>NC_139344.1:456112868-456427868 GCF_055883805.1 Amblyomma maculatum | reverse complement strand
GTACTGCACCTGCCGCGCGACACGCTCCGACTCATAGGATGTGAAACACAGCTGTTTCTTTTTCGCATATCGCACCTTTCGGGGCAGGCTCTCCACTAATGGCTTCCACATACGGCACTTCTCTCTTGACATACCACGCCTGCCATGAGTGTGTCTTCCGTTCCCGATTTCTCAGTGTGGAGACCCTTTCTCCACACACTGTGCCGGCCCAACGTAGCCAAGACTTTGAAGGTCTTCCTTGGATGCCTAAGGTCACTGTGATAAGATAGGGACCACAGTGAAGTCAAATTGTAAGGGCTCAGCAACAGATAGTCTATACATTTCCTTTTAGGATGGTGTGCACAAACCACCCTTTACGAATGCTTCCCCAAGCTTATTCACGCCATGCACTTGAGGCCTGCTTAGCATAAAACAATCTTTTGCGCCTCCACGCGATGCCTTCAGCAGCTGCAGGTTATTAAAAAATTTTGCAACTGATATCAAATACAGATTTTTCCACTATGGCTCCCGATTCCCATGATGGAATGGAGTTGTGCCGGAGCTAAAGTTTTCTATAGAGTATAGCAGCAGTGATAACCCAGTGCTTCTAGCATCCGCCTTGTATACGGCAGGTGCGGGGTTCGACCCCCACTTCGCCGAGTACTGAGAAGCGACACAGTGCGTACGGTATTTTTTTCCTGGCCTGCTGTTCGGCTCATTGGCGGTGACAAGCTTGGGAAATTTCTAGGCAAAAAGTACCTTCCATGACAGCTTGTTTTAGCCGTACTTTCATATAGTCTTAAAATCTCCCATGCTCATCAGTTTCCTTCCATTATTCAAAGTTTGTTTTTTATTCCCCTTTTGCGTTCTTCCTGCTAATGCCAGATAGAATAAAAATCTGTGCCCGGCCAAAGAAGGAATATTGGAACTAGATAGTACCCGATTTTGCAATTAATAGCTTCAAATTCAACGCCAGCGAGGGACTAAATAAACAGGCACACTGTTTTTGGTCTGCTATTTTATCATTCCGTGTTCTGTCAGTGACCGTTATTGATTAGAAAACGTATTTGCATCGATGATTTTACATTGGCATCAAATAATATACTGCCATTGTAACGATGTCAACATAAATCATACTTATTTCAGACAAAATAACACTTGCATTGTTTTTAGAAACCAACAGATGGAAACAAATAATATTTCATGAAGACCTAAACAGTCGATCAGACATGCTTGATAACCCCTTACTGACAACATATGTTTTTTGTCACTTAAGCTCATCAAACGCAGAAGGGTTGGCATGCCAGTAATTTTATTTATAGGAGGTATTGCCATGCGCCCATCATCATTATTAAACAAAAAATTGATAGGTAGTGCTAATTGTAATAGAGTATATGCTCCAACGCGATTCGAAACAAAACATATAATTACTTTAAAACATGCATCCCCTAACGTGGGAAATCCTGATTCTGGGCACTCATTTTTACCTAAATTAGAGCGCTCGTGCCTGGCAGATCCGAATTTGTTGTTTTATGCTTCTACAGTTAAACACGTGTGTTTGTGTTGATCTCCTCTGTTCTTGTCCTCTTCCAGTCCCCAACCAAGGCTTATAAGGAATGGATTGACAAGTATGGAGATGTTGTTGGGTATGAAATTTCCTCGCTTTTTTATTATCCTCTTGACTCAGCCGCTTGCCTAATGACAGCACCGTCTAGATGATTTTGTGGAGAAGTCTTTTAGAACGGCATCAAATTGCATACAAGCGAGCTTCGAGTGCCCTTTATCTGTCTCTTCTCGCAGGTACTTCAACGGTTATCGACCAGTGATCCTCGTAGCTGACCTGGACCTACTACGGCAGATCCAGATTAAGGACTTTCAGGATTTCGCCGACAGAGGCGTGAGTTGATCATAAAATGAACCAGCTGGTACCGAGAAATACACACCTGTAGAACTAACTCAACTTGTTACCACCGAGCGGCATTAGTAGGGACGCCATTAAGGGAAGCGAAGGGCATAGGATTTTTTTGTTTGCTTTCAAGGAAGAGGATAAGCTTTATTTCCTTTAACAGGAAGTAATAATATAGCGGGGGATATAGTCCCATTAAGCGGCCATTAGCTCGTTGCGCTTGATGACTTCTAGGGCTCTTGCCACGATCCGGATCTGTGTTTCCGAGTCGAAGCTCAGCAACGCACCCTTACACTAGCCTTCAATCGAGAGCAGCAAATCTGCGGGAGGGGATCCTGAGGACAAGCCCGAGGTATATGTGAGAGAGTGACGTTTTAGCCTTATAGTATACCGCAGGAGGAGTAGACCGCAGGTGGAGTAGACCGCAGGATATATGCGAGCGTATATCGCGGTGTTTGGGAACGAACCGCGGTGCCAGGAAACATGTTCGTTTGTCCACGCAACCTCTTGGAGTTTCGTAAGAAAAATATGTACGGGTGGGTCGGGGGGGGGGGGGGGGGAGATAAGTCTACCTAAACGGTAGTGCATGTTCATGTCATGAAACGAAGCCATACGATCTCTCGCCGTTCGCAGAACGGGTGACGCCACAGTCCGGTCGACGAATCCTCAGGCCTAATTGTGGGTCGCCTCGTTCTCTGTATGGGATGAGTGCGCTGAGGCACAGATATGTTGGATCTGTCGCAGTTGGGGATTGGTAAAATGGAGGAGAGTTGGGGCGACGGGGGAGGCCCGGCCTTTGGCAAACTTATCAATTGATAATTTGGAATCCGTAAAGATGGTCTCAGCAGGAATGAAGGCTATCGCCAAGGCTATGGTCACCTTCTGGGCCTCTTGAGATGATCTGATGTGGATGGGGCAGGCGGCCAACGGCCGTCCACAGTTATTTACTACCGGAAGCGAAAAAGCATCGCGGTCAGAGTTTCTGCTCAGTCGGCATAGACTGCTGTCTGACCTATCGAATCTTTTTGTGCAGGGATGCTTAGTCTGGTCCTAGCAGTGAGGGATATGATACATTGGGTACATTTTTTTAATGAGAGGGGTAACGATGAGGTTGCTGTGGATGCGGGATGAAAGCTGGGCCTTGTCAACGATAATGTCTTCGAAGCCTATTCCTACCTTGTCGAGTATATGATGACCCGTAGGGGTGGGTGAGGTGTTCGTACTGAGAGATGAGCTTCCACGAGGTCTGTTACAGAATTATGGACCCATAACTCCAGGAGTTTATAGGTGGGGGTCCGGTGAGAGAGATGAAGAGCCGCCTTATATCTCGGTCTAATAATGCAGTCAACGCGGGTATACGCTAGGCGACTGATAACAAACGCCTGGACCAAACGTCATACTAAGCCTCCCGTATGCCTCTATGTTTGTAAGCGATGCGCCGAATGAGTCGAATGGTCTGCGAGACAGCAGCGGTGAGTTTAGCTGTAGTGTCGGAGTTTTTCGATCGACCTGGATAAGAGGTCCCAATACCCTAATGGTGGATACTTCAAGTATAGGCTGACCGCTAGCAGTAATTCAAATAGGAGGATGAAAGCCGGGCGGACCTCAGATGAGGAGCAGCTCGGACTTCTGAGGGGAGAATTCAATGCTTTACTCAGCTTGCTGACGTGTGAATTGAATTTGGGCACCGTTGCCTGTGCCCAGAAGGTGATGTAGCCCGTGTATATGGTATGGGATAGCCGGGGGACAACATCTAATTTAGGAGGTAGCGGCAAAAAATGCGGAGGGTAAAGGAGGGGGAGAGACGTTGCAGCGACCGCGCCGGCATGCGCCGGCTTCAAAAAAGTGACGTCAGGGCCCCTCCTAAGTTCTTTCCTTCCTCTATGGAGCCAAAGGCTGCTTCATCTGTACGACCTGAGAGACGTGCGTACATACTCGTAAGTACGGTAGCCAGAATTTAGTATGGAGTGGTTAGTGCGAATAGCTGCGTGGGAGACATTGTCAAAGGTTATGTGAAGCACTAGGATAGCCTTTGTGCTCGGGTAGAGGGGCATAATATCTCTCTCGACAGCTGCAGGGTCACGTCCTGAATACAGATTTGAGCGGAAGCCAATCATAGTGGGAGGTGATTATCTTACACATAATGGTTAAACCGGTTAGAAATGACGTGTTCCATCAGTTTATCTGCATAGGAAGGGATGGAGATGATAATACCTTCGTGTGGGACAGTCGGTAAGGTATCATGGAGAGGGGCAGGGCAAGAAAACAAGGACACACGAACACACTGAAAAACAGGACTAGCACAGACTACCAACTGAATTGGTATTGAAAAACAGGCCGTATTTTATACTCCTAATCATATAACACCAGTAATCGGGAAGCACGAAGCAGAAGCACAATCAGTGCCAGCACGACAGTCATATTATCAACCCGTGAAGTTCTGAGGCAATTAGCAGGCTTATATGCCAAAAGGAAAATAAAAGATCAGACAACCAGCAGTTCTAATTTACCATCATATGAAAAGGGGAGTCTGAACAACATAGCAAAAACTGTATCAAAAGTACTAAACCTAAAAAACAGAACAAAAAAGAACAATAAACAGAAATCAAAAACACGTTAAACGTAGAAAAGCACAAGTTACCACTATAGCAAAAGCAGCGTCAAAATATTAAAACCATAAAAACAAAGGAAAAATGAACAAATGTAAACTTTAGGCAAAACTTGTGATAGCAGCGCAAAGGCAAAGTTAGGGGTAAAAGCAGTTTAAAAGCACCACAAAAAAACCGTAGGCATAGCCCAGCTTTAAAATAAAAACTAATCATTCAATTGAACCATCCAAAGAGGCCATTTTTGTCTGCGACAAGCGAATTGACGGAGTGCTCACGCACCAGTGTTTTTTTTTTAGCACTTTTGAATCGCCTTTTGCTCCGATGTTCTGACTGCTTTTGCTATGATTGTAACTCAGAACTGCTGCCTGACTAATATTTAATTTCCGCTTTTGCATATAAGCCTGTTGCCTCTGAGTTGATAAGATGACTGGCATGCTAGCAATGATTGTGCTTCTGCTTCGTGTTTCCCGATTACTGGTCTTGTGTGATTAGGAGTATAAAATACGGCCTGTTTGTCAATAAAAATTCAGTTGATAGTCTTAGCTAGTCTTGTTTTTCGGTATGTGCGTGTGTCCTTGTTTTCTTGCGCTGGTCCTCTCAATGAGAGAGATAGGATGGAGGTGCTCGAGACCTAGTCGTTTTCCGGGCTTCCGTATGAAATTTACCCATGCATATTTCCATGCTGGGAGATTTCAACCTCTGTCCAGCAATCATTCTTAAAGGAGGGGAGGGCCTCAGTGAATGGGTGATGCAAATTACGGAGAGTTTTGTTGGAAATGCGTTCCGATTCTGGGCAGAGTTAGGGTGGAGTTGAGTTAGAGTGAATCTTAGCTAAGCCTTAACAATCTCCTCATCGATGGCGGGGTTGGCATTGCCCGTATAGTGGAGGAGAGGGTTGGGGGAGTGGCACTGAGATACAAGACACGAAGTTCATCGAGGAGGTCTTGGTCGGATCCGGAGTGTTTATGAACTTTGCGGGAAATGCTGTCCTGTTGTGATGTTTTGCAACCGTTCGGAACTAAAAGGTAGCGGAGAAGTTGTCAGGTGCGAGTTAGCACGAGTTAGCCACGCATATGTTGTAAACTTCGCCCCATTGTTGGGTAGACAAGGCAAGAATGTGAGCCTCGATCTACACATCTATATAAGCTATTCGACGTCAAAGCGTTGTATTCTAGCGTTGCGTGTTCAAGCGGTTTTGCATGCTTTCGCAGGCCTCCCATTGACGGAGCAGATTCTTGGTCCGCGTTAGAGTCGTGAACTACGCACAGAGGACATATCGAGAGGTTTGAAGACGGGCAAACGCCCTCTCGGTGTCCGGTTTTGCGATAGTTAAGGCAAGCTTCATCCTTGTTCTTGAAGATATAGCGGCGCACACAACTGCCGGCGTAGGACACTTGGCGGGGGGCCTTGGTCGCTGCGAAAGTGAAAACGACTCACTTGCCACATAGCGCTAAACACTTTCCACATAGCGCCAAACACAAACGGACACAGCGAGACGACAGGTACTAACTTAAAACTTATGCTGCGTCCGTGTCTGTTTAGCGCTATGTGGAAAGTGAACTGTCACCAACTCGACTGATCGTCCATTCTGAAAACAATGACTCGGGTACAACCTGAATGGGGGGCATAGAGAATGTGGTGTTCTGGATTCTGATGTATGAAGTCCTCCATACTTTTCTCCTGGTTCACATCCACGTATTGCTTGTGAACGATACCTCGTGTGTATTCATCTTTTGGGATCAAATTTGGGGCAACTGGGTAGCTTGGGGGACCCAGAGTGATTGCCTGGATCTTTCATATGGGATGGCATGGTCTCGGTTCAAGATTAGGAAGGTAAGAGTATTGTGAACCAAGTTCACCCGAAGGGGTTGCCTTCGGTCCTGAAGTTCAAACCGAGGCTTGCGATGATGGCTCTGCGAAAAGGATGCTCGCCCCAAGTATGTAGATTGATGACTTTGAAGTCTTCAAGAGGGATTCGCGGCAGCGGCGGAGTGCGGAGAGACAGCTTGCGTAAAGTGAAGGGAGACAAATGCTGAGATCCCCTATGCTCTACGAACGAGTAACGCGACTCTACAAACGGCGGTACGGGTCGGCGTTTTGAAGACAATGAAGAGGCGGAGCCGCATTCGTAGCTGTGGGCTACGTAGGTCCAGTCCTTGGGTACATACCCTGCGGGCGGTAGATCTTCCCTTTCCACGGTGACGATGTCCATGCTAGGCAAAGCAATGGGTTCAACGGCGAAGAGAAGCCTGTTTGCAATGACGATATGCTTAACGAGGCTGGCGCCGGACTTGGCGGAATAAAGTGCACATGCAGATCACAAAAACAGAGTGCCAGTCCTGAAATTGGACTGAGCAGGTGCTAGACCCCTTCATGAACAGCGGACGATACAGTACAATACTATCAAAACAAAACCTTGCCTGAGCTCATACACACTTGCGTCTGCGCACCAGCCCACCTTTTGACCAAATTTTCAATTTATTCTGCAACTGACTCTGTACCCGGGTTCGAACCCGACCGCCGGCGGCTCTTTAGATGGAGGCGAAATGGAGAGGCGTCCGTGTTCTGTGCGATGTCAGTGCACGATAAAGATTCCCAGGTGGTTGAAATTATTCAGGAGTGCAAACTGCTGGGCTAGTTGGTTCATACTGCATAGAAAGGGAACCAGCGAATGCAGACGCAAGACAAGTGCAAAGAAGGTCACACACCAGCCTTGTGGTGTGCCGTCTTAGTTTTTAGTTCTTGTATTGCGTCTGTATTCGCTGGTCCCCTTTCTATGCAGTCAAAATTATTCTGAAGACTTCCACTGCGGCTCCTCTTTCTGCTTTCACTCTCTTCCTCCCTTTCCTTAAGGCGCGGTCAGGTAACGAAGAGGCGTCCGTGTGCTGTGCGATGTCAGCGCACGTTAAAGATCCCCAGGTGGTCGAAATTATTCCGCAGCCCTCCACTACGGCTCCTCTTTCTCTCTTTCCACTTTCACTCCCACCTCCCTTCCTTCCCTTACGGCGCGGTTGCGGTGTCCACAGAAAACAAGTGAGACAGTTACCGCGCCTTTCCCTTCCTATAAATAAATCTACAAAAAAGTGTGACACATACTGGGCCTTTCCTTTACTGTAAACCAATTTTAATTTAAATGCTATCTCTTCTCCCTAGCTATGTTTTGGTTGTCCAAAAGGAAAAAAGAATTTATGTGTATAGGGCATACATGTTCACCTGAAGGCACTGGCGCGGTCTTCAGGTACCGCGCACCGCTTCAGTACAGGAAGCCTGTACAGGCATTGCTAAGCCTATTATATATAGGGTCAAACCATATTGGGCGGGATAGTTGGTCAAATATCTTCTAAAAAAACAGCGCAAAACAAGTGTGTTTATATGTGTATCCGCTGTTTCTTCAGAGGGAGTTACATATAGAACTGCCGCATTTCACTGCGCAACATTAAAAAATAGCAGCGATTTTAATGCTAGGGATCAGTAGTATAGGCTTCCAAATGGGCGGTCGCTCATTTCAGGCATGATGGGAATGCCACGTTTTAACACGGAGTCAAGGTATAAAGTAACAAGAAGTGCGAGCGCATAGAGTCGGTATAGTTTAGAAAGTCCCGCGGCTCGTAACAAGAGCTATAGCTGCCTCTCGAGATGCATCATAAAAGCAACACAAAAAATGTACCGAGTGCCTCAACAGTGACATTCCGGTCTGTGGAACAGGTGAGGAGGTGCCTACCGTTTACATGCTACGATTATCGTGAAAATGAAAATGCAAATAGGGAGTAGGGTAAAATCGCAGTGCCTATTAATCCTTCCAATAAAACAAAAAGAAGCAAGAAAAAATGAAGTAGCAAAGTAGGTCTACTGCCAAACCGTGTTTTTCCGGCTACTCCATATTACCTGAGTATTGCGTGCAATCTTTTACTTTTTTGCTTTTTTGCGCAACTATAACTGCTCTTTATTTCTATAGCTGCTGTTTCAGGCAAAACGCCCATCTAGCCCTCACAACAAGGGCCTCCTTCAACTGACCACCACCCGCTGGAAGGAAGTGCGCAGCATCCTCACGCCTTCGTTTACCACGAACAAGCTTAGAGTTGTAGGTATTATTTCCGTCGGTGTCACTACTATTTTACACCAACCTCTCCCTATGTTCAAATTGTTCTTTGGTAAGTATACCTTTTCCCCTTTTTGCCATGTTGCAACAAAGATACCGCAGTATAACTTTTCACTTTCATCAGCGCACAAACTATAAGGACACGCTTCCCAGAGACACTTGCTTCCTTGAACGGTGTTTCATTTATAAACGAACTGGGCCGTACCGCTTTACTTTTGATATACTCACTCATTTTCTCACCCATTTTAAATGATATTACCCAGCTGCAGCGGTGCAATAGTTAGTGCGATCTACTGCTGTGTTCAATGATGCGGGATCCAATCCCTTCTGCGGCGGCCGCATTTCGATAGAAGCGAAAAGGAAGGCACCCGTGTGCTGTGATTGAAGACATTAGCGAGCCCCAATTGATTGAAAATTCCGGAGCCCTCCCCTATGATGTCTCTCATAGCTTGAGTCGCTTTGTAACGTTGAACTCCATAACCAATTTATTCCTACAGAGCACATGTGTAAATAGTGAGAAAGTCCTCGCTACTGCGCAATATAACTGACGTGCCATTTCGGAAATATTCAGCGCATGCGGGCGAGGACAAAGACAAGTGGAGACACGAGCGCTGTCTCGCACCTATCCCTTACTATGCGGAAAAGCACATATATAAATATAGAGGATCGACGCATCTGTGTGCACTGGTCGTTTCCAGAATTAACTGTAACTCCCCCAACCTATAAGTTGTTTTGCACTGATGTTTCTCCGCAATTACTTCCTCATTCAGGCGCGTACTGCGTGTTCCCGCTGAATGTAATCTGTTTTAAGAAAGACGGTTAGTCCTAGCTTTGCGGACCTCACCGAGGGCTATTGAAAGACACGCAACCAGTTTTACAGTATTGTTTCTTTTTCTATCATTTAATATTCACTAGAATTAAATCAGTCAACTTTTGTATCGTAGATTTGGTTTGTGGGGTTTAACGTCTCAAAGCGACTCAGGCTATGAGAGACGCCGTAGTGGAGGGCTCCGGAAATTTCCAACACCTGGGGTCCTTTAACATGCACGGACATCGCACAGCGCACGGGCACCTTGCTTTTCGCCCCCATCGGAAATGGTCGCCGAGGCCGGGATTCAATCCCGCATCCTTGGGAACAGTAGTCGAGCGCCATAACCACTGCACCACCCCGGCGGGGCGTATCGTTTATTTTGAAAGGGGTTTTTTACTGTGTTTTAACAGGGATAATAGCCCTCTCTAAGTTGCAAGGCGAACCACACAGGAACATAGCCAGTCTAGGCCTCCACAAGCGAGCTCGAGCAGCGCAGCAGCACTTCGTCGTTCTTATCCTCGTCTTTGTGATATCTTCGCCTAGTTCATCCTCGTCTTCGTAATATCCTCGCATAGATCACTACAATTTCCCCCGGAGCGAAGAGGAGCTATGCTGGCGACCTATGGTGAGGGCAAGAGGAGCGGATCGTAGTACGTTTTGAAGCGGCTCACGTGCACAGCTTCGCGGCCGCGATGACGCATGTCCGAAGAGGGAGTGAGTGGTTCCACGGTGTAATTCACAGGGGAGGTTTGGCGGACAATGCGGTAGGGGCCGTGGTACTCTGTTCGAAAGCTTGATGACAATCCCGGTGGGATGCCAGGAACCCAGAGCCAAACAAGGGATCCTGCAGGAAAAACGTGTGGCGTCTGATCTTTGTCGTGGCGATGCTTTTGGAGGCCTTGGGATTCCGATGTAAAACTCCGGGCCAACTGGCGACATTCCTCCGCATGTTTGGCAACGTCTGAAACGAGAGTTTTCTCGGAGGAGTCGGGACGATATGGTAAAATAGTGTCCATTGTGGACAACGCCTCACACCCATAAATCAGGAAGAAAGGGCTAAATCCAGTGGTTGACTGCGTGGCGGTATTATATGCGTACGTCACGAAAGGAACAACGGTGTCCCAGTTGGTCTGATCAGCGGCAACGTACATTGTGAACATATCTCCAAGAGTACGATTGAAGCGCTCAGTCAGTCCGTTAGTTTGAGGGTGGTAAGCTGTCGTGGTCCGATGAATGATGCGACATTCGGCCAGTAGAGCATCAACGACGTTGGAAAGGAAGACGTCTCCTCGGTCACTCAGCAGCTCTCGCGGCGCGCCGTGGCGAAGAACAAAATGATGTAGCAAGAACAGGGCAACTTCACGGGCAGTAGTGGCAGCTAAAGCGGCGGTCTCGGCATACCGGGTGAGGTGCTCGATGCCGACGATAATCCACTGGTTCCCAGAGACCGCGCAGGGAAGTGGCCCGTAAAGGTGAACGCCAACGCGATCAAAAGGACGGGCCGGGCATGGAAGGGGTTGTAATGGGCCAGAAGCACGAGGTGTGGATGACTTACGGCGCTGACAGGCGATGCAGGAGCGGACGTAATTGCGAATATAACCGTAAATACCGCGCCAATAGAAGCTTTGAGAAATTCTTTGAAACATCTTGACCGCACCAGGATGGGCACACTGAGGGTCGGCATGGAAAGAGGTGCAAATTTCATGTCGTAAATTGCGGGGAATGACAAGAAGCCACCCGTCGACCATCAGGCATATAACTACGGTGGTATAGAAGGCCGTCTCGTACGGCGAAGTGTGGTGCTTGACGGCGTAAAGTCCGAGAAGGCGCAGCATTGGGAGAAGTGGAGACGATTCGATAAGAGATTCGAGCCACGAGTCTTTTCGCTTCTCTGCAGGCATATCAGCGATGGATAGAGATGAGAGGACGGGACCAGCCGCCTAGGAGCAAGCAGCATCGCTAGATAGCGGAAAACGAGACAGAGCGTCGGCATCCATGTGTTTACGGCCAGAACGTTACATAACTCGAAAGTCAAATTCCTGAAGGTGGAGAGCCCATCGCGCGAGGCGGACAGATGGGTCTTTATGAGAGGACAGCCAACATAACGCGTGGTGATCCGTGACGACGTCAAACTGGCGATCGTACAAGTAGGGCCGGCATTTTGTTAGTGGACACACAATGGCCAAACACTCCTTTTCCGTAACTGAATACTTGCGTTCAGCCATTTTTCCGTTGAGCCAAAACCGCTCCGAGGCCAACGCCACTCACATCAGTATGGACCTCGGTGGATGCTGTGGGGTCGTAGTGGCAAAGGATTGGTGCGGAAGCCAAAAGACGGCGCAATGCGGTGAACGCTTCGTCGCACTCGACCGACCACGCAGTTAAGCCACTGCTTCCCCCGACTAGCTTCGTAATGGGTGCAATTATAGAAGCGAAATTCCGCACGAAGCGCCGAAAATAGGAGCATAGACCTATGAAGCTTTGAAGTTGCTTGAGCGAGACCGGCTTAGGAAACTCCGCCACTGCACGCAGCTTGGCCGGATCATGGCGAACACTTTCCTTAGGGACGATATGCCCTAAAATGGTCAACTCCCGGGCACCGAAGTGACACTTCGAGATTCAGTTGTAGGCCGGCGTCAGTAAGACAAACCAAAACTTGCCGCAAGCGCTCTAGGTGCGTGGCAAAGTCGGTGGAGAAGACAACAATGTCGTCCAGGTAGCAGAGGCAGATGTGCCACTTGAACTTCCGCAACATGTTATCCATAATCCTCTCGACTGTGGCAGGCGCGTTGCACAAACCGAAGGGTATTACATTCAATTCATAGAGGCCATCCGGGGTCACAAATGTGGTCTTCTCTCTATCACAGGCGGCCATTGGTACTTGCCAGTAACCGGAACTTAATTCAAGAGACGAAAAGTACTCGGCACCTTGGAGGCAAACAAGAGCGTCGTCTATAGGCGGAAGGGGGTAATTGTCCTTGTGGGTAATTTTGTTCAGGCGCCGGTAATCGACGCAAAAGCGAATTGATTCATCTTTCTTCTTTACTAGCACCGCTGGTGAAGACCAGGGGCTTTGAGACGGGAAGATTCCACCACGTTGTAGCATGTCCTCAACTTTCTCACTGATGGCACGACGCTCTGTAGCTAACACACGATAGGGTCGCTGTCGAAAAGGCGAGTTAGAGCCGGTCTGAATGTGATGCGCGACTGCGGAAGTGCGGTCGAGAGGTGTGTGGGCGGCGTCAAAAGCGGAGCGAAACGTCTGTAAAAGAGCCACAAGCTAGCTGCGTGCGGTATATGGAAGGAAGAGCGTCATCTATGGCGCTTCGGAAGAAGTCGTCTGGCAACAGATCAGACGTCAGGTCGGACTTCAGGGCATCGATGTAGTTACTACGGTAGATCACGGAGGCGTCCAGGTCGGATAGAAGGTGGGCTGGTTGAAAAGAACCGGGAGATTCACAACGTAGAAGAGTAAGCGGGCGCAAAGACGGATTGTAGATTAGTAGTTGGGTGAAGCCACCGTGAACATGGAGAACAGCAGACGGCAGCGGCAGGTGCTGGCGGTGGATGAACAATGCAGACGGCGTAAATAAAACATTAACAGCTGACACGGCAGGACACGAAAGAGGTACGAGGGCGCAAGCCTCTGGTGCCACGTCGACGTCTTCAGCGGTGGTGAGCGTTTGAGGACACACTGAACGGTTATCGTCGGGCAGTGCGGCGCAGAGTGCAGAAAATTACACTTCAGCTCGGGCGCAATCGATCACGGCGTTATTTTTGGACAAGCAACCCCATCCGTGAATCACGTTGTGGGAACAAGAAGACAAAACTATGAACTCGACACTGTACAAAACACCTTCAATGACGACACGCGCTGTACATGTTGCTGAAAGTGCAATCCTCTCTTCACTAGACTAGCAGGGCGGAGCGACAAACCGTGAAATGACGTCGCAACTTTTCGTAATCATCGGCAAAGTCGCTCATGAATCACTGACACTGCAGCACCCGTATCGGCCAGCGCATCTGCGGACAGACCATCGACAGAGATCACTATAACGTTCGTGGGCAAAATATGAGGCCTTGAACTTTTCACAGAGCACGCAGTTCTTGCCACAGGAACCGCGGAGCTCAGTTTCCCTCGTCAGCAGGCGGGTCTCCGGCGCATTGGTGCCAGTGGCCGGCGACGCGGAGGAGAACGATGGGTTGTATACGAACGCTGTTCTGTGGCGTACGCAGGCGGAGAGTGGGCAGAACGAAGCAGCGGTGGGGTACTCGATCAAAAGACGCAGGCTTGGGAGGCGCGGCCATGCGACGACGACATCGACGGACCACAGGTCCAGCGAAACCACAGTAGTAGAAAATTGGTCGATTGTCCGAAGTACGCCAAGGGTTGTAATAGTGCGGAGTGGGAGGATGAAGCCGAGCCATTTGAGGAAGCGGTGCAGGGCGTAGGACAGGCTGTACGGGCGGTGAGGGCTCAGGCGGTGGCCGCGCAGCCACAGCCGCGTAGGTCAAAGGGGCTGGAACAGCAGGTTGACTATAGTTGACTCGAGCTCCGACGTATGTCAAAGGAGCAACAGAAGGAGCTTCAGGAAGCGTGGGGAGTGCTTTCGCAGCTTGTTCGTGGATGACTTGCTGAAACTTTGGCACTGAAGGAGAGGGAGCGTCAGGACGTTGGCGAACAAGGGATAATTGACGGGCAACTTCTCGAACGAACTGCTTTATTTGTGGCAGCAAGGACGACTGGTCTGCGTCAGGTGTTAAAGCTGCAAGTGGCACCGGGTGTGAGAGCGAAGAACGAGTGATACTACGGCGCTTGCGTAATTCGTCAAAATTGTGGCATGCGTTGCTAACGTCGACGACGGTGGCTGGATTTCTAGCCAGAAGCATCTGGAACGCGTCATCGTCAATTCCTTGCATAATGTGATCACTCTTGGTGCTCAATGACATTGAATCGTCCACGCGCTTGCACAAATCTACGACATATTCAATATAGCTGGTAAAATTCTCGCCAGGACGTTGTGCACGGCCGCGCAGGTGTTGCTCAGCGCGCAGCTTGCCCACTGGAGACCGGCCGAAGATATCAGCAAAGAAAGTAGACCACGATGTGATATCGGCCTCGTGGTTGCGGAATCATAGGTTTGCAACGTCTGTTAGGTAGAATATTACGTAATTGAATTTTTGGTTATCATCCCAGTTGTTGTGAATACTGACCCGCTCATATGAGGCCAGCCAGTCTTCCACGTCATGGTCGCCGCTTCCGCTGAAGATTAGAGGATCACGCTGGCGCAAAGCTCCAGCGCAGAACACGGGGGTGAAGAGCCGGTTGGACTAGGGGTGGTAGCGTCGGCCATTGCTGGTGTCGGTAGTGTGCGGCTGCGGAGCTCCAGGGCGGCAGAAAATCCTCACCTCCAACAAGTGAAAGGGAGTTTTTACTGTGTTTTAACAGGGATAATAGCCCTCGCTAAGTTGCACCGCGAACTACACAAGAACACAGCCAGTCTAGGCCTCCACAAGCGAGCTCGAGCAGCGCAGCGACACTTCGTCGTTCTTATCCTCGTCTTCGTGATATATTCGCCTAGTTCATCCTCGTCTTCGAAATATTCTCGCATAGTTCACTACAATTTCAACAATACTGTCATTGTACTTGAGTTGAAGATCGCCTTCGAAAACAACCTTAAACAATAACTCGCGCAAATATACTGCTTCTACGTGAGAGTGGTTCTACTAAAGTGTCCCGAGAAATCTCAAAGAACAGTGCCATTTATCTAGCGAGCTGTCCCCGATGACGCTTTTCGGCGCACTGTGTGCTAGATGCAAATTCAGCATCCAGCAACTAGGGGTCAAATAAGCATACTTAAAATTCGGTGCACGAAAAATGTTTCACAAATATCAGAGTGACTCCTAGCAAATCTCGTTTTGTTTCACTGGACTTTATATAAAAAGCAAGGTAATATTTAGCTTGTGCACCTGATATATGAGAAACTCCCTTGGGACTATTAACAACGCCACAATCTGGATTGCAGTTTTTCTTAAAGGCTGGACGAGTTTATATATTCCACCCGCAATTATAAGCAAATGCTCTTTAACTAGCAGACGCACTTCGCCGCACCAAACTCGAACGTTTCAACTTAGAATACCAAAACGTGCTTCCTAATCGGGCACAGAAAGATCGCGAAGTGAGTCCAACTACTTTGTAAATAGCCGCCATTGTATTCATCACGTGACACCATAGCTGTCAACCAAAACGCTTAGTGAGCGCAGTGCACGTTTAACACGACACATCGCAGTTTACCACCCTAAAAGCTTATCTCAACACGCATTACCACCGCTCCCGAACTCACTCAGTACAAGCAAGCCGTCGTGTGCTTCAAGGCTCCCTCCCACAATTTCGTAAAATGTCATCAGGGCTCGGTGTTTGCTTTAAATGTGCGTAGAGGACCATTCAAGGCACCCATCAAAATGCTAACTCCCGCAGGGCGTAGAGAACCATTATTCCACCCTTTCAAGGCCCTGTGGTCTTTAAAGGAGCCGCGAATGTTCTACTCTGCAGCTAAAAACCATACCAGGAAGCCTGCAGCCCTTCGACGATGACTGCTGGATCTTTCTGTCCAAATACATATATCCATGTAGATGGTAGAATTCTAGCATATTCTAGACGGCATTACCACTCGGAGGAGCAACCTTTGTTTTTTTTTTTCGCTTCGTTTACAGTAGCACGAAATATATTACAAAACATAATACAGAAGGATGTCCCAAATTCAAGTACGGTCGACGGGACACCCTTAAGAAACTATTCAAAACAAATATACAGGGAATAGTTGCAAAAACTGTACAGCATTTAATATCAATGGGTTG
This sequence comes from Amblyomma maculatum, assembly GCF_055883805.1. Taxonomy (NCBI): domain Eukaryota; kingdom Metazoa; phylum Arthropoda; class Arachnida; order Ixodida; family Ixodidae; genus Amblyomma; species Amblyomma maculatum. Next base: position 456,411,606 of record NC_139344.1, on the reverse strand, counting down.
TGGGGAAACAAACATGTAAAATGTAACAATCACTTTTATTCGAATGAAGACGATACCAGAACAACCGGACACAAAAACCACAAGAATAAATTATAAAACCAAATATAAAATAACACAGGAACAATGTACCTTAAAAAATATCTTTAGGGTGGTAATAAAAACAGAGAAGAGCGGATGTGAAGGCATAAACATTTATGATTGTTTAGTAGTAATTGCTAACGAATTCCAAAGAGCGGTACTGCAGAATCGAGCTCTGCGTTTTTCGTAATTAGTGTTTGGTTTAGGGAGTAAAAAGTGATTGCTCTTGGCGAAACATGTGTCGCTGCGATGCCGTGTTTGGTCATTAGTGATTAGTGAAAATGAAAGTAACTTCTTAACAGATATATTGAATTAGAGTGCATAAACTATAGTCGATTATATGGGCACAGAATTAATACTGGGGGACAGGAGCAGAAGAAAGGCATTTTCAGTGCGGTGACTGTAAGTAAAAATGCGTGTAGCTTGATTTCGGATAATTTGAAGGGACGAAAAATGCGAACGGTACGTGTATCCCCATAAGGAGATGCAATACTGAATGTGGGTGTGGATGAACGAGTAATAAACAGAAATAAGTTTTGGAATATAAAAATACGAGTGAACTTTAATTGGTAATCTATTGCCATAATCCAGTTTGCGCGAAATTTACGTGACCTCATCCGAAATTTAAGATGCTTACCAAGTTTGACACCTAGACATGACACATGGTCAGAAGCAATGATTGAGTTTGAGCCCGCGCTAACAGACAGGGTTTGGCAAATAATTTTATATGGGGAGCTGAGAACTATAAAACTAGATTTGCAAGCAATAAAAGACAGCAAATTATTCCGGAATCAGTTCAAGCCATTCTCTGCATCAGCATTCAATTTTACTATCAATTTGTTTATATGTGAACTCAGTTAGGATGGTCGTGTCGTCTGCATAAAGGAAACAATTGGAATTATGGAGGCACATAGGGAGGTCATATATATATAGTAAAAACAAAGAGAGGACTAAGAAGTGAACCTTGCGGAACTCCGATGTTTGTAATCAGGAATTGTGAATATGTTCCTGATAAGAATACAGCTTATTTTCTATCGAATAAAAAGTTTTTGATTTGTTACAGGTCCAGATATTGCGATGTCGTCAAGATTATTGAATAAAATAGCATAGTTGAGAAAATCAAATCCTTTGAAGAGGTCGGTGATTAATGCACCGGCAACGCTACCCTCGTCAATAAAAGATTTAATTGAATCAGTGAGAGCAATTACAGTTAGCTTAGTCGATAATTCGTTTCTAAAGATCTACTGACTAAATATATTTTTCTAAAGCTAGACTGGTTAGATGCGAGAATGTAAATTTTGGAGAATAGCTTTTTACTGCAAAAAAATTGCTTTTTCGGCAATTTTGCTGAAGATGACAAAATAGCAGTGGGGAGGTAATTAAAAATGTTACCCTTATCTCCCCATTTCAATATCGTAACGAGTTAGCCTTCTTCAACGCCGCAGGAAAAATGTCTGTTCTGAACAACAGGTTAACAATGTGAACAACGACATCGGCAATAAGATGGGCAATCAACTTCATGTGAGACGATTGCATATTATCGAGACCTGTACTGGAGTCATTATACAGATACTAGATGCTATAAAGCGTAAGGAATGCAATGTTGGAAGCAGTTTTTAAATTGAGCTAATAATAGAGATTTAGCAGCCAACTGAACTTTGCATGGCAACTGTGAAAGGATTTCAAGATAAGATATAAAAGTTTTACAAATGAAAATAAAAAATGTGCTTGCAACATTGCATTCCTTAGCAACGACATCGGCAATAAGATGGGCAATCAACTTTATGTGAGACGATTGCATATTATCGAGACCTGTACTGGAGTCATTTAGATTGTATATTATTTTGCAGGTCTATTCAGGAGAAACAGGAAAAAATAAAAATACTATATGGGGAGATCGTCGTAACGTTTGGCTAGTGGAGATATTGGGATTACTTGAAGGTAAATCAAATAAACCACTAAATGCGTCAGCAATGTGTGCCGAATTGCTGTATGTTTTCGTGCCTAAAATAATTGTAGAACATGTAGCTTTTGAACTGCGTCGTGTAAAGAATGCAATAATAATTTTTCGTTTCTTATAAACGTTATTTCCAGCATTTGTGACGTTATTTCTTACTGCTTGGAGAAATTTCAGAACTTTACCCGATTTGCTTTATAGGACACTACTTAAAGTCTTTTTCGTTGGTTGTCCCCAATTCCCCATCACCTTCCGCTTCAAGATGTCTCCAGGCATCATCTCAGAGGTAGAGAAGCTTGTTTCCAAGATTGACCAGAAGGCGGAGACAGGCGAGGAGTTCGAAGCCGGCGAGATGTATGCAGCAATGGCCCTAGACGTGATCTGCAAGAGTGCCATGGGCATCAACTACAACCTGCAAGATCACCCCCGACACCGCTTCCTGGTCTGCTGTAGACTGCTGTTCGGATGCGCCTTCTCCTTCATCGCCGTGTTGCTCAGTACGTATAGCGGACCAATAGTGCTGTCATCCACGTTCAATTCGTTTTAAAGTAGAACGAAACATTTTTAAAGTCTGCCTAGTTTACCCTGTGGCTCCACTGGCCAGTAAATAGTTCATTTCGGTTTCTTAGAGCAGGCTTAGTATGAACAGGAGATTTTTCAATGTAGAAATTTCCCGTCCATAAAGAAACTTCTTTCTATGGTGGCGGCCGTCCGATAACCCGTGGTTGGTGTGTTTCAACATATTTTGGTAAGCCTTTTGGCGTTGATTGCTCACTGTATCCTTAGATCAACATGGTTATCGACGTGCACGTAATGGCAAATGTTAAAACAAGGCCTAATTTTAAACAAGCACTGATTAAATATCCGGTTACCATTTGAACCCTGAAACAAGATTTGCAGCTGCTTCAAATTTCCTGCATGAAATTTCCTAGCAGGCTAAAAAGCATTTCCAATGACATTGAAGAAGTGTTCGGCATTAACAAACACAAATGTTCGCCGCCTACAGCCGCGTTCCCGGGATCAGCAGCCTTGCTGCAGTTCATCAACTTTCGCCTGCTACGCTGGCAGAACGACGGCGTCCATCCATTCGCCGAAGTGCAAGAGAAGTGCAAGCATATTGTGGAGCAGAGGCAGCTCGACAAGACTGTAAGTGACTGGCTGTTCCTGATACTTTACACTTTATTAGTTTGCATCCAGTGCCTATATATGCTTCCATGCTGCCGGCTTATAGACCAACACCGTGTTTACAAACAAAGGGGGCGCTCGCGGCACCGCAGCCCACTGGGGGTGAAAAATATGGTCAGCGTCTGTAGGAATACATGGAATCTAAATATTCCAAAGCAGTTTTCTCATTTTACGGGGCACCTGTGATGTCGTTATTCGGTACAAAGCAGCTTTGAACATCCTAGAACAGATCGTCAAAATATGAAATCTCATTACCGAGGCGAAGTATTTTTTTAAAATACCGCGATACGTATGGGGGTGCGAGTTGTGAGGGCGACCAGTAGAAATATATGTAAACACAACTTACCGGTACATTTTTCTCATTTCGCAGAGCATCAGAAGTGGTGGCCGGTCGATAAACGGTGACCAGCGCTTTGAAGAATTCTGTGATAAAGTATGGTGCATCATTACGAAGGCAGTCTACTTTTAAAACTCCCCGAATAACCTGTGTTATGAATCCAGACACCGCCAAAAGGCAAGCTGGGTGTAGCGAATCGGTCAGCTTTGCTTACAGTCTGATATGCTGCCGCATGAGGTAAATAAGCTTGATAATAATGTCGCTCCAGGCATACGTCCTAGACGAAATTGCATTTAAAAAGCAGTTGCCAAAAACCATACGACAATATGAACCCAACGCGATTCCCGCATTGCAGCAGACGACAGCGTAGCTGGCGATAACCACCGCGGCCGCCTCCAGCTCCGGAGCGTCTGCTAGCGACAGCGGGTGGTGCGTGGTCGTCTGCAATTGTGCGCGGTCAGTTTATCGTGCTGTAAGCGGTCCCGCAAGTCGTCAGACTTGCATTACTTGCAAGAGAATGTAGTGTGTCATGCAACATGACGTCGGGGTGTCGTACAAGACGTTCACCAAAAAATGAGAAGGATTCAACGCTGCTGAACCGAGCAAAATGTTGCGGTAGGTTGTGTTTACATGTATTTCTATGGGTCGCCCTCTCAACTCGCACCCCGATACGTTTCGCGGTATTTTAAAAATACTACGCCACGGTAATGAGATTTCACACTTCCACGATCTATTCCAGGGCGTTTATGGTTGCTCTGCACCGAATAACGACATCACAGATGACCTGTGAAATAAGAAAACTGCTTTGGAATATTTCGCTTCCATGTATTCATATGGACGCTAAGCCTATTTTTCACCCCCAGTCGCACCACACTGGCGCTAGAAGCGCCACCGCATCGTGCTTACGTCACAGATCGATGTTGGTCTATATCCAGTCTACCAACGTCAAACCGTCTGCAGTGGCTACTCTGAGCAAACTTCCTAAAACATAATGTACAACAGACAGCTTGCAGCATAAAAATTAAAGACCTTAATTTCAAGTTTAAAACCCTGACTAAAACCCTTATTTGCGAAGAACATCTCTCATAATGCGAATTCTCCTCCTAGGCACACGTCTTTTGTTTTTAGCATTTTCGTCTACTGTTGCTGTGCCGCAGAATGCCTATAGCCACAGAAAGTATTGTGGCGCTCGGAATTCAATGTAATTTGTTTTACAATACCTACCTCAACAGTTCCGTCAAAAGCCGTTAAGACGAGATTTCCCTGACAAGTCTTGTTGGTAATGCCCGTTGTAGCTGTAGTTTCTTTTTCTTGGCTGGGCTTCCCCTGGCTTGCCTAGTCAGGCTAATATTGCTCAAGCCATAGCAATCCACACCAACAGTAAAACGGAGAGAAAGAAACGAAATAAATAGTACGCATAAAAAATACAGAACTATGGAAGACGAATGTGGAGAAAAATGAGGGATACCGTCGTCAATAGAGAAATTAACGCGGCGCTTTTTGCCGAATGTTTTACTGAAAGGTTGTCCAGTTTCAGCCATTATTTTCTACTTTTTTGTACTCGCCATCTTATGCGTATACGTTTTATTCTGCTGCCACTATTAGTAAGGGCTCGGGAAAACTAAACGTGTGCCTCTATTTTAGGTCATGTTGCTGAAAAGTATATTAAATCCTTTCCGGTATCGGCGCGCTTCATGTCCCGGTAATTAGCGAGGCGGCAGGTTAGATACATTGGAGCGAAGACGTACACTACGTACCCTGCGCTATAGCTTAGCTCACCGCGATACTAGGAAGAGATTTGTTGACGCATACGTTACTCCAGTGCAACGCACCATAAGCACCAGAAGGTCCCCTACGAAAGTTCATCTACTTTAGTATTAGTGCTATTCGCTCATGGGACACCCAGGTCTCGCCATTTTCTGGCACCAAGGTCACCGCGGCAGCGCGATAAAAGGAGTTTAAATCATTTGGTACTTAAAAATTGCCTACCGTTTTATTAGATTATGTGAGTTGGTTGCATTTGAAAGTTAAACCTTGAACCTCTTTCAACCATGCTATGTGACCTATTTTTAAGCCGCTCGACTGCCGTACCGGAGTGCCCTGCTTCGAACCCGACCGTGGGCAGCTTCGTTTCCATGGAGGCGAAACGGAGTAGCATCTATGTGCTGTGCGATGTCAGTGCACGTCAAAGAACACCAGTTGGTTGAAATTTTCAGAGTCCTCCACTACGGCGTCTCTCATAACCAGAGTCGTTTTGGGGCGTTACATCCTACACACCAAACCAAACATAGAGCTCTCGTATGAAAGCTGTCCAACAAATCGCCTACACAGTCAAGAGCATGCCTTAACGCTTTTGAAACAAATACGTCTTTCTATTTCTTTCTAAACTAAAAGCTCCGCCGGAAGGATCTGCTGCAGCTGATGATCGATGCGAAACACGCCAGCGTTGACCTGCGATCGGTGGGGTCCACTCAGCTCACGGCTGCCGAAGACAATGAGTACGAACTGACTGACACAGTCAAAACCGGTAAGATTGTGACAGTAATTTTAAAGGGCATTCGCGGCCTCAGAAGCAATAGGAAATATTTAGCAATAGGAAAGCAATTATAATGAATTCCTTTATGGATGGTAATTGATAAATTTCTTAACGGTATTTGAGCCCTCAGCCTACTATATGAGACAACGAAATCACTCGGTATATGTTATATTATGTATCCGCAATGTGGTGAAACACAGTGCACCTATTTTGTAGGTTCAGTAAAATCATATTATCTAATCATGGAAATATCTTTGTAATGACCGCTTTTTACGTAGTTGGGGTTGTTGAAGTATTTATGCGCATGACGCGTAGTAAAGGCATCGCTTAAGTTTTTATTTGGCATTTCACTATGATCATGTCTTGAAACGTGAGTCCTCAATAGTCACAGAGAAGGTGGAAAAGACAAGAAATGTACAGTTCATCTTTTCGTGTCATTATATTTATTCTGTGTACGCACCTTTCTGCGGTATGATTAAAACAAGACTCCGCACCAACACAAGTAACAAAGGCAGCTAACAACAACTTCACTGAGTGGCAAAATACATTTTACAAATCATCAAAAAACATCACTTCTCTTTTGTTAAGGTCAGTGCAAATGCAAAGTTCGATTTATTAGTCCCATTCGAGAACATTTTCTACGGTTGTTGAGTTGCATTTCATGGCAAATGGATAACTGAGGTCCACGTGTGTGAAACAAAAATACAAAGAGGGAGGCATCATTTAACAACATGGAGGATGATTTCCATTTCTACAGCAAAACTACCGGAATAACTAAACAGATTTCCTATAATAAACTATGACGATTGTCAGTATCTGCCCTAATCCGAGCTTATGTAACAATTGTGCGCCAGCAAACCTGACACAGCACGCCAAAATCCAGGGCGTACGGCGAAAGCTGTATCTCTTTGTCGACCCCCGTTGCCTTCTCTAATGTAGTACCCACATCCGCTGGCACCGAACACTTAATAATACAGTAGAACGTGGAGCTAAGTGGTCTTCAGACATGAGCAAACACGCAGCTACGTCTCCGTGTGTGTGTGTGTGTGTGTGTGTGTGTGTGTGTGTGTGTGTGTGTGTGTGTGTGTGTGTGTGTGTGTGTGTGTGTGTGTGTGTGTGTGTGTGTGTGTGTGTGTGTGTGTGTGTGTGTGTGTGTGTGTGTGTGTGTGTGTGTGTGTGTGTGTGTGTGTGTGTGTGTGTGTGTGTGTGTGTGTGTGTGTGTGTGTGTGTGTGTGTGTGTGTGTGTGTGTGTGTGTGTGTGTGTGTGTGTGTGTGTGTGTGTGTGTGTGTGTGTGTGTGTGTGTGTGTGTGTGTGTGTGTGTGTGTGTGTGTGTGTGTGTGTGTGTGTGTGTGTGTGTGTGTGTGTGTGTGTGTGTGTGTGTGTGTGTGTGTGTGTGTGTGTGTGTGTGTGTGTGTGTGTGTGTGTGTGTGTGTGTGTGTGTGTGTGTGTGTGTGTGTGTGTGTGTGTGTGTGTGTGTGTGTGTGTGTGTGTGTGTGTGTGTGTGTGTGTGTGTGTGTGTGTGTGTGTGTGTGTGTGTGTGTGTGTGTGTGTGTGTGTGTGTGTGTGTGTGTGTGTGTGTGTGTGTGTGTGTGTGTGTGTGTGTGTGTGTGTGTGTGTGTGTGTGTGTGTGTGTGTGTGTGTGTGTGTGTGTGTGTGTGTGTGTGTGTGTGTGTGTGTGTGTGTGTGTGTGTGTGTGTGTGTGTGTGTGTGTGTGTGTGTGTGTGTGTGTGTGTGTGTGTGTGTGTGTGTGTGTGTGTGTGTGTGTGTGTGTGTGTGTGTGTGTGTGTGTGTGTGTGTGTGTGTGTGTGTGTGTGTGTGTGTGTGTGTGTGTGTGTGTGTGTGTGTGTGTGTGTGTGTGTGTGTGTGTGTGTGTGTGTGTGTGTGTGTGTGTGTGTGTGTGTGTGTGTGTGTGTGTGTGTGTGTGTGTGTGTGTGTGTGTGTGTGTGTGTGTGTGTGTGTGTGTGTGTGTGTGTGTGTGTGTGTGTGTGTGTGTGTGTGTGTGTGTGTGTGTGTGTGTGTGTGTGTGTGTGTGTGTGTGTGTGTGTGTGTGTGTGTGTGTGTGTGTGTGTGTGTGTGTGTGTGTGTTTCATCATGCCGAATTCTTCACCACGCGTTTCACGCACCCCGAGTTTCGCACTTCGAGCAACCTTCGTAGACATTTTTTTGCTCTCACATGCTTTCTACCCTCCTACCCATCGCAAGAAGAAACAGAGGTGGTGTATAAATCACAGCGCATTAAGAGTAGGTAAGTTTTTTCGCCGCAAATTTCCCATTTCTCACAGTGTACATAATGTAATTTATTTAGTGATATCTGTGCTACATTTTCGCACTTTGTCAAAAATAATGCAGTGCGAAACGGCAAAAATGTTCTTGGATATAACGCAACCGCTAGTGCAGCAGATGAGGCAGAACACATAGTAATGCTGCCGAGACCTCGAAATGCACTTTCTTTCGGGCTCACTTAAAATGTAAACGTGATGAAATGCTTCAACATCAGCAATAAATTCGCATGATGAGGTAATCAATTTATAAATTAATGCAAAGCAATCTCTTCGTGTCCTTCAACCAGTACCTTCCGACATTAAAGTGCTAAATCAAGTGCAATACGAAATGTAACCTATGCAAGTTTTGTATAACCGATACCACTCAGGGCGGTCAAGCTGCAGGGTCCGGGAACTTGTCTGAGCAATGCATCACTTCATCCTTGAATCAAGAGCAGCCTAAACCGGTTTTCGAAGCTATATATTTCACAATGACTATCAGCAGTTAAACAACTAACTGTTTTCTAATTTCAGAGTGATCTCATCTTGCTTAAATACCAGTGGAGCATTTTCCATGCACTAGCAGACTTTCTCCTTTAAGAAAACATTGCAAATATGTATATTCGAGAACACTGAGTATTGCTGCTGCTTTTTTGCCGTCAAACGATGCGTCTCTCTTTCACTCCGATTCTTGAATAGAGACCCTAGCTACTTCAATATACCGGTGATTCTTCATAAAAATTAGCAAGAGGTAAGCGTTTTGTAATTTCAGAACTATGAATACATGGTACACATTCTATGGACGAGTTTTTGCAGGCACCTCCCACCTGCCAGCGTGCCTGCGGTGTACCGCTCACTACGCCTTGATAAGCTACAATGAACGGCCTTTTGTGACTCTTCACTGCCTTCCGCAAGTTGTAATTAATCCAGATAAGATTTCACTGCAAATAGAATAAGCAAAACAAAATTACGGTTCACATGCTTTTGGCCATGCTTTCATCGGCGAAGCAGGATAGGCGAACGTGGGGGCTAGGCTTTCATGATGGTTTTACGGCGTGATAGGGGCGTGCCGTGGAAAATTAGCACAGCAAACCGAAAGTAACCCTCAAGCATAAGCAATATTTACCTCCTTACGCACTTCCGCAATAATGTGGCCAACGTTGAAGCACCTGCCAAAGTGAAGCACCTGTCAGCGTGAAACACCTGGAAACGCTCAGAGAAAATTATGAAATAGGGGCGTATAGAGAAGTCCAATTGCGGGGAACAAATGCGAAGTTAGGTTTCAAATGTTTCGCTGAGCCCCATAAATTGATAAAAGCTAACAATGCTATAATTTTGCATGGGATATTTCAACAAGGATTTTTGTACTGGTAATTAATAATGTATGAATTCGATCACACTTTGGCATTAGCTCCTTAAACTCCTTTCTGTCTATCTTTCCCCTCCGCAGATGCTTCTGGAGACGGGAACTTGTCGGCCTTCAACCAGACTGTTCTGGATGACGACGACATCACACAAAACGCGTTCACCGTTCTCGTTGCTGGGTGAGGCGTTCTTGCTGCGCTAGAAGATGTAACGCATCGCTTTGCCGGCTGGCACAAAGGGTAGACGCTGAAGGAAAAACGCATCAAAACAAACGCTGAAGCGGAGTTTGAGCCGCAATATTACAACATAAAGTTCAACTCGAGGCACTCACTTCAGCACGTGTTTAATGTCTGAGACTAGCCTTCGAAACAGAAAGCCAATCCCCAGATGATGGCAAGATTGGCCCTGGATGTGCTCGAATAAAAGCACATTCAGTTCATAAATGTATAGGAAGGGACCTAAGTTTATATTACGCGTATCGGGCACGAATTGACAGGCACTGGTGTACTTTTAAAACACTGAACAATTTATGCAGAGAACAGATTTAATACAGATTTGGAAGGTCATTAGATTGCAACCAGAGCATGAGATCACCCAGTTAAACAGTATATTGCAACAATATAAATGAGTAAAATTCGAATCAATCTTTCAATCACCTTTAACACCATCCTGCAGCTTAAAAATGTAACAAATGGGGGAAGGGGGGGGGGGGGCACAGGATGGTTGCCGTCAAGCAGCAGTTATACGATTTTAAATAGAAATGTTAATTCCAAGGCCGTAAAAACCTACCCTAACACTGTTGTAGTCTCGGCCTCATTCCATAAATTTTAGCAGAAAACTATCAGGCTCTACAATCAACATAGATTAAAAAGAGAACGCGGAGACATTTGAAATGGTGTTTTGTAAGAGCGTGAGTACTGCACCATCTGTTGAATGGGTTGACAAGGTATATTGGTATTTATATCATTATGTATAATTGCGTTTACCTACGTATGTAGATCAATCAGGCGCTCAGCTCTGAAAAGGAGATATAATGCGACGACACCGCAAAAATAGTGTTAACTAAAATACAGATACTCAGTAGGTAGCCATTCCGTGTAAAGAAACCGAAAATTATTCTCATACACATTATGATAATAAATAATTCACATAGGTATATGTGAATCTTCAAGCGTGTTTCATACTGTCATGTAGTGGTGACAAGGCCGATGACACCACAAGAAGACACAGGTTTGATGGTACTGAAATAACCTTTTTATTGGACTGACTTGCGCCCGCCAAAGAACTAAGCAACTCGGCGGCGGCGATAGCAACAAACGTGCTCGTCGATCGTCGAACAAAGAATGCCCGTTACGCTCGTCAACGCTTAATTTAAAGGCAGCTCAGAACAATCTAGAGAAAGTCGCAAACTGCTACTAGTATACCCTGGAACAGCGTGGAAACATACGAAAGTGATCGGAATCTTCGACACAGATGTCGGGGCATCTTTCGCGACAAAGAAAATGATAACGCGTCGTATCGCGACAACGAGCATGAATAAACACGGGATACAGAATTGACACGCGTGCCAGAATCACAGTAATAAGGCCGCATGCCGGCGGCTGTTAAAAAAAAAACAGTTTCGAAGGTTTCGCGGCATTACTCCCCCCTTAAAAAACATCGCCACGATGTTTCAAAACAAAACAACTTAAACATAAACAATGCAAAGTTTAAACACCACAGATTCTTTAACGCGCGTAATACGGCTTCAGTCGTACAACATACACAATTTCTGGGCGTGCGCGTCGCCGTTGTGATGCTGACGTTCCGTCGGGGATGACTTCATAGTCAAGTGGTCCGACGTGGCGAATGATTTTGTACGGCCCAAAATATCGACGCAACAACTTTTCACTTAGTCCGCGACGGCGAATTGGTGTCCAAACCCACACTTGGTCTCCTGGGTTGTACTCTGCGTGGCGTCGTCGTAAGTTGTAACGTCGGCTGTCGGTGTGCTGTTGGTCTTTAATACCAGACGTGCGAGTCGTCGGGCTTCCTCTGCACGCTGCAGGTAGACGGCAAAGTCAAGGTTGTCCTCATTGGTTACGTGCGGCAGCATTGCGTCGAGCGTCGTCGTGGGCTCCCTGCCGTACACAAGCTTGAACAGGGTCGCTCTGGTCGTCTCCTGGACTGCCGTGTTATACGCGAAGATCACGTACGGCAAGATGGCGTCCCAGGTCTTGTGTTGAGCGTCGACGTACATGGCGATCATGTCCGCGATCGTTTTTTTCATGCGCTCCGTAGGGCCATTGGTCTGGGGATGGTACGCTATTATTCGTGGACGGCTTGCATGACTGACGCGTCAAGTCTGCTGTAAACGCCGTTCCCCTGTACGTGATGAGCACTTCTGGGGCGCAGTGTCGCAAAATAATTTGTCCGACAAAAAATTTGGCTTCTTGTGCGGCGGTACCATTTGGTAGTGCTATTGCTTCGGCGTAACGGGTAAGGTAGTCAGTGGCCACGATGATCCACTTTTTACCCATAGACAAAGCTGGAAAGGGGCCGAGGAGATCCATCCCAATTTGTTGAAAGGACAGGTCTGGGGGTGGAATCGGGTTTAGTAGTCCTGTTGGTCTGATAGGCGGCGTCTTGCGGCGTTGGCACTCGCGACATGTCTTCACGTAGTGGGCAACTTCGACAGGCAGTCGCGGCCAGTAGTACTTCTCCTGGATTCGATGCAACGTGCGTGCAAATCCGAGATGGCCTGCTATGGGCTCATCATGCAACGCCTGGAGAATTTCCTGCCGGAGGTTTTTAGGCACCACAAGAAGTTGCGCAGTCCAGTTGGGTGTAAAGTTCTTCACGAGGAGGCCATTGCTTAACGCGAACTAAGATAAATGTCGCCTGAACACACCAGGAGGGGAAGCGGTCTTTCCTTCTAAGTAATCGGCTAGCGCTTTCAGCTCAGCGTCTGATCGCTGTTGTTCTGCGAAACTGCTGGCGCTTACTGGTTCCCAAAAAGGCGTCGTCGTCATCGTCCTTCGGGGGAGCGTCGACGGGACCGCGTGATAAGCAGTCTGCGTCGGAATGCTTCCAGCCCGACTTATAGACTACAGTCAAGCCGAATTCTGAAGTCGTAGGCTCCATCTGGCAAGGCGGCCGGGGGGATCTTTCAAATTGGCCAGCCAGCAGAGCGCGCGATGGTCGCTTACCATCTTGAATGGTCGGCCGCATAGGTATAGACGAAACTTACAAGTAGCCCAGATGATCGCGAGACACTCCATCTCGGTCGTCGAGTAATTAATGATAATAATAATAATAAGTTTATTCGGACATGAAACATGTACACAGAACATGCCCTCGGGAAGGGGCAAAAGGAAGAAGCTGATGGCATTCTTCCTGACGAGGCCTCACCCCGGGTCACACATCAATGGCAGAAGGATGGACAAGGTCAAGGTAAGCTTCACCGAGAAAAACAAAACATAACCAATGACAAAAAAAAATCTCATAGATTATATTTGGCATTTTAAGAAACTACATAAGAACCATGGCATCGTAAACAAGGTAAGTACGTCAGTAACGCTACAATTCGCGACACAAAATGTAAACAAAATAATATACGACAAGCACTACAAGTCACATAGATTTGGTGCATTTCTAAGAAGGCGAAAAAAGCAACTTCATTTTCTTTTTAAATTGAAAAATAGATTTACTGTTTATAGCAACATCAATTATTGAAGGATAGGCATTGCATACTATACTAATTTGGGTATCTGTATGTTGGGTGCGCAGTTTTCCGGACGCAAGTGGAAACATGAGAGGTAACACGCAGACTGTAGCCGGTATTTCTGTTCAGATATGTATTTCTAAATGATGTGATGTATTGCTTAATTTTGACTTCGGCTTTTGTGAGGGACCTGCTAGCGTAGGCGATTACTTTCTTCTGTCCGGCACTCTTCTGCGCGAGAACGGCTCCTATGCCCACACTGCTCACGTCGGTGTGAATTTCGGTCTCGGCGTTTTTATCAAATTGGCCAAGTACAGGAGGGCACTGCAGGCGGCGCTTGAGTTCGTCAAAGGCTTCTGCTTGCGGCGCTTCCCATTTAAAAGGTACGTCAGCCTTTGTAAGCTGCGTCGACGGTTTGGCGACGCGCGAAACGTTTCTGACAAATCGTCGATAATAAGCGCAAAGCCCAAGGAATCGGCGCACAGCTTTCTTGTCGACAGGCGCTGGGAATTGTGCGATTGCAGCTGTTTTCACCGGGTCTGGGCGAATACCATCCTTACTAACGATGTGGCCTAGGGACCGCAGTTCCTCGTAGGCGAAGTGACACTTCTCCGCTTTTAGCATTAGTCCCGATGACTTGATGGCTTCCAGCACTGTGTGGAGTCGTTTTAGGTGGTCTTCAAAGTTTGACGAGAAGACAACAACGTCGTCCAAATATACCAAACAAATTTGCCACTCCAAGCCTGCCAGGACTGTGTCCATTACTCGTTGAAATCAGGCTGTGGCGGAGCAGAGGCCAAATGGAATCACCTTGAACTCAAAAAGACCGTCTGGTGTGGTGAATGCGGTCTTCTCGCGATCTCTTTCGTCGACCTCAATTTGCCAACATGAGCTCTTCGGGTCCATCGATTAGAAGTACCTTGCATTGCAGAGCCGGTCGAAAGTGTCGTCGATGCGGGGAAGCGGGTAGACATCCTTCTTCGTTATGCTATTCAAGCGGCGGTAACCAACGCAGAAGCGAAGTCTGCCGTCTTTCTTCACCAAAACGACTGGTGCCGCCCAGAGGCTGTTCCATGGCTGGATTACCTCATCACGCAGCATTTTCTCAACTTGATCGCGTACGGCCTGGCGTTCTCGCGGCGATATACGATAAGGGCTTTGGCGCAGAGGCCGGGCGTGTTCGTCTGTTATAATGTGGTGCTTGGCCAGTGGTGTTTGTCGTACCTTCGATGATGACGAGAAGCACTCCCCGTAGCTTTGAAGCAGACTGAGAATCTGGTCTTTCCTGCTGTGGGTCAATGCAGGGTTGATGTCAAATGTAAGCTGACGGAATTGGTCCGGTGCGTCTTCCAGTGGTTGGTCGTGCAGGGTGAATACATCTTTGAGGTCCACTAATTCGTCGAGAAAAGCGATCGTCATGCCCTTGTTGAGATGCCGGTATTCTTCGGTGAAGTTTGTTACCAGCACCTGAGCTTGACCGCTCCGGAATTTCGCGATGCCTCTAGCGATGCCGACACCTCGTTCTAAAAGCAATTGGATATTTCATTCGAAGATGCCTTGAGCGGTTTCGATGTTTGCGCTACCTACGCAGACTGCGATGCTTGATCGGGGTGGCACGGCCAATTCTCCATCGAGGACTTTTAGAGCGATGTGTTGCGTCGAAGTCGTCGTATCAGGAATGGCTTTGTCAGCAGAGAACTTGATGAGCTTGGATCGCAGGTCGATGATAGCCCTACCATCATTTAGGAAGTCCACGCCTAAAATCACGTCGCGGCAGCACTGGTGCAAGATCTCAAAGCTGGTGGGGTAAGTACGCCCATTTACGGTTATTCTTGCAGTACATCGTCCCGATGGAGTAATCGGGTTGCCACCTGCGGGGCGAATCAACGGGCCGTCCCAAGCGGTTGTAACTTTCCTGAGATGGGAGGCTAACGGTCCACTGATAACTGAATAGTCAGCTCCGGTGTCTACTAGGGCAGAGACTCTGCCACCGTCGACATCAACTTCAAGGTCACTTGTTCGCGTCCTCGCATTGTACGTGGACCTTGGGGTTCGATCTCGGCTCCTTCGTTTCTTCAGGTCATGGCCGGGGCATACCGTTATTACTTCGCTGGGCGGCGTTGTCGGCTTGCACTCTGGTCGTGTTGTCATTGATGTCGTCGTGTGGAGCGGCGGTGAAATGGCTGAGTCGCCGTTAGTGGTCGTCGTTGGCGGAGGATGTTCGTCTTTTCTTCGTTGAGCAACCTCACCTCCAATGGTTGCTCTATTTAGTTTCCCCTGCGCGGGCTTGGAGACCTTGCGCGCCCACTTTCATCGTAGTTACGGCCTGGCGACACAAAGCGGGCCCTGTATGGCGACGGAGACCTGAACCGACGGCTTGGTGGTGCAATCTCACCGCTACGCAGATAGCTGTCGATTTCTTGCGGTCGTTCACCTGGGCATGATCGTGGAGCGTCGACTGCAAATCCGCGGACGCCGATTCGTCGGTACAGTGGCGCAGAATGTGGCCGGCCTCACCGCAGTGGAACCATAATGGCCGGTTGTTTGCTGTCCTCCAGGCATCGCACTTCCTGGGTCTTGGGGGTCGTTGGTAGGCTTGGTGGGCGGGGGCTAAGGGGCGGCTTTCGGGGGCAGGATGGTAGCGACGAGGGCTTAGGAGGTCGCGTCGGGGTGCAGGACGATATAATGCAGCTGCATAGTTCATCGCGGCTGATTCATGCACTGCAGCTGTCGGAGTCGTCGCTTTAGGAACGCCAACCGCCTGCTGGACTTCTTCACGGACGACGTCCGCGAGTGTCGCCACGTGAGGTTGTTGCGATGATGGCATTAATCGGCGCAGCTCCTCTCGCACGATCTCCCGGATGAAGTCGCGAAGGTTATCTTCGCTTGTAGATGCGCTTGGGTAGTTGCTTGAGTAGTCTGGCTGAAGTGGTCACTCGTATTGGCGCATCCGGGTGTCCGACGTCTTTTTGATGGTAGACGCTTCCGTTCCTAACTTTGCCACGGTTTTCAGCGGATTTCGGAAGAGACTTGCAAAAAACGATTTTTTTAACGCCTCGCATTAAAAATTTGACTCTCTCACTTTCGGTCATGTTAGGGTCGGCGCGACGAAAGAGGCGCTTCATCTCAACGTATGCCAGGACAGGCTTGTCAGGAAGTTCAAGTCTTGACAGAAGGAGGGCCTGCGCTCTTTAATTTCGAACGATGATTGAAAAGGCCGTCAAAAACGCTTCCTTGAAAATCTCCCAATCCTTCATAGCTGCCTCATGATTTTCGAACCAAACTTGGGCATGCCCTTGAAGAACAAAGTAGACTTGCCTGAGTTTCGCGGCATCGTTCCAGCCGTTGAATTCTACCATATGGTCGAAAAGGTCCATCCAGTCTTCTGCATCTTCGTCCGGTCGTCCATGGAAGCAGGGGGGCTCACGGGGTTGAAAGAAAACGACTGGTGTTGTTGGCTAGGCCATTGTCATTGTCGATGCCATCCGAGATCGAATGGGGTCCGGCAGCAAACCGTGTTCAGGTTAGAGCCCTTGAAGCCGGCAACTGGTTCGTTGCCTGTTGGCTGTTTCTCCAGCGTAACAGGAACACGTCTGGGTTCTTCGCTTTAATTATCAAAGGCAGCACCTCCATCAGATGTCACGTAGTGATGACAAGGCCGTTGACACCGCAAGAAGACACAGGCTTGGTGATACTAAAATTATCTTTTTATTGGGCTGATGCGCCCGCAAAAGAACTAAGCAACTCGGCGGCGGCGATAGCAACGAACGTGCTCGTCGATCGTCGAACAAAGAATGCCCGTCATGCTCGCCAACGCTCAATTTAAAGGCAGCTCAGAACAATCCAGATAACGTCGCAAACTGCTGCTAGTACACCCTGGACAATTGTGGAAACATACGCAAGTGATCGGAATCTTCGAGACAGACCTCAGCGCATCTTTCGCGGCAAAGGAAATAATAACGCGTCGTATCTCGACAACGAGCATGAACAAACACGGGATACAGAATTGATACCCGTGCCAGAATCACAATGATAAGGCCGCATGCCCGCGGCTGTTAAAAAAACATGCAGTTTTGTAGGTTTCGCAGCAATACTTCCTGGATTTACCATAAATATTTGCAACCAAGAACACTCGAACCACAAATATTGTGTCTCCGTCCTTTTAAAGGCGGACATTGAGCTTAATGTTTCTCTAATCATATTTCTTTATATTTAGAAGGTAGCGAGATTTTTGTCAGTTGTAACGAACTTTCAAACAAATATAGGTACACTGGAACGCGATTTGAAGGCGATCACTGCTTTGCCAACCTACTCAGATTAAACTTCTCCATTATGGTTCATTTCATGAGAGTCGAAAAGCGAATGACTGGACTGAGCTAGCCAAATGATTTCTCTATCTTGCACCGTCATGTTTGTAGCGTGCGACGATGCGAGCAATTTATTGGTCCGTTTCACCGGAAGGAGAGCGATAACCTTCCCCAAATCGCTCTCGACTGTACTAAAACGTTCGGCGTACATTGGAGCCACTAATACGACAGGCCGGTTCGTTGACGATCAGCAAGCAATTGAAGCCCAAAACTACATTGGATAAGGAATTTGGCCTTCATAAATAAGGCGATTTTTCTTACGTGTTGTTCGCACTCCTAAAGTTTTCTCGACAAGATTGCGTGGCATTCTACTCCAGTGACTGCTTCCGAATGTAACTTCTTAGGTCTGTGTTATCTATTTGATTTAATTCACACTCGTTGTGCCCCATTTGAAATAGAACACTTTTTGCTCTCTTATGCGGTGACCCGCAAAGGTGCCAAAATAAGCACACAATTTATATTTTTAACATCAATACCAAAACATTCACTTCTTGAGGCACAAACAAAGCACCTGTTTCAAACGAGAAAACTTTAATTAATTAGCGTTACTTATTTCATTCTCTCACCTGTCTGTGCCGATTGCTGTCCTGGCCCCGTAGGTTCGAGACGATGAGCAACACGATGGCCCTGGTGACGCACATGCTCACGCATTATCCAGAAGTGCAAGAGAGGATGAGGGAGGAGCTGCTCTCGGTTCTCGGACCTGACGTGCGTAATTTTATTATAATGCTTTATTGTTGCGTGTGCTATGAAGGCGAAAACTGTCTGGCGTCGAAGGCGGTTGCACAGGCTTTCTGTTGTGAAACTTATGTGCGATAATTAAACACGGGCTATAACGAAACGCCGGCTATATAGTGTGACACTGACTATAATTAAATACCTATTATATCAAAAGAACTAATGTATCAAAATGCCTGCTATAATGAAACAATTTAGGGGCAGCTGCTGGTGACCTATAGTTGTCCTAGTGACAGTAAAGCTAAAAATAGTGCCAATTGAGCAGTAGAGTACGTACTCTATGCTGCAAAAATCTAGAACACAAGGAAAGAGGTGGTAGGAAAGGATGCGCTGGATTCATCGTCCCTAATTTTTCCTTATTTTTTGTTACTCTGAGCTCACCCAAAAGACGTCTCAAAGTTAAAACGGTAGTCTTCAGAATTCATTCCTCACCTGCTTCGGTCGAAGCCACAACATAGTACGTAACTAGCCCGCTGAGCAGCACGCATGAATAGCCGGTATTTCTGCAGGCGTATTTCACCGAATTGTTTCTTGGCGATTGAAATCGCGCTCATGATTGGGGCCTGTATTTCTGTGTGTACTTCCTTCGCTAACTGCCGAGTTGCCGTCTTCGATCTAATCATTATAGGTAATGTTTACGATAATATACAAGTCATGGTCCATGATAGCACAAATGTGAAACGCTATCTACTCCCGAAGAGAACACGATAACCTGCATTCTTTGACCCAATAGCGTTTTTAAGGATAATGATTTAATACGAAAAAGCTCATATTTATGGCCTACCCATTAAGTAGCATTAGCTAAACAAAGACGAAGTAATGATCTGTTTTCAGGGTGGTTTTTACAGTGCATCATACGGGGTTTTATGAACAAAAAGTTTTCTGCGCTCCCTTCAAATGTGCTCTATATACAAACAATTCCCGAACGAATAGATTCTGAAAAAGCTGCTGTCCACATACGTTTGTGCATATTCAAACCATCATATATTCCGTCCCCTCCGCAGCCATTTGCTAATCATTGTGGACATAGTTTATTTACGTGAAAATTGTCACTCAATTTAGCGCATACGCAAAGATGGTACACATGGGTCATCATCTGGGTACTCCAAGGATTAACTTCCAAAAACAGAACCTTCCAAATTATTTTGTGCCAACTATAACTTTTGTGCGCAATTACGAAAAACAAAGATACAGACACCCCATCTGCTTTTCGCCAACTCCAAGCTTTCAAAGCACTAGTTTCATATCAAGCAAGCTGTAAGGTAACGCACTTGACCAATATATTGCAATTACGGAAACCGATTCAACAAGCACTGGGAAATTACTCCACGCACGACGACCACAGCAAGCACAAATATGCAGCTTCCAAGCTAAAATCACGACAACGCCAATCAGCTTACTCAATGGCGCTGATACATTAGCAGCAACGCGACATTGTATGTATTTTCTGCATGACTGTAAAACCGTCCGGATTGCTCCTTTCATGCTGTACTCTACTCCTCAACTATAATCATCATCACCATCAGATGCACTATATCCACTGCAGCGCACAGGTCTCTTCCATATTCCTCCAATTAACACGGTCTTGTGCTAGCTGCATCTATTTGACCCCTGAGAAATTAACCTCATCCGCCTACCTAACTTTCTGCCTCCCCCTGCTACGCTTTCCTTCCCTTGGAATCCAGTTTGTTACCCTAAGCGACCATCGGTTATCCTCTCTTCGCACTACATGCCATGCCCATGCCCATTTCTTCTTCTCGATTTCCACTGGAATAACATTAACTCAAATCCTTTCTCTGACCCACTCTTCCTATCCTATCTCTTAACACAAAACCTACCATTTTTCGTTCCATAGCCCTCTGCGCTGTCCTGAACATACGTAGAACCCTTTTCGTTCGCCTCCACGTTTCAGCCACATAGCTGAGTACAGCTAAGATGCAACTGTTGTCTACTTTCCTCTTGAGCAATACCGGTAAGCTACAAGCCATATTCTGTGAGTATCTGCCGCATGCGCTCCATTCCAACATTATTCTTCTAGTTATTTCCCTTTCTTAGTCAGGATCTGCGGTTACTACCTGTCCTAAGCAGGCATATTCGCCTACCACTTGCAGTCATTCGCTATACCTATTGTAAGCTGTTGTTTCTTTCCGACGCCATTGAATGCTACCTTAGTTTTCTGTATAGTGATTTTTAAGCCTATCTTTCTGCATTTTTCTGTCTATGTCATCCATCGTTTTTGGCTGTTCACTCCCTAAGTTGCTTAGCAAAGCAGCATTGTCAGCGAATCGCAGATAACAGCGCTATTCTCCATCTAACCTTATCCCTAACTGCTCCCCATTCCAACTCTGAGTATTTCCCCTAAGCAAGCTGTGAATAGTATTGGGGAGATCATGCCTCCTTGCCTAGAGCTTTTATTTATGAGAACTTTGTTACTTTCTTTATGCATCTGGTCACTGTGCAGCCTCTATAGATATCTTCCAGTACTTTCCCAAACGGCTCGTCTACATCCTGATTCAGCAATGCCTGCATGACCGCCGACGTTTCTACTGAGTCAAAGGCTTTTTCGTAATCAATGAATGCTATGTATAAGGGCTGGTTATATTCTGAGACTTTTTCTATCACTTGGTTGATGGTATGGATATAATCGATAGAGTAACCTTTCCGAAAACCTGCTTGATATTTTGCTTGGTTGAAGTCTAACATTGTACTAATTCTGTTAGCGATTACCTTAGTATATATATATACCTTATACGTAAGAGACAGTAAGCTGACTGGTATCTAATTTTTCAAGTACTTAGCGTCCCCTTATAAATTAGGAGAGTGTTAGCGTTCTTCCATGATTCCGGTACCCTCAATGACACGAAGGATTACGCATACAGGGTGGCCAGTTTTCCTAGCACGATATCCCCCCGTCTTTCAACAAATCTACACTTACCTGATCCTCCCCAGCTGATTTCCCTTTTTTCATAGTTTCTAAAGCTCTCTGAGCCTCCTCCTTCGTCACTGGCAGAACGTCTGACTGCTCTTCACTACTGTCAATATCATGGTCCTGCCTAGTTAATATGCTATACATATCAGTACAGAAACTCCTTGGCTACTTTGACTATCTTGTCCATATTCGTGATGACATTGCCCACCTTGTCCCTCATCTTACACATCTCATTTTTGCCCATTCCCAATTTTCTCTTCACTACTTTAAGGTTGTTCCTGTTCTTTTGAGCATACTCAATTTTCCCCATGTTATAGTTCCTTATGTCGGCCACTTTAAGCTTATTGATTAGATTTGAATCAGCTCTGTCCTGTTGGATTGAAGGCTTTCATACTCTGGCCTACCCATACTCTGGCGTTTCTTAATCAAATCTTTCGTCTCCTTAGATAGTTTACTGATATCCTCTCTTACTGTTCTACCACCTATTTCTACCACGTGACACTATGCGTATTCTGCTTGGCTGTAACATTGTCCACATCATTTCAGCCTTTCTTGATGTGCACAATTCCTCCCAAAATTGCCAGAATATTCCGTCCAGCCTAGTAACTGCAGTTTTTTGCTCATCTTTACCCTCAGGTTATTATCTGCACAGTGCTGATGACAGTCACGTGACACTGTGTGCATTCCGCTTTTCAGTAAAATCGTCCGGATCACTAAAGCCATTCCTGCTGTGCGTAATTTCTCCGAAAACAGCTAGCATATGCTATCAAGTCTACTAACTGCAGGTTCTTTTATATTGACCAACAAATCGTCATCATCATTAGCCTGACAAAACTGACAGCAAGGCGTAGCTAAGCCTTTCCCAAATCCCTCTAATTAACCCGGTCCTTAAACTCAGGTGTGTGGTGCGATCAGCATGTAGCCGGTGACCACCACCTTTAACGCACCCCTTCAACAGGACATTTTAAGCCACCCTGGTGTAGCACTTGGCCAAAATCTCCAATACCACAACAGATAGACAAACCCCGTGATAATAAAACTAAATAACCTGATTACATAGAACAGTGCCAATTGTAAAGACAGGCTTCAGCAGCGAAAAAAAGATTGACAATGCTGCGTGGCCATCCGAACTTCGAGCATGTATCACTGCACACCGGGACAATTTTCGACGTTCTTTATTTTTTCATTTGGGTGGAAATCAGCGCAATAGCACGAAGGACAAAGAAACAGGAAGCACAAAAACGAGCGTTCACTCGCAACTACATTTTTATTCAGAAAAAAAAAATTACCGACGATTACGCTATTTCCTAATGCGAAATTTGAGCGCAGCAAATAAGCTGTTTCACCTTTTCGATAGATTGAGGCAAAGAAATCGAGCAACACATGTATGCGCTATCACAGAATTTTTTTTTATTTTTCACACGTATTCCTTTAACAAAGAATCCCTTCTCGGCGGCGGCGATGAGCTTCTGCTTCAGCCTCGCTTACACCTGGTTCCTCTCGACGGTGGCGATGAGAACTCCGCTTCGGCGGGGCGAACGGCAGGGTCTTCTCGACGGCGGCGATGAGCTTCTGCTTCAGCCTCGCTTACTGCTCTGGATTCTGGCGGCGACGGCGCTGGGCCTCTGCTCTGGCAGCTCATTTAGCAGCAGCAGCAGCATACGGAGGACTTCCACCGGTCGTCTCGCTCATGGCTCAGAAAGAACTGGCAGATAATTTCGCAGTGGCGAACGGCAGCGGCAGTTTCGGCTCGGGTGGTGCACATATACAGATCCGCCGCCACCGATCTGGCTCTCTGATTGCCACCGCACAGGGGTTGCATTGGAGGAGGAGCGAAGAAAGGAATTAAGTTCGAGCCGGCGCTTTGACAACCGGAGACTCGCAGGAAGAGGGGGGAGGGGGGCGGCGTGTACACCCAGCGGCAAACGATGGGGGCAGAAGCGCGCGCAGCAAGCGGACAACGCGATAAAGGGAGGAGGGAAGAGGTAGCAGCGACTGACTGATGCTGCTGCCGCCGATAGTGAGTCGACCCCAGCTGCGGAGTTTGTTTCAGGGACAACGCCGCCGATGCCGACGCAAGCAATATTGCCAGGGGGCGCTCGGAGCGACAGACGTTGAAGTGGCGTTCGGAGAAAAAAAAAGGACGAAGTGAATCGGCTCTGGACTAGAAGGACATACCTAAAGCTTGGACCTTGTAATTCCACCTGCACCGGCTCTGATAACCTAGCCCTAGTCGCCAATATCGTGACAAATCTGGTGGAGGTCAGGTCTGATGTCCCGTACCCCTCCGCTAAGCAGGAGTGCTGGTCATATATTCGAGGAAACGCCTGTTCACCGCACCAGCCGCAGGCAACGAGGCCTACCACCTGAGATTTCCCCATCGGCTATGACTACCGGCAGCCACGACGTCGTCTCAATGCCTGGAGCGGTCCCTACTTACGTGACGTTTCAGAACCCCCGCGTCCCAAAGACCTTTCACGGGGACACCTATGAAGACGTCGACGACTGGTTGCAGCACTACGAAAGGGTAGCTACCTTCAACCTCTGGGATGACGCCGCCCGGCTTCGCAACGTCTACTTCAGCCTTGATGGCGCTCGGACATGGTTCGAGAACCATGAAGACCAGCTGTCTTCCTGGAGTGAGTTCAAGCGTCATCTTGCGGCTGCTTACGGTAGCTCAGATCGCCGCGAACGGGCCGAACGCGCTCTCCAATCTCGGGTTCAAATGCCTAACGAAACCGTCGCGGCATATATCGAAGACATGACACGCCTCTTCAAGCGGGCAGAGCCTACAATGTCCGAGGACAAAAAGCTGCGCTACCTCATGCTTGACGTTAAAGAGCAGCTTTTTGCTGGCCTGGTGCGCAGCCCACCGAAAACTGTCGCAGAATTCCTTACGGAAACATCCACGATAGAAAAAGTGCTTCAGCAGCGAGCTTCGGCACAGAATCGTACCGTCCACGCCACCTCCGTCTCTGCCGAGTTACCATCGCATGGCATGGACGCATCGGCGCTACGTGAGCTCGTACGTTCGATTGTGCGCGACGAACTCAGACTGCTGTATGGCGCACCTCAACCAGCTTCTACCTCCATTGCGAGTGTTGTCCGCGACGAAGTGCAGCAAGCGCTCCGGCCTCCGTTTCCAAGCGGTGAACCTCACCCTGCGCCTCCTCTTACGCCACCTGAGTGCCAGCGTCCCACATACGCCGAGGTGCTACAATACTCGCCACCCCAGTCGCCGACCCTCATTCCTGCTAACGTAGCTGCACCAACAACACCGGCCCTCGTGATCCAGTACGTAACGGATTCCCGACAGTCTAGACGGAAAGCAGACGAGTGGCGTACCCCCGACCGACGGCCTTTATGCTTTCACTGCGGCGAACCGGGACATGTCTATCGGCGCTGTCCCTACCGTCGACTGGGCCTCGAAGGTTTTTCCGCCGATTCTCCGCGGCCTCGCTACGGCGAACGGCCCCGAGCCGTTGAAGATTTCCTCAATGACCAGCGCCGTGGTGTTCCGTCTCGTCTGCGGCAATCTCGATCACCATCGCCCAGGGCTCGCCCTTCGACATCTGCTGCGAGGTCCTCATGGGCAGCGCAGGGCCGATTGCCCAGCCCCCAGAGGGAAAACTGAAACCAGCGACCTTCGGGGGTAGGTTCGCTGGACATCGCTGCGCGGGAGACCCCCCATCGACGCGGACACGGAAACTCTACGAATCGACATTGGAAAAGTCCGCGGTTGCCGATTATAACGCTACCTCGACGCCACCACGGCGCACCCGCAACGACGACGAATTGCCGGTAGAACCGACGACGCACCAACGCACCCGCAACAACGACGAATTGCCGGTGAAACAGACGACGCAACGATGCACCCGCAACAACTACGAATTGCCGGTGAAACAGACGACGCAACAATGCACCCGCAACAACGACGAATTGCCGGTGGAACAGATGATGTGACAACACACCCGCAACGACGAAGAATTGCCGGTAGAACGGACACCGCAACAACGCGCCTGCAACAACGACGAATTGCAGGTGAAGCATACCGCGTACACCGACGCAGAGCAGTCAAACACTCAGAAGCCTGATATTCGCGAGAAGCTGTCGTTGGACATACCAGTAATACTGGATGGTCGCCATGTTCGAGCTTTGTTGGATACTGGCGCTGATTATTCTATTTTGAGCAGCCAGTTCGCCGCAATTCTCAAGAAGGTTTTGACTCCGTGGGCTGGCACACACGTTCGCACAGCGGGTGGTCATCTGGTTACTCCTCTAGGCATGTGCACGGCCAGGGTTTTAAATTCAAGAGTCGACATTTGTGGTAAGCTGCCTCGTTCTGAAAAGCTGCTCACGTGACCTAATTCTGGGCGTAGATTTTCTTCGTTGCAATTATTGACCTCCAATTGCAATTATTGACCTCCGGGATTTTAGGGTCTCGTTTTCAACTGAGAAAGCAGTGGCCCTCAGCAGTACACAGCGACCACTCAATGTGCTTCGAGTTTATGCGGACAGTGTCATGCTGCCACCCCGAACCAGCACCTTCGTTAATGTCAAATGCAATGCACTTCACAATGGTGATGCAATAGCCGAAACTAACCTTTCGTTACTGTTGATTCAGGGAGTCTGCGTAGCTCGCAGTTTGATCCATCTTAACTGTGGTAAGTCCAAGGTACTTGTTACCAATTTTTCGCACGAGTATCGACACCTGTTTCGGAATACTTCCGTAGCTTTCGCGGAACGCATATCTGAAGTCTCCGAGTGCTTGTCCACAGAAACCGTGCCACCGCCCACATCCCTCGACAACCTCGATATTAGCTCAGAGAAATCGGTGAGCCAGCGTGAACAGCTGTTTTCATTGTTACTCGAATTCAGAGAATGTTTTGCATCATCGTCAAAAGTGCATCAAACTCCCATTGCCAAGCACCATATCGTGACGTTCGATGATGTGCGCCCAATTCACCAGCACCCCTACCGCGTCTCTTCGACCGAGCGCGAAGTTATTAAGTCACAAGTTAAACAAATGCTCGAAGATGATGTTATCCAGCCTTCAAATAGCACATGGTCCTTCCCAGTCGTTCTAGTTAAAAAGAAAGACGGCACGTTAGGTTTTTGCGTCGATTACCGCAAGCTGAACACCGTAACCAAGAAGGATGTTTACCCCTTGCCGCGGGTTGACGACTCTCTCGACAGCCTTCGGCGTGCGAAGTACTTTTCGTCAATCGATCTGAAAAGTGGCTACTGGCAGATTGAGGTAGATGAGCGAGATCGTGAAAAAACGGCCTTTGTCACACCCGACGGACTTTACGAATTTAAAGTTCTACCTTTCGGACTTTGTTCCGCGCCGGCCACATTTCAGCGGATGATGGACGCTGTCCTCGTCGGGCTTAAATGGCAGTGTTGCCTAGTCTACCTAGATGACGTGGTGGTCTTCGCAGAATCGTTTTCACAACATCTTAAGCGCCTGCGGTCAGTACTCGAAGCCCTTCGATCCGCTAAATTGACACTTAAGCCACAGAAATGTCACTTTGGCTACCAAGAGCTTAAATTCCTCGGTCATGTCGTAAGCGCTGCCGGCGTGAAGCCCGACCCGAAATGATACCCTCGCTTCCGCAGCGCCAAGAACCAGGTCTAGCCGTGGGAAGGTGGTCACGTATTCGTCGACGTGCCAGGGCCTACGTGAAGTAACCGGCGCGTCGGCAACTGAAGAGCAGCCTGTCCGCCACACAGGAACGGGGGGGGGGGGGGGGGGGGACCCTCCCCTCCTCTTTCTGCATGGCGGCGACGGTGTCCTATGCAGTCACGTTATCTTGACTCTCTAGCGGCGTCAGCGGCATCCAGCGGTATCAGTCGGTCGCTGCTAGCGCTGGGGGGATGAAAGGGGGGCGGAGCTGGTTACGAGGCCGACGACGACGCCGACGCCGACGCCGACGCCAAACCCAGGAACGGACGCCAAAGAGCTGCGCTCTAAAAAAAAAAGGAACATGTGATGCTATATATACACGTTGTTGTTTCTGAATGAAAATGTAGCTTCGAGTCAGGGCTCGTCTGTGAGCTTCCTGTTCCATGTCCTTCGTCCTTTCGCGCTGCTTTTTTACATCCAAAATGAACTACAACCAGCTCGCCCAACTCAGCAGTCTACTGCAGTCTTTTATTGTGTTTCGTGCAGTATGCCATATTAACTGCTGTGAATTGAAATATGTAAGTAATTGGTTCAAATGTATTCACGATACTTCAAGCTTCTTACTGAGCGTATTTCAAAATAAATATTTGAAATGCAAAACAAGTTTTATTTGTGAGTTGGCGTAATTTTTGTTCTATACATAAACACGTGAATATTTCTTTGGCCTTATTGAATAAAACGTGACACGCCAGTAAGCGCTGTTTGACCGCCTCTGTTCTTTGTCCTTTCGTATTAAACGTTAATGGCGGATTTGTGAGCCTGTGCACAGTGTCCTTGTCTGACGTCCTTTCCTTCTCGTGTCCATGTATATTTTTATTTATTTATTTAGAATAGTTGAGACCATAGCAGGTAGGCATTACATTCATTATATCGACAAAGTGATGATGACGAGAATTAAAGCAGCGCTACAAAAATACGCTATTAGGCAATTCTTAAAGGGCCACTTTCCAGGGAGGGACCTTTTAAGCAAATGAGCCCAGTGTTTCGATCAGGTACCGGAGATAGTCTGTGCAAAATGCTACAGCGACACGCGCGCCGCAAAGCAACGAAAATACAAATCAAAGCTCTCTCATGCTCTCCTTTGGGAAGCCAGCTTCCCCGTTTCCTGCGCTGGCCCGTAGAGCCACAGTTATGACGTACTTCCCGAGAACGACGTCCATTGGTCCATCTCGATGACTGACGGGAGAAGGATGGGTGTCTACCGCCCGCTGCGCGCTTTTCCCTCGCCACGGCCAGACTGAATTCAGCGGCGCGCGCTCCCTCGCCCGTATTTTTTTTTTTTTTTGTTCGTGCACGCGGAGTGCCCCGCCCCACCTCCCGCCAAACGCGGTGGAGGAATGGGAATTTGTCTTGTGGAGGCTAGATGACCTCGGGCAGGAGAGTGAAAAACCTTTGCGAGTGAACGGAAGGAGAGAAGCATGACAGAATCGGGTGAATACGGTGGCTGTAACTGCGTTATTAGTTACTCTTTTCAAAAACATTTTGCGGCCTTGCGTTCTAGGGGCGAAGTCTCACAGTCACCGGGGAAGAAAATATTTTCGACCGGAGGGTGGACAGTGGGCCTTTAAAGCACAAATTAACTGAAAATGTGTCATCAAATTCGCGCAAACAGCTCACAAATAAAGAACACATACAATGTCAAAAACGAAATAATGGGATAACAGGCTGTCGACTGCGTTAAACAAGCGAACGAAAAAAAGAAAGCAAAATTTGTAACCGAATAATGTCAGCTCACAGCGTGGCCTGTAGTTTGGAACAAAAACTTGAAAATGAATCAACGTTATCAACAGATAAGTGCAGGCAATTCTATTCGCTTGTTGCCAATGGGAAGAAAGAATGCTTAAATGCATCACTGTGACATGAAAATTCGGTTAGCGTGAACGCGTGATGGTTTCTTAACTCTCGCTTATGTGATAAGTCGATGTTAAAGGCGTTATGTAGTAGCTGATATAGGAATTTTAATCGCGCCAACTTTGCTCTTGCTGATAGCGCTTCGAGCCCGGATATTACAGCTAGTTCGGTTGGTGAATCTGTTCGCTTGTATTTGTTACGTTGTGAATGAATCTTGGTGCTTTACGCTGTATTCTTTGAAGCCTTGAATTGTTAGTAAGAGACTGGGGAAACCAAACGGTGTTAGCGTATTCTAGTACTGGTCTAATAAAAGACTTATAAGCTAAAGGTTTAGTGTGTGCAGGGGTTAGGTGAATGCATCTTCTAAGAAAACATAACTTGCGCAATGCTGTAGCAGTGATGTTACTAATGCATTCGCTCCATCTAAGATCTGAAGTCAGTGTGACACCTAAATATTTGGCTTGTTTACAACGGTAAGTGGAATGTCATTCATTTTATACACAAAATTAGAAGGCTGTTTTTTCCTGGTAACTGTCATTGCTACTGATTTCTTTGTGTTGATTTTCATCTGCCAGTTACAACATTCAGCTTTTTTTTCTAATGACCTATTAAGGATGGCATGATCTTCGTGGCTTCTTATTTCTCTGTATATTATGTAGTCGTCAGCAAAGAGTTCGATCTTACAATTAATATTGGCAGTAATATCGTTAATAAAGATAAGAAATAACAGGGGTCCCAGAACAGAGCCTTGAGGAACTCCGGATGTGACTGCTACCGATATAGATTGCACATGGTGGTAGAATACGAACTGTGACCGTTGATGCAAAAAGTCCTCTATCCAAGCCAATATTTCGCTATCGCCAATGAAGCTCCGCAACTTTGCGATAAGTTTCGAATGACATACGCAGTCAAATGCTTTAGCGAAATCGAGTAATATGATGTCAGTTTGGCTGCAGTTATCAATATTTAAAGCGAGGTCGTGGACAACTTTCGTTAATTGAGTAATGGTAGATAAAACGCGGCGAAACCCATGCTGATGACGTGATAATAAATTAAAGCGTTCTATGAACTCAGTTAGATGTTTTGAAATTATATGTTCTAACAATTTACATGCAGTGCTAGTCAGTGATTTTGGCCTAAAATTCGATACTAAAGAAGTGCTGCCTGATTTATGAGTTGGTAATACCTTGACTCTTTTCCAGTCATGTGGCAGTTTGCAGGTACTAAAAGATTTACGGTAGCTGAGACCTGGAACTTGCTGCATGGTTTGGCGTATCGTTTTAAAAAGGCGTTAGGAATTTCATCGCGACCGGTTGCTTTCTTATCGTCCAGGCCAAGATAAAGATAAAATACCAGCGTCGGTAATAACAAGAGGGTCTATTTTTAAAACATCATATATTTCTGTAACGGGTATACAGCAGTCTCTTCTTTCCGGTTCATGTCATGTTTCCGTGCACGTTTCGTCATAAGACACCATAATTATTCAGTTCAGTTAAGTCGTTCAGTCGTGTCCGACTGAACCGACCATAATTATTACCGTATATCAAATAGTCCTTGCCGAAGTATCACTGACTTTGCTTAGTTGAGAGTGCATGCAATCAGCCGTAGCTTATGCGTCTTTGCTTTCTTTCCAGGAGCTCATTACGTACAGTACCATTCAAAATCTCCCCTACATGAACTGTGTCATACAAGAGACCCTCCGCCTCTACCCGCCAGCTTTTGCGTGAGTATCAGCATGATGCACGTAAAGTGTTTTCATGACGCAGTGCTGAGTAGTGCATTTTGAAATTGGGAACATGATCATTGGTAGCATTCTCTTCTCCCTTCCATATCACTCACTTGAAGATTTTCAATGGCATGCCAATCGGGGCCAAATGTGCCCTGTGCAATGCCGATGAAATTTTCTGCTTTCTCATAGAGATTTCTCGTCAGCTAGTGTCCTCCACATTTCTTCACGATGCCGACACAATGCTTGCGCCGAACTTCCGTGATCGCACGAGTGATTTGAAACGTTCAGAAATTTCAATACAATGAATCCTTCATCAGATTTAATTTCCTCTTTTTTATGTAATGCACTCAAGAAGTAGAATAAAAAAACTGATGGCGGCACAACTTTGTTAAGCCGAAAGTCACCAAACGGATTGTTCTGTAAGAGCGACTCGAACGTTCTCGTCCCCGATACACAGGCTGCCAACCGTATAGTGGCATCGGTGATTCGGCGTATCTTTTTTGCGCCTTCCGAATCTTCTTGCTTCATTTGACTGGCTTCTTCTTCCCCCTCTTTTTTTTTTTCTTTATTGCCAGTCAACATTTTTATGCATCCATGTACTTCTCCTTCCCCCTCTTCCCTTCTTCTGTGAGTTAGAGCAAGTAGTTACCGTGGTTACGACGCATGCGCAGTAGTGACTAGCGACGCTTACTTTAATGCGCCCCTGATAGCCCAGTGTAACATTAACTGTAAAAGATCTTGCGGATGCGAGTTGACCTGCCAGTGTTGTTCCAAAAACATTTTGATGCTGGTTATCCTTGACATGCGTGGCGACCACCACCAGATTTTTCAACAAGGCGCACGCCAGAAATTTCGAAACTGACAGACAGGCTACCGCCCGTAATGCAGCTACTTTCAACGAGAGAGGCTGGCAACTTTTTAATTATTTTGAACCTGCTTAAACATCGTGAAATGCCTTGGCCCTACGAATCCCTTTGCTACCTGGTATTATTGAATTGGTCGCTTTATCCTAGATATTAATAGGGGATATGTCAGTTCCCCAAAAGCAACTCACGTGAGTTCCGTTAAACTGACAGCCAGCTGTGTGTATGCATGTATTTCAGAAATTATCTTCAGCTAGCCAAATCCTCCCACAAGCAGATCGCATTGCCCGCCACAGACACCCGAATGCTGTTTATCAGGAACGCCTCCATACAATAATATCCAAGCAATCAACCTTTTTAAAGACTTCCCACAACTGGAATACCCACCCGACTGAAGTGAAGACCATCATCAGTCATCGGCTATACGAATCCGCCGTCGAAGAAGCACTTTCATTCATATAAATATTTGTCTATATGCAATCTCCCAATCATGCAATGCTACCAAAGGAACCTTCAAAGAAAAATAAATAAATTTGAAAAATAACGATTTGAGTTACCGTACATAAACCAAAATTTCATCTACCTTTATTTTTTTCTGCACCTTGTGCCTGCCTCATTCAGACGGCCCATGCAACGTTCACCCGCATGTTAAAGACGTCGTGTCATGATCTCCTTTTCCATATCATCATGCAGGTTCGTGACGCGTGAGGCCGTGGTGGACAAACAGTACGGCAAGATACGCATCCCTGCCGGCACAGTTGTTATGGTGGCCTCTGAATACATCCAGAGGGATCCCCGACACTGGGATGACCCGGACAAATTCAACCCTGACCGGTAGGAGTTTTTTTACACAGGGTTGTCCTTACATGTGAGAGGTGGCGTACTGTATTGGACCTACTGGGCGCATTTTAGTTCTTACAGGGTTGCAAGTACGCCGCATCTGATTCGATATTAGCTTGAATGTGGAACCCCACACTTTGTTCCTGGCGATGTCATTCGAGCGCTTGTGTGGCCCTCAACGAGCCAGGCCATCGAATTGATGTTGGACATCGCGTAAGAGCAGAAACCCGGTTCTAGCCATATACTCCGTACGGACGTGTGGACAAAGCCACTTCCCATAGGGCACACCTACGTCATGCGCACGCGAGCCCAGAGACTGTGGGCGAGCAAGATTCACAGCACTGCGTGGGTACGCGCCACTGCAAGAAGTCATTAACACTTTGTTGTATTGATGAAGCTGCGTTGCACTGAATGTAGAAAGGCGGGGGAGGGGGGTGTGCGGGAGACTGAACTTTTACTGTGCAATTTGAGGTCACAATTTTTAACAGGTTACTTGAGAGATGGTCCGCGGGCCAACACTTCGCGCTCCCGCGTGAATTGTGCTGCGAGCGAGAAGCCCTATTGCAATGTTCTCGTGCTGATTTTTCGGGAGGGGGGGGGGGGGGGTTCAATATTTTAAACTTTATCCGCAACAAACTGCAGCCTTTGCGTAAGCAGATACTTCGGCGACCTGTAAGAGCCAGGTGCGACATGTAGATGGACCTGTACGCACTGCCGATACAAGGCCCTGCCGTGGCTGCGGAGTTGACTCCACTATGTTTATAAAATGGCCTGATTACTGACGTTTTCCCACCACAACAAAGGCCATTGGAAACACACAGATCCCCTGTGTCAGTAAGCTGCCTTTTTGCAGTGCCTTGTTGCATTTTTTAAAATCAGTGTTAGTTGCATAACCGTTATACCTAAATACATGTGTAGCCGGCGGGACAATTTTTTGTTGCTAATCCGGGCTGTGTCAATGTTTGTGAGGATATGTTTGCAACCATATAATGGTAAAATAACACAATCATTTTGTTCCACTGGCCAACTCGAGTTCTTTTTCGGTATTGGCCTCGCAAGTTAAAATCGAGTGCCGAAAATAAATATTTGTTTCATCTTTATATGCAATATTTTTTTTCGATCATAACTTCGCCCTTTTTCTAAACAGATGGTCTACTAACTACAGCTATAAACAAGGCAAGGAAGTATTGGTAACCTTTTGAATGCTCCCAGTTCACTTCGTTTACCGTTTAGCACTATTGTCTGGATGTAAAACATTTTATTTATTGTTTGGAACACTTAAAGCGACAGCATGGAAGGCCCCTTTCACCAGAAAATCGGGCATGTGCGTCGTTGTCGATGTCGGCGCTGGGAGCAAACAATCAGGAGCATACCTCCGACATGTGGTAGTTAAGGCAGGACAAAGATAGGCCGGCGGGTATTGTGGCCTCCTGAGTTCGCATGATATGCGCGAGTTAGCCGCTGCTACCACGACAGCAAAATAACTGTCAGAACAAAAATAAGGTGCAGAGGAAATGGAAGGTGCTTTCTGATCCTGCGTGATAGTTTATTGGTGCCCCTCAACAGAAAAGCATATAGCTGATGTACATTGTCGGTACTAACGCATGGGCAAACACTTTGGGGCTAAAGAAAAGGGTTGAACTTGGTTTTAGAGCAGTACAGAGAGCCGAAGAACAGAAGATTTATTTATTTATTTATTTATTTATTTATTTATTTATTTATTTATTTATTTATTTATTTATTTATTTATTTATTTATTTATTTATTTATTTATTTATTTATTTATTTATTTATTTATTTATTTACTTATTTATTTATTTATTTATTTATTTATTTATTTATTTATTTATTTATTTATTTATTTATTTATTTATTTATTTATTTATTTATCCTCAGGACCCGGGGGCATTACAGAGGGGAATGGGATACATAAAAGTATATGAAAGTACAGCAAAGCTACAGAAAAAATGCAGTACAAGTAGACAAAAAACATGCTCAAAAAGAAAAAGGAAAACAAAACTTCACAATGCAGTGGGGATAAGTAAAAACTATGTCAGGAAGTAAAGGGCAAACAACATCGTAACAAGCATAGACACATTTAAAGAAAAACAATGGCTTTTCGAAATGCGTCGTTATCTGTTATACATGCGATATCATGGGGAAGGTGATTCCAACTGACACAAGTTCTAGGTATGAATGAGTCATGGAAACATTTTGTGTGACTATATGGAACCCCAACTTTATGGCGGTGATCAATGCGCACTGATATGTAAGATGGTCTTGTTAGTAATCTTTCTTTCAGGTAGCTGTTGTGGTAAATTCTATGAAAAAGGGATAATGATGCTACTGATACGTATATAACGATAAGAATTAGGGCGAGAGCAAGGCGGGTCATGCAACAAACGTGCATTAATGGCATTCTATTAAAAATCAAGAGGAAAAAATGGGTTCGGCACGTCATGTAATGCCAAGGCAAGAAAAGCAATGGTCCTTATCTGGGGGACTGAAGAGATTCCAAGGGGAAGACAAGTGTCGCAGGGGACGGCATAAAGTTAGTTGGGCGGATTCGATTAGGAAGTTTGGGGCAGCTGGCTCGAGAGTTGATTGGAGTGATATACCTTGCTGAAGACGTAGTCAGGAGAACAATAATGCGTACGCCGAAGGTTTTTACGATACACACGCCGTTCATATCGCGCGTTCTATAACTTATGCAATGCGAACAAACTAATGATTTTCAAAAAACAAAAAGCCATGTCTCGAGTTTTCAGTCTTTTGACGTCTATACAGTTGACTGCGACCAGAAAAATCGGATAAGTGACCCATCATGGGCTTCTCGTACTGGTTACTCTTTTCGGCGCGCAGCCAATAGCATGCTCAGGTTCTGCTGATGTCCGCTATTGCCAGTTGTGTAACTAGCATTAGTTTATGATTGTCAAGACGCAACTATTTCACAGAACCCAAAACCTGCGTGCTAATTTGCGATGCAACTGTCGTTCTGTGTCGCAGGTTCTTGCCTGAAAACAAATCTAAGATCAACACGATGGCCATGCAAGCCTTTGGCAATGGGCCCCGCAACTGCATTGGCATGCGCTTTGCACAAATGGAGCTGCGGTACACGTTTGCGCACATCCTGCGGAAATACCGGCTGGAGAAGACGGAGAACAGCGAGAAGGTGAACTCCGTACTTCGACTTTGAACTGCCGTTGCGACGCTTTGGCGCAGCGTTAAATAGATTAGTTTGAACTGGGCCGCCCACGGTTAAAAAATTTGATGAGAGCGGGTGGTTTCTTCAACTTTTCTGGGCTTTTTTTTTCTTCTTACCTTTTTCTCTCTTCTCCTTCCACTTCCCCTTATTCTTCTCTGTCTTGGCTCAGCTTACCTTGACGAACGTATTTTTACGACAGCTACAAAATGCGCCTCATTATTGTCACTAGGGGTCAGTTCAGTCGTTCAGTCGTGTCCGACTCTTCGTGACCCTATGGACCATTTCACGCCACGCTTTCCGGTTTCTCACTATCTTGCTAACATTACATAACTTCATCTGCAGCGCCTCGAGCCATGACTCAGCGCGAAAGGGACTTTTAGTCTTGGCACTGCAGCCACTTGAATTGAAGCTCCCGTTTGCCGTTACCGCCAGGTGCGAAGTTTGCGCAGTTATTCAATTTTTGAACGCAAAAGGCGTTCAACCAATCGAAATTAATTGACAATTGACGAAATGGAAACTCCTGTATGTTTGTTAACAACGTCGGCAAGTGGCGTAGGGAGTTCGCAGCTGATCGCACTGAAATTCGTGACGAAGAAAGATACTGTCAATTTCTGAAGAGAAAGTCGGGAAGAGGTCGAAAAAATGGTGCGCCAAAATTGGAGGATCGCACTCGATGAACTCTGAATTTTGGTCCCTGGTGTTTCTAGAAGCACTACCGATCGGAATTTGACAGCAAAGTTGAAATATCGGAATGTGCGCGCAAAATGGGTTCCCCGAAGTCTCACAGACGGCAACGCGTTGACTTGCCCCGCGAGTTTCCTCGGCGTTATGGAAAAGGAGACCTTTTGGATCCCATTGTTACGGGTGACGAAACCTAAGCATTCCACTTCACACCTGACATCAAACAAGAATCACTTGAGTGGCGGCATCCCTGTTCGCCCAAGCCGCGAAAATTGAAGTGAACACAGTCTGCCGGCAGAGTCGCGGCAACTGTGTTTTTGGATCGAAAAGGGGTATTTTTGGTCAACGTCATCGATCCTGGCACCAAAGTCAACGCGGACAGATATTGTGAGAGCTCGGATGGGCGATTCAAAATCGCAGAAGAGGAATGCTGAGCAAGGGCGACAACGCTCGCCCCCACGTTGCCCGCCAAACCGTCGCCCTCCTGCAACAGTTTGGATGCGACGTCATCAACCATTCACCCTACAGTCCGGACATGACACCAAGTGACTGCCACTTGTGGCCAAAGCTACTCACTGGAAGGCGCTGCACAGATGACGACTAAGTAAGAGATGTGGTCAAACCGTTCCTCAAAGGCATGACGGCGAGCTGCTATGACATGTGAACACGCAAAAACAGCCCCAGCGTCTATTACATGCGTTGTTTATTAGCTTAATCTCCAACTGTCTTAACATGCATGACTGGCGAGCTGTCACGTAATAAAAGATACTGTTCTATTAGCTGCAACCCTCTAAAGTTTACCGGATACGTAGATCAGGAAATGACATAAAGACATAAAGTGACCGAAACAACGTTCTTTTAGCTTGTTTAATGTCGATTTTCAAAGTAGTGCTTGACAGCCGGATTTCGTGAGCAGCCTGAGGATATTGTTACATATTTATTTTTTCTTCTTTGCAAATGTGAACTATCTACGTTGTGATCCTAGGAACGAGATTATTGTTTCTTCTTCTCGGGGACAGATATGGCAATCCAGTAAAGACAATTTTAATAAACTCCAAAAAACGTTACCTTATCATCAGCATATGAGCATTCACTTTTTTTTTAACATATAGTGGGGAATTCTGCCGCTCTAGTTCGACTGTAATCTTTCGCAATAACCAGAGATTTTTTTGCAAACATTTTGATGGAGGCAAAACGAAGTGGCATCCGTGTGCTGTGCGACGTCATAACACGTTGAAGATCCTCGGGTTACCAGGGACGGGAGCGTGAGCGGGTGTCCAAATTAGCTAAATTTTCCTATTCCGCGTTCTTTGAGTGAGAATTTTGGCTGCCTCCGGCGATATTCTGCCTTTACCAAAATTTTTAATGGCAGTTTTGCTGTCGCTAATTATGAACTTGGCGTCCGTTCCTACGCAAGCTAGCGCTATCGCAACTTCCTCCGCAGTCTTTATGTTGCGGCCTCTGATGGCTGCCGCTGATACCGGCGCCCCTCGGCCATCGATTACCGAAGCTACCGCCAAACCTGTTCTTCCACTTGCCGCATCAACATAGACTACTTCCTTCGCTCCCATGTTCTTGAACCGTCGCTCTAGAGCTTCGGCTCGTTTGGCCCTTTTTTCGATAATAAATTCTGGATGCATGTTTCTAGGGAAGGGGAGCACTACCAAGACGTTCCTGCTTTACCTACTAATGGTGACTTTTTTTGAACTCCTCTCTCTGGGTTGAAGCCTACTTTTGCAAGGATTACCCTGCCCGTCTCGGTCGTGCTTAGTCTCTCTAATTGGGAAACTTTCACTGCCTTCGCCAATTCTGCCCACGTGTTATGCGCCTCGAGTTCGAGCAGTCGTTCGCTCGAGGTACCCATGGGCAGTCCTAGCGCCTTCTTAATGCATCTTCGGATCAGGCAGTCCCATTTCTCTTTTTCGCCAGCCTTGATGTCCTGGTAAGGCGTGGCGTAACTGATTCTGTTTATTACGAACGCCTGGATCAGTTTTAGTAAATTTCTCTCCTTGAGGCCTCTTCCTTTAGTGGCGAGCCCCCTCAAGAGCCCGAGGGTTTGCATCGCGTAACTAATTTTTTCAGGACCTCTCCGTTATGGCCGTGAGATTGGATGACCATCCCCAGAATCCTGATCTGATCTACTTTTGGCACCGGTTTGCCCTCTATCTGAATATGAAACTCCCCGCTATTCTTGCAGTGGAGGTACTTCGGGTTATATACGAACAACTCAGATTTTTGCTGGGAGCACGAAAGTCGCCTTTCAGCCGCGTAATCGACAATGATGTCGGTCGCCGCCTGCAGGCGTTGCTCCGTACTCGCTTCACTCCCCTGGTTAATCTAGAGGTTGATATCGTCCGCTTACATGCTAAAATTTAGCCCCTTGATTTGGTTACGTTTACACGGGATGCCTATCATTACCACATTGAATAGGAAAGGCGATAGCACTGAGCCCTGCGGCTTCCTATCGCTACCGTAGGAGATTATAAATTTTGAAATATCATGAAGGCTTTTCTGCCCGATAAGACGTCTTTTATGTAGTTGTACGTTCTCTCCCCGACTCCGAGCACTTCGAGCCCTTCGAGGATAGCCTCGTGCCTGACATTGTCGAAAACTTTGGTGAGGTCTAGGCCAAGGATCACTTTGGCGTCTCTCGATGGCGAGTGTATGATATCATGTTTTAGTCAGAGCATTGCGCCCTGCGTGCACAAGTGTGATCGGAAACCGACCGTTTCGTGCGTCCACAGGTCGTTTTGCTCCATGAAGCACGTTAATCTCGTCTGGACTGCGTGCTCCAGCAACTTCCCTACGCATGCGGTTAGGAAATTGGTCTCAAATTTTCCAATTGCGGGGGTTTTCCCGGTTTGGGTATTAGTATTATGTTTGCCGTTTTCCATTGTTCAGGCAACTGGCTCGTTTCCCAAACTTTTCCAATTAATTCCGTTAGAAGACCAATAAAGTCATCGTCCAGATTCCTTAGCATTTTATTGGTGATCCCATCGGGGCCCGGGGCTGATTTAGTTTTTAGTCTTACAATTTCCGCCCTTACCTCGGGCTCTGTGATGGGGGCGTCAAGCGCCTCGTTGGGCCGGCCAACATAGCTCGGGAGGGGGGAACGCTGGTTGTCTGCAACGTACGTTGTTGCTAACTTATTCATCGACGCCGCATCATCTCCTTCAAAGGCGTGTCTGACTTTTGCCATTGTTATTCCCGATTGAGTCCGAGCTCTCTACTTCAGGGTAGCCATCCAGCCCCCCGAACACTGAGCATACGACAAGCGTCTGCAAAATTACGGGGAAATCATCGACCATTATAAATTGGGACGTAGACTGGTACCCCAGCCAGATGTTAGCCTAAATAATAGAGAAGCTGTCGCGTAGAGGCGGCTACGAACCAATACGTTCATGAACCCGATCTGGGCGTTTCACGCGCTATCAGACCTTAGGGACAATGATCTGTGCAAACACTGTGGGGCGAGAGGGACCCTCGACCACATAATTTGGGAGTGCCCACAATCTCCAGGGATAGGATAAAATATTACAAGAAGAATAGCCTGGGATACCATGCTGCGAAGCGCTGACCCTGCGATCCAGCACCGCACCGTCCATCTGGCGGAATAGGTCGCAACAAGCCAAGAGCTACCTGCCAGCCTCTAATCCGCGGGGGCACGACTGCCGGGGGCGGGGAAGAGGGCGCCCATTTCCAATGGAAATAAAAGTTGTACAACCAACCAACCAAGATCCTCAGGTGGTCGAAATTACTCCGCAGCCCTCCAATACGGCTCCCCTTTCTATCTTTTCACTTTCATTTCCCCCTTCCTTCTTTTATGGCGCTGTTCAGGTGTCCACAGAGCAAGTGTGACAAATACTTCGCCTTTCCCTTCCTGTGAACCAATTATTATTATAGCACTTGTTTTAAGCAAATTGTGCCAGATACCATCATGCGATCAGAGAGCCCTACCAAGACATCGACTGAGGTACATCACTTTTAATAGAGTCTATGATCAATCAGTGCTGGATATGGTTAGTTCTGGCAGGTATTCTGGCTCGTGCAGCGATACTGAGCCTGTTTTTATTAACATTGAAGGCCCCGCCATCTTGAGGACAGGTCCGCTATCGTGGGTTTGCCCGACAAGCGAAAACTTCAATCTGTAAAAAAACTTCGGTTTATTCCGGATAAACAGAAAGCCCTATTTAAAGGTGCAGCATCGGACGCTGCTGCAAAGCGAAGCATGGCGCGACACTTGCGACAGCGCCAAAAATTACAACTGAAGAGGCTTCGGGACTTTAAGACTTTAACGCGGAAAGATGAAACACGTTGCGGCGCTAATAGCGCGATGCATGGAGGCCAAAGGGTTCCGAGCGATACAAAAAACATTCCCTCTCGCGTGGCAGCAACTCCGCCGGATCGACAGAGCGCGCAAGACGGCAAAGGCCACTGAGGCCCTGAACTGAGGGTCCCACCCACACCGGGAGAATTCCCTTTCGCTAAATAAAGTTTTTCATTCATTCATTCGCGAAAAAAACAGATGCTTAACCCATGTCCGGAGGCACCCGTTCAGTATTAGTCCGAACAAGACACGTACACGTAAGTTGGGCCCGTGCCGCTCGCCGACTGCGCAACAGCCCACACCCGGCTCTCGCCGCCAAAATCTCCCATTCTTCGCTTCTGCGGTCGTTATCTATCCTCACTGATTGGCTAATCAAATGCCGCCATCACGACTGACATATAAGGTAAGATGGAGTCCAAAGTCAGACTCCGCCCGCACACTAATGTATCGCGGGGAGAGAAAGTTCCGCAATTCGAAAAATAAATGAATAGGTCAATGAGACAAAAGTTTTTGATTTGAAGTTATTAAATAAAAGGGGGATGTGCTACTAAAGCGACCCACAGCTGAGGAAGCGGGCCCGGGGAGACCCCACGTATCTCCCCTGGGAAATAGCGGAAGGGATGGGTTGTATGGTAAGGGAAATAGGAATTAGGATAGGGTTATGGGAAGTTTGAGGGGAATGTGGGCAGCGTAGGATTTGACTGTCAGACAATTCGAGTTGAGCTCCCATATGGGCTTCCGTAGAGGGCGAGCACTCGCTCTTAGCCGAATATGCGGCCCTCGGCCCTTGGATCATTCCTCCACCGCAATGCGTTTGCCGGGTCTCCGACTTCTGAGACAGGTTCCCTACCTGAAGCCGCTTTTGAGGTTCCCCGTCCACCCAGCTCAGTTCCCCCACCCAGACTCTAGTCGAAGTACTGAGAGACAGATTTTGCAACGTTCATGCCTACTTCAAGGTACTCCGCAAGTGGCCAGACTTTAATCTGGCGCACACTGATGGATACTCTTTCACGGTTTTCGCTCGGCAGGTCACTCATGAGTAATCGCGCTGCTCGCGCATGCATCATGACAAATAGAAAAGAGCGCGCGTAGTTTGAACACTAAGAAGTACCGCCAGGCTCCACAAAATGTTATCCTGATAAGAGCTAGTTGCCCAACATTCATACTTTTGTGTGTGTGGCAGAGCAATTGCGGTCGGAGAGACTAAAATTTCTGGCTTGTTTAATTGAGCGTAGTCTGCTCAGAAACTAAGAAATAATCATCGAATATTCTAGGAAACCAAAGCACGTCGTTAGAGGATGGTGTGTCACACCGAAAACAACGAAATAACTTTAAAACTTTCCCCTACAAAAATCACTTTCTGGTTAGGATTAGACGATAATATTGCTGCGTTTAAGGCTTTTTTTAGCGTCAAAGTCTTCTCCACCACTTTGGGAGAGGCAGTAA
Source organism: Amblyomma maculatum (assembly GCF_055883805.1). Classification (NCBI taxonomy): domain Eukaryota; kingdom Metazoa; phylum Arthropoda; class Arachnida; order Ixodida; family Ixodidae; genus Amblyomma; species Amblyomma maculatum. The sequence goes on along the minus strand of NC_139344.1, from coordinate 456,369,521 downwards.
AGGATCGATATTTTGTACGACGATAGAATGCTTTTGTTACCAAGCGCTCCAGTATGCAGCCAGCTTCCGTCAACAACGTAGCATGTACGTCGAGGCAACACATCCGGGCTTCTAAATCTTTAAGTTTCACAGAATGCATCTGAAAAGAACGAATGTCTTTTGCGTGCAACCGGAAGGACCAGTTTGCGGCCATCCGCCAGGAGTCGATTCGATCACATGGAGACGTGGTCCACCGGTTACCATTATCCCACGCTGCGTTTGAAATGCGATGAAAAGCCGAATACTCACTGCATTTGAGAATAGCGCTCCTAAACACTTGTGCATCATGAAACCAAGAAACAAACCTACCGATGTGGCTTTTACTAAATCGAACGAATATTTAAAAATGTGCGTTGTTTCCCTGGTTTCCTGACTTTGTTCAGTTCGTTTCCAGGTCTTCATTTTTTGAACAGGACGTCACCTGCATTTCTGTCGGTAGAGATGTTTAGCCTACAGAAGACTTACTAGCATAGATGTACACCAGTCTACCGCATGCCGGCTGCGCAGGCGCACTGGAGTCCGGTAAACTAGTATTCCTGTAAGCTAACAAGTATCCAGTACGCTTAAGGTCTGTGCGATCTCGCGCTACACAAGATGAGTCGTTTGCAGTGTCTTACGGGCTCTGTAAGGGCTGTTGCGGGACATTCAAAATCCATTGTATTTATTATACGCCGATAGCGCAACGTAGTGCATTAAAGCAAAAATATCCAAAAGCTAGCCACAAATTCGCCATAGTTCTTGACTTAGACGTGAACAATTTATTTCACACCTGACACGATATGTCACCTAGATGCATTGCTGACTTATGCTTTACTCATTCTTTTACCATATTTTCCCTTCCTTTCAGGACCCGCCTCGCATTGCGATGAACCCTATCATCTTGAAGATCAAAAACGGAGTCAAAGTACGGGCAGTGCCCCTGTGACCTCTGCGAGCAGAACTCTTAGACGTTATGGGCTACACGGGGACACTAAGGCATTGATGCTTAGGTTGGCACGTCCAATAATGCTGCGTTGAATTCTCGGTTTTACTCTATCCAGCACAAAACAATAATACAAACTGCATGCCAGCACGGATGCTTAAGAATTTCAAAGTATGTTTACACATATGTCTTCCTTGTTTATTGTTACTTGCCCTTGCGCTCTTTGGTGTAGTTTGCTTCTAGCAGGTGTGTCTAGCTCCCAATTCAGGTGTGTTGCATCAACTCCGCATTCTCTGCGGGAGGAATAAATGTAGAATAAAAGGTTTTCCCTAAATAACACTCGACTCATTTCTGAAAAACGGCTTGAAAGCCACTATTTTTTTTATCCTCCGCAGAACGTGTTTAGTGTGAAAGGTGAGTGGATGACAAGCGGAAAATCTATATTTGGACCCGTACTATCATTTTGTCAGGCTATGTCGCCTTCAATGGTACAGATAGCATAAACTGTCATTTTCAGCTATTTTCAAAGAGCTACCTTGTTATAGCTTTGCGAAGTAGTTCATATGCGAAATTTAGCTTGTGCTAATAAGAAGGAGAAATTAGTTCATGCCGTTGTAATAGCACATAACATAAGCTACTTTGAGTTATGTCGCGCCACAGCATGTGAAATTTTGTTTGTGCTAATAAGGAGAAACTGTGAGCACGTACTCAAGCAAGACTGCACTAAGAAATGGTTTCCACCTTTAGGTGTGATGTGAAAGATGGGTTCGAATAAATTTTTCAAGCGGTGTTGTTATATTTTCCAGCATCTTATTCATTGCATGAAATGAAAATTGGAACAGAAAAGCGCACCGTAACGGAGAACTTCAATTCATTTCGAATAATTGCGGTTCTAGGCATATATCAAGAGTGTCTTTTCCGCATTTCTTCGCCAACGAAACGGGACCACCTCGTTTTAAATTGAAGCGAGACAGCGGACACATCGCATCTGCGTATTAAAATTTTATATTCGAGTTTTAATTCGCCATATTTTTGACAAGCGGAGGTACCAGATAGCCACTGCTTAAGAGAGGCATGTGTCAGATGCGTGTACGTCGGGCAAGGGAAGTTACTCTCCCCGCGCATTTTTTTTTTACCAACAACAACGCTGTACCACAAATAGCTCTGCAAACAGATAATGTTTGTCACTCAACCACTGACGTCACACATTACGCATTACGCATGCACTCACACACACACACACACACACAAACCTCGACATTAGAGCGGAGTTACAAGAAAAGAACAAAGAAGGGCGTAGACGGCCCTGTTGGCAAAACCTGTGCGCGTATTTATATATTTATTTTTCCTCAAAGGTCCCTTTCGGGACATTACATGAGGGGTGGTTACGTTTTGACAGCGAACACTGTTTACACTGATTGCATTCATCGCTCAAGTGCTCGAGCTGTGAATAAGTGCAGCTGTACTCCCTCTTCCCCTGACTTCTTTTTTTTTATTTTTCACTGCGGGAGCACTAATCTCTACCGATTCATGTCGACGTTATCTCTTGCTTAGCTTTCCTCTCCTAGTGCCCCATTTTGAATGGAGTAAAAGATAACCGGATGAATGACCACAAACTGTCCCCGAACAACCTTTTTATTTTTATACTGATCGGTTCATTACTCCAGGCAGGTTACATTGCTGTTTCAGGAAGGACAGTAATACCACCGATTTCAAAATTTATGCAGCCTCTGAAATTGAGCAGCCACAAAGGGGGAACAGAGTATTCTTATGGAATAGGGCAGCGCAATGCTTCCACAAAGAAAGGCAGGAATTAAGAATTGGACGACAGTGCTTGCGAGGTCTACGACGAGTCGTACGCTCAGCAATTTGTTCCATTTTTTTTTTTAAGTTGCCGCTTTTCCTTTCAGCTGTACGTGCCAACTAGCCGTAATTCTAGATCCTTTCAGCCAAGTTGGCGCTGCAGTCGAACTAACCGACATATATTTAGACCCGTTGCGGCAAGAGATGACCGGTTCGATTCGGAAGGCTGACGAGCATCCGCCGAAATTTCAGCCCTGTCCTTTCGAGGGATGGAATGGTTTTGAGAGTTGTCTTTGATCCCAGATCGTTTAGGCCAACATGCACGTAGTCAAGATTCTCTTCATACATTGAAATCACGCCTTCATGAAAAAACAGCGATGAAGAGTACTTTTAACCGTGCTAATACCATGATGTTAAGGCTTCGCATTTTCACCAACAGCGTAGCTGTAATTACATCATCGCTTTATATCTGGACCACTGAAGTGCGATGAGGCGAAAGCGTCTATTGCGCGGTGGTTCGATTCCTCCTCTATGGCACTTCTTTTCCTCTTTTTCCCCTCTCACTTTCCTCCTTTTCTTTAAGACTCGGTTAAGGCGTCCGCGAAGAATTGTGGCAGGTACCATTTGTTTTCTTTCTTGTAAACCAATTTGAAAAACCGCTGATGCCTGCTGTACTGCGTCTCCTTTTACATGCTGTGTAGTGCGGCGTTCGAGGAAGCGGCAAATAAAAGGCGCCGCAGGTACGCTTGCATTGAACACCCGGCGAGGTCAGCTTCGTGCGTGAATCGCCTGGTGACGTCATCACTAGTCGTGACGTCCTGACCGTATGTGACGTCCATGGCTAATGAAAGCAATTTGTCACAATTTCATTACGTTACAGCCACATTCAAGGCACGACATACTACACTACTTATTAAGGTATGACATACTACACCACTGATAAGGCCCTCATTAATTTCAAGGCACGACATATTACACCACAGATGAACTCACCAATTTAAGGTATGACAAACCATGACAAGTTATTGATGACTGATGAAGTCATCAATAATTTCAAGACGCGACATACTACACCGCTGATGACGTAATCGTTTATTTCAAGGTACAACATGCTACACTACTGATGACGTAATAATTTCAAGGCACGACATACTATACCACTGATGACATCATCATTAATTTCAAGCTACAACATACCAAACAACTGACGACGCCATCATTAATTTCAAGACACGACAAACTACACATTTGATGACGTCGTCATTAATTTCAGGGTACCACATACTACACCACTGATGACGTCATCAAACTTAAGCGATACGAATGGACTGACGGACACGATCGTGGCCGCAAGCATAAGCCATTAAAGACTTTCGCCTTAAAAAACAGCTGGCTCTAGTGTTTGGCCCAAGGTGCCATTAACGCAGTGATGTTTATAGACCTTACAGGAAAGCTTTCACGTGACCACCTGGTGGCGCCTATTTCTCCCCGATTGCGCACGTAAAGCCCCATCGGGGAGGGCGCTCCAGAGAAGAGTTGATTTTCGTCTCCCTGAGACGCGTCTTTGGTAGCCCAACTAGACTACTCTGACAAAGGCGTTTTGTTCTCTTCGAATACGAAATATCTTTTTATGCCAGGGACAAATCTATGTTATGTAAATCGTGCATCCGGAAAACATTTCTGCCGGCTGCATTTTCAGGCAGACTAAAAACTTCTTTTATTTGCGCCTTGTTCCTCAAGCCAATAATAAAAATTATATTTGCCATAATAACTGTGAATTATGATAATAATTGGCAGTGGTCTAGCTCCGGTTAAACCTAGTTCAGTTGCGAAAGCAACCGCTGCATGGCTACGCTTAGGTTAGCTTAGGATACGCGCGGAGCAGCGGCCGGGCTCTCCTCTATAGTTGGTCGATTCTGGCCGCACGCTCATATGCACCACACACACACACCTCTTCTCCACACAACCAACGGAGAGAGTGATGCGCAGCTGGCGCCAGCTGTGGTTATGGCATCCCTTCTCCGGCGCCGGCAGAGTGCGCGGCTATGCGTGGCTGCGATGGCAGCTTCGACACACCAGCTGCTGCCTCTGACGCCACGCGGCTCCTAGCGCATGCGCAGCTTGTCCCACGCTGTGCCACGTGAAATAGCTCGACAACAATAATCTTAAAGAACCTCAATATGTCAGTTTTCCGTCGCACTGCCCACAGTCTTGAAATTCGCTAATATCATGCACGGACTCGCACTTCCATAGATTTCTTTTTGTTAAATCGATATCAGAGAAGAAGCGTGAGTGTATTGTAATAATGAATGTTTTTTTCTTTCAATGCTGTACCTCTCTCTTGTAACGTCTCCGGGTGCTGCGGGTAGTATCGGAATAAATAATAAACAAAAATTATTTTTGGTTAACCTAGGAGCAGGGGTCATACCTCACCTTATGCCATAGGAATATTGTCCGTCAAATTCTTACAAAGGGGGAACCAGCAAAAACAGACGCAGGCCAAGGAGGAGCTAAACATGCAACACTTGTTCTGCCTTGACCTGCACCTGTCTTCGCTTGTTGCACCTGCGCAAGCATCATGACCGAACTCGTCCAGCAATTTACCCTCTGTCAGGCAAGCTACACAGTGTGAGGGGGGGTGTAATTTATCAGCTTACACTCATAGCTACTGTACCAACCTGAAATATCAAATGCTGGTATTTGCGCTGGTTTATTAAGCGCTACTTCTTTCCTCGTCCCTGATGGTCCTCGTTTTACGGCCTCTTATGCTGTACAGTTCGTCAGTCTAAAACGTAGACTCAGAGGCCAGTTGAACAGACAATCATCTCCTCTAAAAAGAGGGAGAAATCTTATTTCAAACAAAAACTGGGTGTCCGTCTTTTCCTTACTATTTATTTATTTATTTATTTATTTATTTATTTATTTATTTATTTATTTATTTATTTATTTATTTATTTATTTATTTATTTATTTATTTATTTATTTATTTATTTATTTATTTATTTATTTATTCATATACCCTCAGGGCCCGAAGGCATTAAAAGAGGGGAGTGGGAAAGATACATTGGTACAGGGTACAGAGCAGCATAAAACAACATAGGAGAAACAATAACACGGCGAAAAGTGATCAAAATAAAAAAAAGGAGGATTGGCGCAAAAAAAAAAAGCGGAAAAGCACTTGAGACAAAAAGAAATACGTTTCTGACAGTCAACAATGTCACCAAAAACGAACAAAAACAATTGACTACCATCTATAAATATAGATTACATACGGCAGTCTTAAAAGAATTTGGGTCCGTAATATCAGCAATGTGCCTAGGAAGGTGGTTCCAACTGACAGAAGTGTTTGGAACAAAAGAATAAGAGGCGTGTTTAGTACGACATGACGGAACACCTACTTTGTGAAGATGATCAATGCGACCTGAAACATATAGGGGGGGGGGGGGGGGGGGGGGTAGTTAGTAGCCGGCTCTTAGGGACAGGATTGTGGTAATTGATTTTGTGAAATAGGCATAAGCGAGAATTTTTTTCTATAGTAGTGTAAGCGGTGGCAATGATAATGTTGTTTTCATAACGGTAACACTGGAGTTACGGTGATAGTTGGAAAGTATAAAACGTGACGCACGGTTTTCAACAGATTCGATTTCAGATTCTAGAGATGCAAGGCCACGGTCCCAGACAGAGGCTGCATATTCCAGTTTAGGACGAACAAGGGTTTTATAAAGAAGCTATTTTATTGAACTAGAAGAAAGGTTAAAGTTTCGGCGCAGGTAACCCAACATGCGGTTAGCATTGTAATAGATTCCAAATGCAGATTCCAAGAAAGATTAGAAGTTATGTGCACACCAAGGTAGTTATACGAAGACACAGTTTCAAGAGGAGTATTATTGAGGTTTTAATTAGCTACTTCATTGTTACGACGAGAAATATGCATATGTTTGCACTTGTTAATGTTAAGCTCCATTTGCCATAATTTACACCACTCTGAAACTTGGTTAATATCAGACTGAAGAACAGAAATGTCAGAGTCACTGTTAATTTCACGGTAAATAACACAATCGTCAGCAAAGAGACAGAAGAAGCAATGGTGTTAGGCAAATCATTAATATAAATTAGAAAAGGTAGGGGCCCTAGTACGGAGCCCTGGGGAATGCCTGAGCCCACTGGAGAGGAACGAGAGTTCGATTTATTTGCTGTCACGTATTGAGAACGGTTAGTGAGAAAAGACTGAAGCCACGAAACGATGTTAGGGTCGAGTTTGAGGTTACTTGATTTGAAAAGTAGTAATTGGTGAGAAACTTTATCGAAAGCTTTGGAGAAATCGAAGAATATACAGTCTGCTATGGAACCCCGGTCAAGAATGAAATGAAGGTCTTGTGAAAAGCTGAAGCTCTACCCCCGGGGCTGCAACTCATGAGTTCGTCAATTATCGGCAAATGACCTTGAGCTCTTTACGACGTCCCACTTCGCCTTCTTCTCCTTAAGCCTCTGAGAGGGCATACCATTTAGAGCTGAAGCTCTATCCTCGGGGCTGCAACTCACGAGTTCGTCACTTATCGGCAAATGACCTTGAGCTCTTTACGAGGTCCCACTTCGCCTTCTTCTCCTTAAGCCTCTGACATTTTCTTCACGAGGCCCCATCTTGCTTCTTCTCCTCGACTCCCGAGCGCACCAGGTCTCAGCAAATGACCTTAAAGGACTCGCAATGTCGAACGAAGACTTAGTCATTTTGAGGGTGATTTTGGTAAACAGCGTGCAGTGCTTCCACGCTAAAGAAAAGAAAAATGAAGCATTGTACCAAGCTGAGCGCATTCGAACTCATTAAATTCGAACCCGAGTACTCGGGTTCGAGAATCTTTACACCTGATCGACCACCTTTTCTTATAAACAGAGTACTTTTTATTACCACGAAGCGGTGTCCTTTATATACGAACTTGGTACAAACTACAAGGATAACAATATCATAACAAAACGGTGCAGGATATAACGCAAATAAGAAACTCTACTCGAGAATCTAAATAGTACAGAGCACATCGCTAAGTGGGAGTACTATTCCTGTTCGAACTATCTGGACATATAATTCTCTTAACAGCCGATTCACATGAGAGACCGTCGAGTGCGGGCCGTGGGTGATGGCTGTGCATTACGTGTTTACAAGTCACTAATGCAAGGCACTCTGTCGACGTGCGGACCGGTCAAGCGAGAATTATCAAATGGCTTTTCTGCAACAGAACTTAGCGGCGGGCCGTGAAGCTGTGGCAACCAGCTCACTCTTTGCAGTGTTATGGTCTTTCGGCTGCCGTAAATGGGCTTTCTCACCGCAGGAGCGCATCTTGCGACTGGCACAGTATTGGGACAATATAGAAGAAGACGGGCCTTCGCACTCGTACCGTATAGTTAGTTTATTGTTTGTTCGGGTAGGATGCGGAAGGGTTAAGGGGGAAGTTGGACAGCGAGGACGGTAGGCTTGAGGTTCGCGTGGATAAAAGCTCCTTTCCTTCCCCTTCGTTCTTTCCTTTCCGAATTTGCCAGTAGTTTAAATCTATTTTAGCAACTTTGGTTCTTTCAGTGCGCCTCCTGCTTTTTTGGTTCGCTGAGTCCGTTTGTTGGTATCGAAACGCACACCAGTTCACAATGGTGTGTGAACACGTGATGCGGCGTTAGCGGAAATGTGGTCCGCCATCTTAATCGGCCTTAATTGAATAATCATCCTACTCAAGTGGTGTTTTGCTCATAAAACACGTTCACAACTTTGGTCCATTATGCGCGTTTTCCAAATACTGTGTAGACCAACTTATAAGAACATTTGTAAATATGGTTTAACAGGACGTTACGTTGGGCTAGTTAGTATAGCATTCAAAATAAAAAAAAAGTGCCGCCGCTTGGGCTAGTTTATCATGAAATATGACTCATTGCAGGGAGGTAAAGAAAGTGGTGTCAAATGAGCCCTCCTACAGAATAGCATCGCATTTTCGGATTAATGAAGCAATGCTCTATTTCATTCTGAAACATCAGAGAGCCGGCAATTTGATGTGGACAAGAAAATGCCCTTCCTTACTAGAGATCCTTTAAAGGGAAATATATGAGTGCGCAGCTTATAGACAAAAGTCTTCGTAAAAGTGGAGAGATGCATTTTACGCACTATTATGAGTGCGTCTTGTCCCGGTATACCAAAATACACAAAATGGTGCATCACCTTAGGCAAAACCCGGAAATTGAACTCTTGTACAATTTTTCCTCGCTACTAAAAACAGGAGCTTAAGGTAGAAAATCCAAATACACCTCAAGCATTACACCCATAAACACGCACGATCACAAAGCATTAGAATATACAATGAAGGTCGGTAAACCTTTCACTAAATTGACTTCCTGGAATGCACGTAGAGGGCGTGAACTCTCACTGAAAAACATAAATTGTGACCTTCATTGTAGGACAAACAGGTGAACTAAACAAAGGCCACATGGATTTACAGGAGGGAAAAGGTTACCACGCCTCATAGTTTCAAATGTTTAATCCCACACTAAAGTAGCGAACACTATAAATGCGCTGAATGCGCTGTCGTGGGCAACGAATGATGTGGACTATACAATAAATTTTAGTCGCGAGAAACAGATCGCGGGCCGTCGCCCTTCAAAAAATATAGAGATTACGGGACACGTGTCCGGGCGTAGAGATTTAGGGTTCGTAGGCGATCTTTTCAGTTGTGCGCGCTAAGCTTATAGGCACTCAAACGAAGGTCCTCGGGCGGCCTACACGCCCTTGCTACACCAGCATATTGTCACGTGGTGATGACAAGGTCAATGACACAAATGAAGAGTCTTGGAGTGCAGGGATGGAACTCTTTACTGGGCTCACTTCCGCCCGCAAAAGAACTAAGCAACCCGGCGGCGGCGATAGCAACAAACGTGCTCGCCGGTCGTCGAACAAAAAATGCCTGTCGCGCACATCAACGCTCAATTTAAAGGCGGCTCAGAACCATCTAGGTAACGTCGCAAACTGTCGCTAGTACAACGTGGAACATTGTAGAAAGATACGCGAGTGGCCGGAATCTTCGAGACAGATCTCGGTGCATCTTCCGCGACAGAGGGACTGATAATAGTGTGTCTCACGGCATCGAGCATTAACAAAATAAAGAATACAGAATCGATACGCTTGACAGAATCAGAGTGTAACGCCGCATGCCGGCGGCTGCTAAAAACAAAAAATACAGTTTTAAAGGTTTCGCGGCATTACTCCCCTCATAAAAAAACATCGCCTCGATGTCCCAAAATAAATAAAGCAACTTAAACATAAACATTACTTAGTTTAAACACCACTGATTCTTTAACGCGCGAAATAAGGCTTCAGCCGAACAACAGGAACAATTTCTGGGTGCGCGCGTCGCCGTTGTGATGCAGTCGTACCGTCGGGAATGGCTTCCTAGTCGAGTTGTCCGACGCGGCGAAGGATTTTGTATGGCTCAAGGTATCGACGCAGTAACTTCTCACTTAATCCACGGCAGCGAATTGGAGTCCAAACTATTACGTCGTCTTCTGGATTGTGCTCTGCGGTGCATCGTCGTATGTTCTTTCGTCGGGTGTCGGTACGCTGTTGGCCTTTAATACACAGCAATTGCCAAGCGTCCTCTGACCGCTGCAGGTAGGCGGCGACGTCAAAGTTCTCCTCGTTGGTTACGTGCGGCAGCATTGCGTCGAGCGTCGTCGTGGGCTCGCTGCCGTACACAAGCTTGAACGCGGTCGCTCTGGTAGTCTCCGGGACTGCCGTGTTATACGAGAAGATCAAGTACGGCAAGATGGCGTGCCAGGTCTTGTTATCAGCTTCGACGTACATGGCGATCATGTCAGCGATCGTTTTGTTCAGACGCTCCGTGAGTCCATTGGTTTGGGGATGGTACACAGTTGTTCGTCGATGGCTTGTATGACTGTACTCCAGGATTACTTGTGTCACCTCTGCCGTAAGTGCCGTCCCCCTGTCCGTGATGAGCACTTCTGGGGCGTTATGTCGCAATACAATTTGTTCGACAAAACATTTGGCGACTTCTGCCGCGGTACCATTTAGCTGTATATTTGCTTCGGCGTAACGGGTAAGGTAGTCAGTGGCCACGATTATTCACTTGTTGCCCATACATGAAGATGGAAAGGGACCGAGGAGATCCATCCCAATTTGTTGAAAGGGCAGGGTTGTGCGCGGAATCGGGTTCAGTAGTCCCGCTGGTCTGATCGGCGGTGTCTTGCGTCGCTGGCACTCACAACACGTCTTCACGTAGTGGGCAACTTCGGCAGGCAGTCGCGGCCAGTAGTACTTCTCCAGGATTCGACGCAACGTGCGCGTAAACCCGAGATCGCCTGCTGCGGGCTCATCGCAACGCCTGCAGAATTCCCTGTCGGAGGCTTTTAGACACAGCAAAAAGCTGCGCGGTCCTGAAGGGTGCGAAGTTCTTCACGAGCAGGCCATTAGTTAACGCGAATGATGATAAATGACGCCTGAACACAGCAGGAGGGAAGCGGTCTTTTCTTCTAAGTAATCGGCTAGCGCTTCACCTCAAGGTTGATCGCTGTTCTGCGAAAGTGCTGGCGTTTACCGGTACCAAAAAGGCGTCTTCGCCGTCTTCTTTCGTCGACGCATCAACGGGGGCTCATGGCAAGCAATCTGCATCGAAGTGCTTGCAACCTGACCTGTAGACGACTGTAATGTCGAATTCTTGAAGGCGTAGGCTCCATCGGGTGAGGCGGCCGGAGGGGTATTTCAAATTTGCCAGCCAGCACAGCGTGGGGTGATCGCTTACCACCTTGAATGGTCGGCCGTATAAGTACGGGCGGAGCTTTCAAGTGGCCCAGATGATCGCGACCCACTCCTCAGTCTTCGAATAATTGGCTTCAGCTTTAGAGAGGACCCTGCTAGCGTAGGCGATTACTTTCTCCTTTCCGTCATTCTTCTGAATAAGAATGGCGCCTAGGCCCACACTGCTCGCGCCGTTATGTATCTCGGTCTCGGCATTCCCATCAAAGTGGCCTAGCACAGGAGGAGACTGTAGGCGGCGCTTATGTTCGGCGAAGGCTTCTTCTTGCGGCACGAATTCCCATCGAAAAGCTACGTCACTCTTCGTAAGCTGCGTCAGCGGCTCGGCAATGTCGCAACGTTCCTGACAAATCGTCGATAATAAGCGCACAGCGTAAGGAACCTGCCCACGGCTTTCTTGTCGGTGAGCGGTGGAAAGTGCGCGATTGCAGCCGTTTTCTCAAGGTCAGGGCGAACACCATTACCCAGGAACCGCAGTTCCTCGTAGGCAAAGTGGCATTTCTCTGGTTTCAAAGTTAGCCCTGCTGACTTGATAGCTTCTAGCGCTGTCCTAAGCCATTTTAAGTGTTCTTCAAAGCTAGAGGAGAAGACAAACACATCATCTAAGGAGGAGGAGGAGGAAGATGAGGAGGAAAGGCAGGGAGGTTAACCCGTGACAGCAACTGTTTTGCTACCCTGCACTGGGGAAAGGGTGTGAGTGGATATAAAAGTTGTGGGTATACCAGACAAATCTTCCTCTTCAATCCGGCCAGCACAGTGTCCATTACTTGTTGAAGCGTCGCTGGTGCGGAGCAGAGGATGAAAGGCATCACCTCGAACTCGAACATGCCATCCGGTGTGATGAATGCGGTCTGCTCGCGGTCTCTTTCGTCGACCTCAATTTGCCAATATGAGCTCTTCGGGTCCATCGATTAGAAGTACCTTGCATTGCAGAGCCGGTCGAGTGTGTCGTCGATGCAAGAAAAAGGGTCAACATCTTTCTTTGTTATGCTGTTTAGGTGACGGTAATGTATGCAGAAGCGAAGGGTCACGTCTCTCTTCTTCACCAGAACAACTGATGTCGCCCAGGGGCTCTTTTATGGCTGAATAACGTCGTCACGGACCATTTCATCGACTTGCTTGCGGATGGCTTGGCGTTCTCGCGGCGATACGCGGTAGGGGCTTTGGCTCAGAGATAGGGCGTGTTCCTCCGTTACAATGCGGTGCTTGGCCAGTGGTATTTGTCGTACCTTCGATGATGACGAGAAGCACTCACTGTAGGTTCGAAGAAGACTGCGAATCTGGCCTTTTTTGCTGTGGGTTAATGCCGGGTTGATGTCAAATATGGGCTGACGAAATTGATCAGGTGCGTCTTCCAGGGGCTGGCCGTGAAGGGCGGATACATCTGGGAGGTCCGCTAATTCGTCAAGAAAAGCGATCGTCGTGCCCTTATTGAGATGCCGGTATTCTTTGGTGAAGTTTGTTACCAGCACCTGAGCACGTCCTCTCCGGAATTTCGCGATGCCTCTTGCGACGCCTAAACCTCGTTCCAAGAGCAGTTGGATATTTCCTTCGGCAATGCCTTCAGCGGTTTCAATGTCTGCGCTACGCTTGCAGACTACGACGCTTGATCGGGGCGGCATGGTCAGTTCTTCTTCGAGGACGTTTAGAGCGACGTGTTGCATCGAAGTGGTCGTAGGAGGTATGGCTTCGTCTGCAGAGAGCTTTATGAGTTTAGATCGCAGGTCGATGATAGCCCTGTGCTCATTTAGGTAGTTCATGCCCAAACTCACGTCGCGGGTACACTTTTCCAGGACCACAAAGCTGGTGGGGTAAGTATGCCGATTTACGGTTATTCTTGCAGTGCATCGCCCCGACGGAGTAATGAGGTTACCACCTGCGGTGCGAATCCGCGAGCCATCCCAACGGTCGTAACTTTCCTGAGCTCAGAGATCAATGGTTCACTGATGACTGAATAGTCAGCTCCGTTGTCTACTAGGGCAGCGACTCTATGATTGTCAGCAGCTTGTTCTTCATGGTGGCTTGTTCGCGTCTTCGCATTGCACGTGGGCCTTGGTGTGCGATCTCGGCTCCGTTGTTTCTTCAGGTCACAGCCGGGGCATATCATTGTTACTTCGCCTGGCGGCGGTGTGGGCTAGCACTCTGGTCGTGTTGTCGATGTCGTCGTGTGGAGCGGCGGTGAAAAAACTGCGTCGTCGTTATTGGTCGTCGACGGCAGAGGATGTTCGTCTTTTCGCCGTTGAGCAACCTCACCTCCAAAGTTCGGTCTATTTAGTTTCCCCTGCGCGGGCTAGGGGACCTTCCTCATACGTAGCTCTGGTCTGGCGACACAGAGTGGGCCCTGAACGTCAACGGTGAGGGTGACAAATGACTTGACGATGCATGCTCTGCCCTCCTCAGGTAGTCGTCAATTTCTTGTGGTCGCTCGCCTGGACGGGGTCGTGGGGCGTCGACAACAAATCCGCGGAGGCCGATTCGTCGGTACGGGCAGTGGCGTAGATTGTGGCCGGCCTCACCGCAGTGGAGGCATAATGGCAGGTTTTTGGCTGTCCTCCAGGGGTCACACTTCCTGTGGCTTCGAGGTCGTTGGTTGGCTTGGTGGGCGGGGGCCAAGGGGCGGCTCTCAGGAACAGGACGGTAGCACGAGGGCTTGAAAAGTCATCACGTGGGGCGCATGAAGACGTAATGCAGCAGCATAGTTATGGCTGCGGCTGCTCGCACCGGAGCAGTCGGACTGTTCACTTGAGGGAAACCGAGTGCCAGCTTGACTTCTCGGATGATGTCCTCGAGCGTCGCCACCTGGGGTTGTTGCGATGATGGCAGCAACCAGCGGAGCTCCTCTTGCACGATCTCCCGGATGTGGTCCCGAAGGTTCTGTCCGCTTGCATATGCGCTGGGGTAGTGGTTTGAGAATTCCGGTTGGAGTGATCGCTCGTAGTGGCTCATCCGGGTGTCCAATGTCTTCTGGGAGGTCGATGCTTAACTTTTAAATTCGTCCAAAGTTTTCGGCGGGTTCCGGACAAGTCCTGCAAAAAGCGACTCTAGCGCCTCGCATTAAAAATTTCACTCTCTCGCCTTCGGTCATTTTAGGGCCGGCGCAGCGAAACAGGCGCTTCATCACCTCAACGTAAATCAGGACAGGCTCATTTGGGAGTTAGAGCCTTGATTGAAGGATGGCCTTGGCTTTTTCCTTCTGAGCGACACTTGCAAAAACTGTCAAAATCTATTTCTTGAAAATCTCCCAATCCTTCAAAGCTTTTTCAAGAATTGTCGCGATACACAGATACACAAGAAAGCAGGAACCACGTACGCAGGACAAGCGCGTACACAGGACACAGCTGCCTCGTGATTTTCGAGCCACATACGAGCAGATCCTTCAAGAGCAAAATAGACTTGCCTAACCTTGGCTTCGTCGTTCCAGGCGGTAAACGTTGTCACACGTTCGAACAGGTCGAGCTAGTCTTCTGCATCTTCGTCCGGTCGTCTTTGGAAGCAGGGGGGCTCACGAGGTTGGACGAAAACCAACTGTGTTTTCTAGTCGACGGGTGCCATCTTCGGGGTCTGTCACGGTGTCGGAATTCAGCACCTCCACCAGATCTCATGTGCTGGTGACAAGGTCGGTAACACAAATGAAGAGTATTGAAGTGCAGGGAAGGAATTCTTTATTGGGCTGACTTGCGCCCGCAAAAAAAAAAAAAAAACTAAACTCGGCGGCGGCGATACCAACAGACGTGATCGTCGATCGTCGAACTAATAATGCCTGTAGCACACATCAACGCTCAATTTAAAGGCGGCTAAGAACCATCTAGATAACATCGCAAACTGCCACTAGTACAACCTGGAACATTGAAGAAAGACACGCGAGAGTGGCCGGAATCTTCCAGACCGATCTCGGTGCATCTTGCGCGACAGAGGAACTGATAAAAGTGCGTCTCGCGGCATCGAACATTAACAAACAAAGAATACAGAATTGATACACGTGCCAGAATCAGAGTGATAACGCTGCATGCCGGCGGCTGCTAAAAGCATCAAATACCGTTTTAAAGGTTTTGCGGCAATATTCACCAGGTGTCAGTCCTTAGGTACAAACCCAAAGACCGCAACTCCTCAAACGATTGATCCAGGCACCTGACACTGAAACATAGTCCCCTTGTAAACGAATAACCTTATCGACACTTGGTTTGTCAGCGCAGTAAAATGCGTTGTCATTTGCACAAGTAGCGCTTTCAGTTCATTGCCCATGATATGAAAACCATTGAAGGTACTGCTGTTTTTAACAGTCATATAAAGTGGTTTCAAGCACAGAGCAATATAAAGCGGGGACAAGGCAAACCTGCTTCAAAGAGCACGTAATGGAGACAGGCTCTGAAATATAGCCATTTAAAATGAAGCGTACGAAATAGTTTCTGTAACAAAAGCGCGTCCCATCAAACAGAATTCTACCAAGACTGAAAAGTTTCAATGCGAAAAATTAAGAATTACCCTATCTACCAAATGCATTTGCAAAGATCAATTTGCAGCATTGCTAATTGCTTCCGAAAGTCATTGCAATACTGTGGCGAATATAGATATTACTTTACTGCTCCATCCGCATTCATTATAGCGCAATTTGAAAAGAACACAGACAGAAAGTTCAATACTGGATGGGCTTTGCGAGGGTATACTGCAGTGACCGGCTCCCCATGCCACATGTTGTGCACTGCAGAGATGGCGTCCTCATGAGATCAAGCAGAGCTTGGTGACGCGTCACGCTTCGAGGCAACACTTGATGTCGGCATATACAGACACAATTTTCGTCCCAGCAGTGACCTCCGAGTATATCAGTGCGATGCCCAGGTGGCACAACTGGTAGTGACATCAGGAAGGACAACAGTGGAGGAACACTTACTGACTCACCGCTGCGGCTGCTTTCACTCGTTATACCCAGGTTTACGTAGGGTTTACCTCCGCCATTTTTGTCACCTTCGTAGTGCCACGGTCCTCTTTAATATAATCATCTGCAAGACGTGCAATCGTATCAATTTTTGAACACTTCTTCAACGTAATGCAAGAAAACAGTTGCGGATTATCATGCGCCTGAGGGTGGTCATATACGGTCAAAAAGGAAAGCAAGATAGCTTTCTCAGAATGCCCGCATTTGAAAGGTTTCTTCTGGATTAGGGCCTACTGAACGTGTTGCATGAATAACTCAAAAACTTGTGACTTCGGCATCGCAAGATCACTGCACCTTCAACGATTTCCGTATAGTATATTAGGTATCATGCTTCAATACTTAGTAGAGTTTTTCGTGCACAAAATGTTGTCACAGCATCGTGTTCATCTTCCACTTGTATATTCTCTATTGCGTTCTTGTACCTCCTGCAGAATGGCATGACAGTTTACAAGGAAATAAACACGAAGTTTTCAATTACTCTACATCCTGTCACTGCCTCCGAGACGAAATTGGCCTGTCTGTTACGCTGTCACAAGCTGAAGAGACTGAGGCTAGACCAGACCGAACTTCTTTGCAAGCGTCAAGTACAAATGATATAATGTTCTCTAACTCTACGGCCGCTGCCGTCTCGGGCGAAAGAGATAACTAAAACTGGCACTTCGATTGCGTTTATCGCAAAGCAAACTGCTTGCGCTATCTTGGCACGCACTGACAACGTGGTCTAGAGTCTATTCAACAGAAAGGCAGAAAGCTTTTCCGCGACCAGTAATGCGGACATGTCGCCTGTTCTTTCGACACATCATGTTCATGCACCGCCGAAGGCCTCCTTCGCTTGTAAAGATCAACACTAGCCGCCAATTCTGTACATTCTACGGGAAACTGTTGCATGTTGATTTTCCTACCTATACCTATAAATACCTATAAATACCTAGTACCTATACCTATAAATAAATAAATAAATAAATAAATAAATAAATAAATAAATAAATAAATAAATAAATAAATAAAGTAACTGCGATGGTACGGTATGTCATCTGTGAATAAAAGCGAAATCTATATTTTTTACTTTCCTCCCACTCTGATAAGTTCCTCCAGCATTTGGCTTTGGAGGTACTTCTAAATGTGTCTGTCATTTAAATAAATTTGACAAGAAAAATTCTAAACGTCTCCTTATTTGCTTATATGAACTCCGTAGTATATTCTAAGATGCAGTTCTTCTGCGGAAACAAGGTTTGTTTTATTTTATTCTTATTTTTTGCGAAGTTCCAGAAATTTTCTGCTCTTCTTCTTACTTGTGGTGCCACGCCGGGGTGGCGCAGTCGTTACGGCGCTCGACTACTTTTCCCAAGGACGCGGGATCGAATCCCGGGCCTCGACGGCCGCTTTTCAATGGAGTCGAAAAGCAAGGTGCCCGTGTGCTGTGCGATTTCAGTGCACGTTGAAAACCTCTAGGTGGTCGAAATTTCTGGAGTTTTCTACTACGGCGTCTCTCATAGCCTCAGTCGTTTTGGGACGCTAAACCCCACAAACCAAACCAACCAACCTACTTGTGGCAATAGTTTCCGTAGGAATAAACTAGCCTCCGCTCGTAGAAACATCCGAGTTGATTTCTGGTTTTTCGTTTTGTTTGCCGCGTCGATTTTGTACTCTCCTCGGCTGCTGCAAATATATACGACAAAAAGCTACTGCACTGGCGAACCACTTTCGCCGCGAAGCATGCAATCAAGCAATTTCAGCCGTGTGGGCTTGTTTGAGAGAAAACTGTGGGATATTATCAAACACTTCTATGCACCTGGTGATGCGAGTGGTCTAGACTTCCGAAGCATAGCTAATATTTGCTTTTAAGTTTTTCTTGTTTAACACGGCGTAGTTGAAACTTCTGAAGCAACCCAAAAGGCCGAGTTCTCAAAAATAATTCTGAGTCAAAAAGGAATTATAAAATTTATCAATACATTGATAGAAACTGCATAAGCAAGGAGTGTGTAGCAAATCTGCTTCTGAAGTTTGTCCAGCACTAAACACAAGTTTCATAGAAAAGCAATTTTTTGAAACAGAAAAACTTCAAATATGCCGAGATAGGATCTGCGGGTACATTGATAGTAATTGTGCAGTTCTACAAGATGTGAAAAAACTGCATACAGTGATTTTGCCCAGAATTTCTAGCGATGAATATTTCAAAATAAACTTTGTGCAACTTCTTTGCAACATTGTATAGGAGAATATTAAAGCATGTCACTGCTGCTAGCTGGATGTAAAATCCGCTGCTTTGTCACAAAATAAATGGGAACGAGCCATTTTGCAACCAGCCGTCGTATTCGTTCAAACGCACAGTTGCTGCATGCTTGACGTGTGTGTTGTGCTATTTGCATTGCTAATTACATATGTTGTCTCTGTGTTTTATGGAACCTCATGTCACCAAGACCACTTTGTTTTCTTCTATTATGAATGAAGGAGTAATGAAAAGTAACCAGAATTTCCTTATCATGCGTATAAAAAAGCGCTCAAAGAGTGGGAGACGAGAAAAATGCTTCATAAGCTTGAATACTAATAGAATATTAACAGACTAATAGAAAGTTAGACCATACCAGATGCATACCATGCCGCTTTCTAGTGTCCTTAAGGAAGGGAGTATGTATACCTTGTGGGGCAGAAACCTGAAGGATAACAAAAAGGTATGAAATAAATTGAAAACCGCGTAGCAATCTACGCGAAAAACGGTATAAGGTTGGAGTTGTAAGGTGGGTCAGCGATCGAAGCCAAGCTCATGACGACTACCTGAGGTCACCAAGAGCAAATGCACACGCAGAGGGCAATGACGAGTAAGAAAAAATAATCACTGGTCAGCTAAATTACCGAAGTAGATCCCACTGTAAGGAAATCATAATGAAGATGTGAGAAGGAGAGGTCAGATCGAGGGGGAGAGAGTCGGATGGTTTGATTAGGATGTTACGAAGTGTATGGTGGCATGGTGGCGACAGTTGGCACAGGAAAGGGATTTTTCTACCTCGGGGTCAAAGTATTTATCTTGCAAAAAACATATTTGAGCTATTGTGAGGATGGTGATGATAAGGGACGATAATAAACGAAACCTGGGCAGTGTTCTTCTATGCAAGTAGCTGCCACTCCACCTCAGGGCCGATTCCTGCGCACCAAAGAAAGTTGCTGGCCCTGGTATCAAAGGAGATCTTTTAATTATTGCACCGAGAAATGAAAAAAGAAAGGCTACAAATATTGTTGCTGGAAACAGATGCTTAAGCGCTTCGTTTATTCCCACCACACTACGATGTTCCTGATGAATGAAGCGTTATAAATCTCTGCCATGAAGCTTCATCATGACCCATTATCAAAAGGGCGATGTAAGCTGATAGACCATTATGTTTCCAGAGCACCTTCAACAGGGTTTATTTCCAATTGCTGTTTCATAAGCTGGACATGGAAAATGCAAAAAAGGTACTGCTGCAGCCGCTCAAAATTGCTTCTGACCTGCTGGCATGAACACATGCCATGTATACGAGTGTTGGGAATGGTGTCATCAGTTCTGCGGGGCACCGACCATTGACGCAATGGGATCAAGATTTTTTCTGCCGTTGTGCTCGGGATAAGAGGGGTCAATACCTTAGAAAATCGGTTTATGAGGCTGCCTTCAGTAAAATACAAAAAAAAAATCGT
Organism: Amblyomma maculatum; assembly: GCF_055883805.1. Taxonomy (NCBI): domain Eukaryota; kingdom Metazoa; phylum Arthropoda; class Arachnida; order Ixodida; family Ixodidae; genus Amblyomma; species Amblyomma maculatum. The sequence goes on along the minus strand of NC_139344.1, from coordinate 456,349,355 downwards.
ATAGACACTTGAGCCGCCTACGTGCCAAATCTATCTGCAAATATATTTTAAAGGCCCAAATTTTTCCTGCAAATGACATTTGTTTTTGCATTTCTTCACATTGGGCCAGCAATAATCGGTTATTCTCTCTGCTACCGCTTGGCTAGGAGCAAAAACAGCTTTTTTTTCCCACATCCGGCTGCATTCTGCAGGTATTTAGCTTCTCTGCGCCGTCTCTGGGCCTCTTCGGAGTCAAAGCATTTGTTAGTCCTGTCCATGTAGACTTGCTTGTAGACTGTTCACTGTGCATCACGCGCTCATAACTGCCTCCAGACGACTGACATGGTAGAGGGATTGTGCGGCCCCCGCCGAGAACCTCCTACTAATCACACTAGCACCGTCATGCAATGCGTCATCTCCGCGAGACCAGATGACATCCCTCCCCCCTGGCCATCCTGCGCACAGGGACATAACCTCATCAACACATCTTAAGCTGCGGTCGTGTTCCAGCCTGATAACCTTCACCTCTACACTAGCAACATGATGCGGTGCGTCAACGAGACCAATTAGCACCTCCTCACCCTCCCCCCTAGGCGTCAAGCTTCAGCGCACCGAGACCTTTCATCATCAGTTACTTAATGTTAATTAATGAATTACTTAGTCTTCAATTGGTAATTATTATTAATTATTAATTGATCATTGATTGACATGGCCATATAAGGAACGCATTCCCGCATGCTGTGGTGATGCTCTGTGATTGCTCGAGACCTCTAAGACGTCACCCCGCCTCGGCCAATCAAAACGCCGCAAAAGCGGCACACATTTTATCATCGACAGCATGAGCTATAAAAAGCTTTCGCCTTAATACCCCTACTGTACGAGCCGCCAGCGTAAGGACGTCATCTTTTTTCGGGTACCATCCAGAGTTCCCGACGCCATCAAACAGATTTTCGCGTAATTGGGCGAGTAAGGCTTTCACTTTAAGAATACTATGTGTCATACCTCTCTCTGAGCGAAGATCTCTTTGCACCGTACAATTTCACCGCCATCACCACCAGTAAGTTGCTAGTCCTAACGTCGGCGATGGTAATGCCTTGAATGGTGCTATTTACCCTTGTGTGCTGTAATATCAGGTGTTCCATAGTGATTCATTTTGGCACACTTACTACTTTTAGTTTCTGTTAATGGGGGCTGTGTAGGATTACTTCTCATTCACACTTGTTCGCCTATTAATGTGCTGCGTAAAAAAATCAGAACTCAATACGACGCTATTTCCTTGGAAGCTGATCTAACGAGCATGAATGCGGGAGGTTGAGATTGAAAACTGAACTGAATTTCAATAAAGCGCCTATCTTTATTTCGTCAAGAGAAACAATCACCCCGTCTAGATTCCTTAAAAGGAAATTTGAGGATCCTAGAGCTCACACCTATATTATCACTATATATGCGTCAGTGTGACTCGACAGCTCATCATCCGACATCCATCTGTAGTTGTGGTTGGACGGAACGTTTTTCACGCGGGCCAAGGGGACATTTTTGAATTTGGCTTCGGTGAAAGCCGTTCTGTGATTGGTTATTCCTGACTATGCGAGCTCTAACATCACTCCGGTCTCAAATAATCAGGGATTGTTGTGTAACGGGAAGACGGGGACTCAAATTTCCCTGTGAGTCAAAAAGGCCATTTTTCGTCTCTTGTGAGAGGTTTGTTGCGATTGGGCATTCGTGATGGCAAAGCCTCTGTCACGTAATCGTCTTGACAGCTATCATAAAACTGAGGAGTGTTGTGACCGGGGTTCCGGCCGAGGTATGCGCAGACTCCAGCAGCTGGAAATGGAGGCGTACTTTGCGGTCGCCAGCGAGTGACCGCCAACAAAGGAGCGAAGCGGCGGCGACGGCCGCAGAGTGACGCTTTCTTCCTGGCTGCGGCGGCCAACCCTTCCCGCCTTTCCAGCATTAACCCACTTGGCACCCACGGCGGCAACAGCGAGAAACCTGGACGCCGGCAAGCAACCCCCGTCAAGGGCAGCGAGGCGGCGGCGACGGCGGAGGAGTGGCCTTTGTTTCCGGCTGCGGCGACCAACCCTTCCCGCCTCCCCTCCTTCGGGATAGAGACAAGCTGCCTTTCGGGCCTTAATCCCCTTGGCTCCACGGCGGCGACAGCAGGGAACCTATTCTTCTGCTGAATGGGCAAGAGGCTCGTCGCCGAGCAGCACTGACCTCGCTCGCCGAATTCTCGAGGCAAGCGGGTGGCCTCCTTGGAATTACGCGGGGGAATTAAATGACAACCGCGAGCAGGCGACTTCGCGGGATGTTTCACCCTGGTGCCGAATATCCACCACCAGCACAAGATCGTCATCGACATCGGTGAAGTTTGCCCTCGCCACCGAAAGATGTGAGAGGAGGCCCGAGCACCACCTTCGACAGTGGGCGGCACCTCGAGTGATCTCTCGTGCTCACTGATTGCACTGCACAATTTGAACTTTGTCTCCCTAGTTAGGGAAGTGGGGACAACCGACCGTATTTAAGCGGTGGAAATTGTCTCCACACAGAGCTCCGTTTTCCTCTCTTGGCTTGTAAATATCCCATCATGTAAAAAGTTGTGTAAAAATCTCCTCTTTTCCTCTCCTCCCTGGCTGCTTCTGCTCCTTCATCCCTGCTCCTGATGGCTCCACTGCTGTGAAGCCTAGGCCCTCGAATCCCAGCCACATTAACTGGATGGCAGCTATGGGATCGTCCACGCTTGGTCCTGGCATCGGCAATATGGTGAGCGCTTGATTTTCTTTGAGAATCTGCCAGGTTTGATAACTCAGCGATTTTGTCAAAACCAGTAGATATTGTTTTTGTGTAGCGTGCGTGGTGGAGCGGTTATCACGCTACAATTTGCTTGGGCGAGTGCTCGTTCGAAAGTGGCCATGGATCTGAGCAAATTAGAGAAAGCGGAGTTGATTTTGCTTTGTGAAGAGTTGGGCATTAAAGTCGGGAAAAGCTTTAGAGAGCCGCAACTTGTGAGGGCAATTCGGGAGTGTGGAGTGAGGAGGATGAAATTTCCGAGACCTGGGATTTCATACAGGAGAAGTTCAGGGAGGCTGAGGAAGAGGCCCTCAGGATTAAGAGAGCAAAAGAAAGAGAACTACAGCTCAAGAGACTGGATTTACTAATCGCAGATATAAAACGCTCCGAGAATAATGCGACTAGTAATCAGGAAAGCTCGGTAAACGCAAAAATTGAAATCAGAGACCAGCAACTGCAACGAAGAGTATCGGAGCAAGAGCGTGTCCAATTGGGGTTGAAGGTGAATGGCATAGGCAGGCAAAGTTTAATGCAAATGAGGAAGCCAATACTGGCATTAGAGACGCATCGGCTAATGCACCACTTGGAGAGAAATGTGCAGCAAGTAGCACAAAGGAAGAGGTGACAAAGGAAAGAAATTTTAAAGGTAGGAAACCGGTCGTCTATTACCGTTGCCAAGAGCCTGGGCATATTGCGACCGGTTGCCGAAAACCAAGAGCAGCCTTTCCGTCTCAGTCTAATGGCGACAACTTGCAAGTCATGCAGCCCTTTTGGGGGGAGCGAGCGGGAAAAGGAAAACCGCCTAAAGTTCCTCGTAACTTGGCGGCGAAAAAAGACGTAGTCCGCTCATTAGACGTTCGGCCTGCGAAGTTGCCAGGTGAGCGTGTCTGCGAAGAGCAGTTGGGTGAGGAGAATAGCGTTGGTTTGCCCATTGCCCGCGACGAGATCAAGGAGACATTTGGAGTTCCTCTGACAGAGAAAGCCGTCTCGGAAAACCTGCCCAAGCATTATCCGTACGGGTTCTCTGATAACTGAGATATGTTGAAGTTAAAGACCTTTGTTTTGGAAAAGAAGATGTTCGGGATCTCACCCGCTTGCGGCCTCAGGATAGTACAGTGCAAGCGAGGTTCGGGAATGAAGAGGGCAGACAGGATGCTGAAAGCGAAGGGGACTTTTATAGTCACGAGAAAGAGCGAGAGGTACCCAAAAATGACCCTGCGAGGGAGGCTAGTAGCTTAACCTGTAAAGGCTCTGTGAGAACTAGTGACACGCAAGTGAAAGTTGCAGAAGGGCGGCATCACATAGATAAGGCCACACACGAGGTTTTCAGGGCAGCTAGAAATGTTCAAGTCCCTTTCAAAGCCGAGCTGAAAACCAAGAGGCGACGTAAGCGAAAGGAATCGGCGCCTCAGCGCTCTAGGTTGCTTACGCGTCGCGTGAGAACACAGGGAATTCGCAGATCAGCATGTTCAGGACCCCTCAGCATTTCGAGTACGTTTCCTCTAACATGAGACACGCAGGTAGCTGTCCTTTTCCGGATGACATGTGCCGTTTGCTGAGAAGGGTACGTTGCTGTCGCGCCACAGGAGCACAGGATAAGCGCGCAAAGCAGGTATCATAGCCAGCTTCGGCACTGGCAGAGTCAGAGCATAGAGGCGTTTATTTATTTATTTATTTATTTATTTATTTATTTATTTATTTATTTATTTATTTATTTATTTATTTATTTATTTATTTATTTATTTATTTATTTATTTATTTATTTATTTATTTATTTATTTATTTATTTATTTATTTATTTATTTATTTATTTATTTATTTGGTCATACTGCAGACCCAGTTAAGGGTCCTAGCAGAAGGGGCAACAATTCCAAAAGAAAACAGAAAAGCATAAAAACATGAACATAAAATTTACACGAGTACAAGCAAGACAGCAAATCAATGCACGGCCTTTTCTAAGGAATCAAAGTCCTGAAGGGATGATAATGGCAGGCTATTCCATTCGGTTATGGTGCGCGGGAAAAAAGAAAATTTGAAAATGTTAGTTCTGGCAAAGTAAGGTGTTAGTGATTCGGTGTGCGTATTTCTTGCTGCCCTAGACGATGCCGGTTTAAGATACAAATCAGGAGCCATTGATAATTTATTATTTTTTACCTCTCAGCAAATCTTTCCTAGGTACAATAGCTTCTCGGTTTCTATAGCTCGTATCGGATGCTGATCAGAAATGCAGTCATCGAGCTTGCATAGAGTAGCTTGTGCAACCTGTGCGGCAGCCGTTCATCCGACGTTATCGTTGCTGTTGCCCCACCTCCGTTATCGCATTCTGGCATCACCCTTTCGAGAGGATGCCGATTTCGTCGGAGACAGAGATCCCGGCCAGTGCAACTGCCCTCGGATGCACCTCTCGACCGCGGCAAAAGTACGCTGACAAAGCCAAAGAAAGGGAAAAAAGGTACAGCACTGGCAACAAGAGAAGGACTGAGAAGATACGCACTTCTCTCTCTCTCTCTTTATTTCCCTGCCGCGATGTCGATGGTGGTGCAATGCATAGCCGGAGTAGCTGACAATTGCATTCAAAGCTTTTGTCATCTTTGGCCGGGCCGTTGGATCCACAGTCAGCGAGCTAAGCACAGCACGGAAGGGCTGAGGTCACTGAGGTCCATCCGACTACTGCCCAGTTCGAGCTGCTCTTTCAGTGAGTACCATTGGTTAACCAAGAATAGGTGGCCTTGTTATTACATCGAGGAGATTGATTCATTAAATACAGAACATCTATCCACATAGGCCTAGTGGAAGATGAGCTAGCTGCTCTGGTTGTTGCACAGCTACGCGTTACATCATCAAATTCAATTCGGATCTTTGACGAGAGGCCTATAACATAATACAGCTATTCTTCCTTTGACACTTTGTTACAACGATGAAAACGTAGCCATTAGTTTAAATACCGTGGCCATAAGTGTAACATTGTTTTCCCCTCTTCAACGTTTGGCTCTTGTGTTTGTGGGATACAAGAAAAGTGGAGCTGGATAATTGGCTGTTCGTGCATCTTGGGACATCACCCTGTGTTATTTTAATAAGCTTATGAAATAACGTACTACAAGAAGAAGACCTTCCAGTTTTCTCTTTTTTTTTCTTTTATTGTACTGCATCTACACAAACCGCAAAGAAAAGCCACTGTGGCAGCCATGACTGCCAGGATTTGCATCAGAACTCATTCTATGCAATTATTTCCATCTTTGCTCCCTTTGCATAGGCCGAAAGAATGCAAGGGCTTCCTATCACTGTACACATGCTTGTCTTAAAAGCGACCTCGCATATCAATCAAAAATGCCTTATCTTCTTAAAGAAGTCGTGCTACTCTTCAAATATATATTGAAATAAGGTGGATTTGTTTCATTTCTTTAGGCTCATTCCCGTCATAACAGAAACAGTTTTCATTGCGCGAAGCGAAGACAACTGAGCGAAAAGCACACACTAAGCTGCGGTTTAACCCTGCTTAAACTGATTAAACCAGTTTGGCATACTTTGGCATGGATTTTCTTAGCGGTTTGGCATTGAGAGATAGAGGTCTGCAAAGTGTGCGTTCGTCTAAATGAAAATTCCTTGATTTTGAGGAAAAGGAGAGACGCGTTGTCTCTCTCACTTCTCAGTGGAGGCCTCTTTTACAATTAACCACATACAACTGTAGGTATACATTTGCCGTTGGTTCGAATATTTATCCCAAATTAGCCTGAAGCTTGACGCTGCGACGGATGCTGAATGCGAAGCCGGGAGGTTCCGCTTACCACAGCTGCGTCCGTCCGGGCCGTTTATGGCAGAGTTCTACAGGCGCGTGTTACTTCGGACTGCGGAGTCACGTGTCACTCGCGCCCCCTAAATTCGGCCTCTCTCCCGGCGAGTGAGTCACCTCTCAGCCTTTACGGAGTGCCGCTTGCCTAATCTTGAAGCGGCCTAAGCTCACCCCCGCGTTTTTACGGGCGCTCGTATGAAGGCGCATTCCTTGCTCTTAGACAAGGTGCGAAAATGCACAGTGAAGTGCAACATGTATAAGCAGGGCCAGCACACCTACTTCGCACTTGACTATGCAAATCGGCTGTAATTTTTAATTGTCATCATGGCATTTTCCTACTCAAAATGCCCCTCAGTTACTTTGCGAATGTCTCCACATGTCCGTAAACGTGCATCAGCGTACTTCCCTCTAAATGAAAAAGCTTTTTGCGCCGAAATTTTGTATGGTATGGTATGGTATGGTATGGTATGGTATGGTATGGTATGGTATGGTATGGTATGGTATGGTATGGTATGGTATGGTGCGGTACGGTATGGTATGGTGCGGTACGGTATGGTATGGTGCGTTGTGGTATGGTATGGTATGGTATGGTATGGTATGGTATGGTATGGTATGGTATGGTATGGTATGGTATGGTATGGTATGGTATGGTATGGTATGGTATGGTGCATACAGTTGTCTTCGACGGCTCTTCTAAGCCAGGCCTGGCCATCGCTTAACTGCATCAAACACTGTCCGCGCAACGACATTTTTTGAAAACTAGACATCTTCACTGTACTGCGTGTGTGGTTGGTTTAAAACATTGTTGGGGAGGTTGTTAAAGTTTCACGTAAACACATTTTTGCGAACATCTTCCCCGGAGGCACGCTGGGCGTTTCTATCGGTGTTGTGTGGCCATTTGCATCAGTTATAGCCCAAAGAACGACCAAGGCTTTTTTGCAATGTTGAGAGGGGGCGGGCCTAATATGCTAGTGGCCGCTAAATTAAGTTTACCATGAAACTTCATTCAATATTTTTACCTTCAGCACTGTAAACCACGTCGCGCTCGTTACTTCTTCGCCATAGTGTTAAGTCATCCTAAAAACAAACATTGAATGTTTTTTCGTGGTTCGTTTCCTCTTCCTACTAACAATAAGCCGGGACTTGCGCGGTAAGTACTGGGATTGTAATATATTTGTGGTGTGTAACGTGCGGTCGAATATTTACACGGCATTTCTTTTTGTTTTTTAACAGGAAGCATGCCCAATAGCGCAATAAACCGCCGAGACTAACGATTCAAATGTTATCAATTCCGTGTTGTAAACGTGTTCGTCTGCATCTTGTATCGATCTCATTGCACACTACTACTAAATGTATGGCATGGCGTTATTTTTCCTGTCAAATATATAGGCTTAACAGCGCGATAGATAGCGGAATTATTTCATCATACAAAATTACTTTCACCGCCCGCATTCACTAAAGTTGTAACATTATATTTATTTTATTTATTACAACCTCAAGGGCCCCCCGATGGGACATTACATGAGGGGTGGGCGCTTGAACGGCGGTTAACAATAGTTTTTGTGAAGTGATTACAAAGATGATGAGGCTTCTTCGATGGCAGTCTTGAAATGAGCAGGGTCGGAGATTAGGGCAAGGCTGCTGGGAAGGTCATTCCAATCGCGAGCTGTGTATACGAAAAAAGACTTCTGGAATGTAGTAGTGTGGGCACGATGCGGGATGACGCTGTTAGAATGCTTATTTGTCGACATCAATGCACTGCCTCGTACTGAAGACAACACTGACATTTGTTATAATATTCCGGTGAGCAGAGACGTTAATTAAAATGTACTCTGAAAGCGCGAATTCGCTGCAGTAACTACGACAGCGGGCTCTCAGAGTAACTCTTTTTCCACAAAACTGAGAGACCACCACATTCGTTATATACAATGTCGCAAAAACAACAGTGAGCCTTTCGCGAGCGAATGACGCATTGTAGATATTTTTATGCCTTCATAATGTCATCATCATCATCAGCAGCAGCAGCAGCAGCCTGACTATACCCACTGCAGGGCAAAGGCATCTCCCATATTTCTCCAGTTAAGCCGTTTCTGTGCTAGCTGCATCCACTTGACCCCTGCGAACTTCTTAATCTCATCCGCCCACCTAACTTGCTGCCGCCCCCTGCTACGCTTTCCTTCCCTTGGGATCCAGTTTGTTACCCTAAGCGACCATCGGTTATCCTCTCTTCGCACTACATGTCCTGCCCATGTCCATTTCTTCTTCTTAATTTCCACTAGAATGTCTTATCAAAGAGTATATTATACAGCTTTTTATTTTATTTTAGACGTTTTTTTGGCTCGTTGCAGGTATCTTTCCTCAAAATAGATATTTACTCCTCTTTATGCTCTGACCGAAAACGAAAAATTGATAAAACGTTGCCCTAATCTAATACTTCATTACACAAGTACAAACTACGTGAATGCTTTCTTCTTTAAGGGAGCATTTGTTCGCATGCCGTACCATTTAAAGCAACCACGCGAAGCGATATCGGCGTTAATGATCGATTTAAGTGCACCGGCACATCAGCGCCAGCATGCGCCCAAAAAGGGCATGCGAGTCTGAAGTGACGAGTCAAGAACGCGACAGCAGTTTCTACTGGCGACTCCTTGTCGCAAAAGACACACCTAGGTAGGTCTACGAACTCTCCAGGCCGCCCGACGTCACGGAATCTCGTTCTCGCAAGATCGCACTGTTCGCGAAAGACGCCACTTGACTCCGCCTTGAGCAAAGTGTCCCTGATGCTTACTCTGCGGGTGCGAAACACTCGACAGGTGCACACAGTTCAAGATGCAGCCGATGCAGAAGATGCAGTTTTGCGTGCCGCTCACTGGAGTTGCTTTTGAGAGAAGATAGGCGAACACTCTGCATTTGTGCACGGATTGAGGAAGTTGGTCCGCAAAGATATAGGGAAGGACTGAGGAACATCATGCATTGCTGCGATAATCAAGAAACGCGATTTACTAAGATAAAAAGGCCGTTTCGGCTTTCAGAGCCATATACATCGAACACCACTACATCAGTTACAATTTACTCACAACGCCATGCAGTTGGGATTAAATTTAAAACGTTTTGAAGGAAACCCATAACATCTAAGCCTAGTATTTAGCACTTTTTTTTATGAGGTTCAGAAGTTCGCAGAGGTTAAATGGATGCCGCTAGCACAGGAGGGGGTTAATTGGAAGAATATTTGAGAGGCTTTCGCCCTGCAGTGGGTATAGTAAGGTTGATGATTATAACGGTGATGATATTTCACGAACGCAGTGACAAGTATTTTTCACATTCTGTAATGGAACAGTTGTTCCATTCCAAGCAATATTAGACGTGTACCTTAATCGAGGCCCCGCATCTGAGTGGAAAGAGCGGTTTCGCCACATTAACAGCAAGGATTGCGAAAAGGTTTGCTGAGTATGTCTGGAACTGGGGGAAGTTCTTTATAACAATAAAATTCCCTACCTTTTCAGCTCTCAGAAACGAGATCCCCAGAAGCACACGCACAGTGTAACTGATTTCAGCGAAACTAGTTACTGTGGGGCCAAGAAGAGAAAAACAGGCCGACATAGGATGGCGAACTCAAGGAGCGGCGCGAGCATATGGAAGGCCGCATTATTATTCTCTTTGTATTGACAGTGACCGCAGAAGGGTAACCGAGCAGCGAGTTTTCTTTCTTAACCATGCGGTCAAGCACATGGCATCCTTTGAGCTCTAAATACATGCCAATCAATGAGCGTACTTACCCTAACTTTCTGGGGCTTATCAGTCTCTAGGGGTGCCGTAAGGGATCCATTATATGGCTGAGAAGCAAGTCCCACAGTATGATCACTTCCGGCAACTGTATTACTGTTGGCAGGCTACAAGGACACCAGGTATTTAAAGTTCCATTCCCGGTTTGTATAATATTATAGTGATCAAATGGCATGTGCGCAAGTGTAATTCTGTCATTCCTATCATCCACCGACCGATAAAACCAGGAATACCGCGTTACATCTAAAATAATAAAATATTTATCTATTTTGGAGTCACTTTACATTTAGTGTAACGTATAGAAGTGGCGGCCCTGTTATGCATGTCACGTACGCGTAGTTCCCAGGTTGTTCTGCTAAGGGCAGATTGTCGTGGCGTGACAGCGGACAGAGCAGCTATGAGTTTTCGCTGTATTTATTCTCCCTATGCTTATAAAGCTTCACCTGCAAATGAGCGAGGCCTGCAACAGAATAGCTGTGGGGTTAGAAGCATCATGTGATTAGATTTGCATATTTGAAGCGGGATGTCAGGAATATTATACTCCAGTTATCGGTGCTCCTTGATTTCTTTTATCCTGCCTTATTCATCTGATGTTGTGGAATGGCGTCATTGCTATCACCGGCCGCAATCAGCCGGCGCGTCGGGCAATTCGATTGCAAAAAGTAAACCGTTATATTACGCAAGTTCACAGTACCGCGGATCACTGGGGTCGTATTTTGCGAAATCTACTTTCTCGTTCAATTCATTCTTTTATCGACCATGGGTAGGCCCTCAAATTCGCATGAGAGTCAGAGTGCTACCAGCTGTACATCAAACCTAATATCAAAATCGCATAGGCCAATAATATAGAAACAAACGAGTGACTCGATTGGTGCATACACCTGTAAAAAATGCTAGCGCTGGTTTCGGGATGTTATCTGCGAGAGAGGAGTCGTCCGCCCGATGCTGTGCTGATTTGATTCCGCCCGAAATCACAATTCATAAGTTATCTTACTGTACGCATGTTCACTCTTATCAACGCGCGAATTCAATTTTGACACTGTTTAACATTGCCAAGCTGGATCGTGTCCTAAGCTTTGGATTCAGATAACCACCGCTTTCCTTTATTTTTATTTTATGTTTATTTTTTGCAGGATCGAGACGGCAGTTCTGCATCCATCATGTGGGAGCTGGTTGTAGCCACCGTTGTCCTTCTCGCCGTTCACTGGCTGCTGTGAGTTTTTTTTTTTTTTCTATGCACTTACAAACTGCCACAAGCAAAAAAAATAAAACATCATAATAAATACTGCTAGCATCGGAGCCAATTAGTCGCCGCAGCATGCTGATTGCAACGACGCAAATTTAGGAAAGCTGGAATATTTTTCTTAGTAGCCCCACGGTTGTGCTCAAATGAAAGCCATTTGTAGTGTTTTGTGAGGAAGTTGAAAATAGCATCCACCTGAAGAAAAGGGGGGGGGGGGAGGCAGTCTGGAGGGGGTGAGGGGGGGCTGTACAGCATTGTAGTGCATCAAAGGAAATTCAGAAGCCTTAACGCCTGAGCTAGATGTGCTCGAATAGACCACCGCCGGTAAGTTGTTCATTATTTGAGCTCACATTTGTGCGGAAGCTTGCAAATGTTTCTAGAATAAAGAACCGCCCAGAACTGTGTACTGTTAATTATCAATATTTTCCAAAATACTTTAATGAATCCTTCTGCTCAAATAGAGTTCACATTTGTGACTCGTTTCGTGTTTGTAGACTTAAGATTAGAAAAAAAAATTATGCCTGATGCAATTTGAACGTCCCGCTCTCAAGACCCCTACCCCCAGTGTAATAAAAAAAGAGGAAGAGGTAATGGCTTTGTAGTTGCTTTCTTCCAATGCTTCAATGTTTATGGAGACAGACGCTTTGAATAGTTATTTTGGGCTTCATTTTGAAGTAGGCTCGTAATGGTTACTTGGGTACTGCCAGTGTCATTTTTTACATTATCCGCAGCAACGAAGGCCGCAATAACAGCACTGACTTGCACTAACAATCTCTTGAAATGTATCAACTGCTTTGGATTTTAAGGAAATGATCTGGAGACATGTTCTGTTTTTACATGTCCCGAAATATAAACGAGGTTAAATGCTAAATTACAGCGCAACATATGTTTAAACTTTACTTCCCTTTCGGTCTTTCTCATAACCTGAACTTGTGCCACTATTACAATCGGAATCTCCTATTAGGATCGGCCCATGGTAAAAAGAATGAAATAAATATCAGTTCTATGCTTTATTGGTAACTTTGTTTGAATTCCCGAATAAATTTTCAACTTTCAAGAGTACGACTTGCCAAAAACTGCTCTCCTCGAGCTATGTTTTTTTACAAAACGAGTAGACAATTTATCATCATCAAGCCAAATGAAATTCCTTGCGGTAGTTAACGGCAATTAGGTCACATGCAATGTAGTAACCATTAGTGAATTGGAAGAAATTTTTTCTTAATTTTATCCCAAAAGTATATCATGATTTTCTGTGTTTTTATGAATCCTATCGCAAAGTAAAGAATTGATCAAACGGCAGGTGGCTTCGTGCGAATAAAACAGACCAGCAACTTTAATTTTTCATTATATCGCTTTTGAGAGCGACTTACCGTTGTTTTTGTTGTGATTGCATTCTCTGATCATGTTCATTTATTATTACGTCTATTTCTTGCAGAAAGAGGAGGGAACATTTCAATTTTTTTAAGAATCTGGGTATACCTGGTCCGACCCCTAATATTATATTCGGAAACATGTGGGAAATATATAAAAAGGTGAATATTTTTATTTTTTCTCGCGTGGTATTAGTAGAGGCAGAAATAGCGTTGGAAGATGTAGTCATGAAACTTTAGTAATAAAGCAGAAGTAACTGCAGAGATGTAAAGAGGTGGCAGCATATTAACCGAACAAATTTCATTCATGCAAATATTTTAGCCACATCTTATCGCTGCAGTGAAGAAACGACGAACCTAATTTTAAACATAATGCGCATTTGATGTTTCTTTGTGTTCGTGTTTCAGTGCATTTCACAAATTTACAGTGGGCTGCACACCTGAAATATTAGAATATAGCTCGAATATTTTGGCCCGAAGCTTTTTTATTTTTGGCTGTTCAAATGAAACAATTTTGAAAATATGGTAAATAAATTTTGATCGTTTTTGTGTTATTTCTGTATTTAAAATTACAAAAACATTCAGGATATCTTCTCATTTAAGCAGCAATATTCTCTTAACACAAGAATTTCAGGTGGCCTCGGTACACTATATTATATTAACTAAATGTAGAACAAATGTACTGTTTCAAGGATTGCTTAATGTAGATGCATATCTGAACAGCATTAAGACGTGTTGATTGGGTCAGCTAGAATTATATGATCATGAATACTAGTATAAACTAGGTTTATTCGTATGACTTCTCACATTGGGGAGCAGTGATTCATGATCACTGCTGAAATGATATCAAAATATACTCTTTATTCAAATGCTGAGCAGAAAACACTGCACGGAACCCCAAAATAAACATGAAATATGGAAAACAGCTCGTGTTAATTGACAAAACTCATCGACCACCAAAATTTTTCGTGAACAGATCTTTTTTTTTTTTCATTTTTAACACACTTTTAAATTGGAAATATGTTAGTTGAATCTGGCAGGCAACATACAGGTCTGTATATCCTTCGGAATGTGACAGACATGCCCTGGACAATGTCGGGTAGAATGTTTTCATTTTTTTTTAAGGAAATTTAACTCATCACTTAGATTTTTGTACCTATAGAGGTCCAAAATTTAAAAAAATTGCGAATGTTCTCGATTGACAATAATGATGACCAGTACAAATTTCAAAGATCTATTGTTTTTTCTAACTCATTTTATTAACGCATTTATTTTACAGTCACCAGTCAAAGCTTACCGTGAATGGATTGATAAGTACGGTGACGTTGTTGGGTAAGGCACTGTTTTGCTTTTATCCCTGCATTCTTCCCATGAACGCAGCGTCTATGGTCCCTGGATTCTATTCTGCATTGCAATACATTACAAATGTAGATTTCTGATTATCTGCCGGAGGTGATTTATTGCGCTATTAGTTTTGAGGTTGTTACCATCCCAAGCTAAATTAGGACCTGGGAATGAGTGTCCTATGTCTGCGAACGGAAGACATGTTGCGTTGTGCTATGGGCTGTCTCGATCCTCGCACAACGCAACATCACATTTACTGCTCTTCTGCTGTACTGCTGTGGCTACGGACCTTTAACAGAGGGTCCGTGGCCGCAGCAGTACACTGTCCTCAAACCGTACTACGCATAGCTCTTTTTCTTTTTCCCTTTTTAGTGCACTCATTACTCTTCTCCAGTGCAGAGTACCCAACTGAACCTTTTTTTGCGGCTAACATCCTTGCTTCCCCTCATTTTCTTTACTATGTACGAATAAAGCAAAGTTTATATGGACGTTTTCTCGTTTGCAAACACACAGTAATAAATGTGGGTGTCGAGGGCAGTTACCTAGAACGTGCCAAAATTGTACGAACATTTTATTCATATGCGAGCAGAATACTTACCTGTATGCCGTCAGTGATCAATTAGAGAGAAAGCTTCCCGACGTTCTTATTTTACAGTTAAACTAAAAATGAAAAGAAGTGTCAAGGCGATGCGGAATTAAAGGCTGTTTTCAAAACTTTATCGCAAATTCACGAAAAGAGCTAAAGAATACCCATGCCTCATCTGCCAGGTACTACAACGGCTACCGGCCTGTAATTCTTACGGCTGATCTGGAATTACTCAAGCAGATTCAAATCAAGGACTTCCAAGACTTCACTGACAGAGGGGTAAGTTAACAATCGTGAATCATAGCAGCTGCCAACGCTGGAGGACGTGTTGCATAATTGTAATTTCTGCAGCACTTTCAAATCTGTGCACTGTTACTACAAAAAAAAAATACCTTTTTTTTTTACGATGAACAGTCTCAGCCTCTCAGACGAAATCACCTTCATGTACGACGCGAGGTATGCATTTTCCACAATTTAGATATAGGTGCGAAATTTCGTACAAGGCTTCAGAGTGATGTCAGCTATTACTTTCTTTATGAGAAACGCAGTTGGCCTGTAAAGGCCTCTTGTTTGCGCCATGCATGTCGTTCTTCCAGCGCACTCTAAACATTGTTTCATACATCAAGTGCAACACTGCCGAAGCTACAGCTCTTGTTAGCGCTTTCCGAATCCTCGATGAAAAACAGTGCCTGCTCTTTACGGGAAGAAATAATAGTTATTTTGTCTGCAAGCTTAATACATCTTACATTTGCCATCAACTTCATAAATAGCTCTTTTTTTTTTAGAAAGAAAGGATCGGATTCGGTGAGTTTGTATGTTTTTTATGTCGTTTTCGTTCGTGTCGCGTTTTCGCTGCCCCGCAACGTTGCCAGCTGTGCCACTAGATGGGGCTGGCTGTGCCCTCCGCGCTGCGCATCTCTTTTTGAGAAAATGGTTCTTCGGTGCGCATTTTTTCTATACGATCCGCACTGCGAAGGGGTCTAGGCATGCGAAGCAAGTTATTGCAAACGTGTATATACGCCTCCTTTTTTTTTTTTTTTCTTGCGGACTACTTGCGTAGCTTTCGCTGCGTTGCACCTGATGTATGAAACGGGGTATAGAAGATTTTCCTTCAGGAATCATCTTCCTGAATACTGTAGAAGGTGTTCATATGATATATGTACCTCTCACAGTTGAGGGCTCCATGTGCGTCAAAAACATTTCAATGCTTTCAACGTGACTTCAATAACTTGTTGAAGGCAGCGTCTTGCTGCTTCACACCTAACAACGCTAGACAGCCTCCAAGTGGTTCTTCCTTTGTCGGCGTTCGCTCTTGCTCATAGCACGCGCCGCTCCTTTCCACCAGCTCCTATTTCAGGCCAAGCGTCCCCCGAGCCCACACAACAAGGGCCTGCTGCAGCTCACCGCCACCCGCTGGAAGGAGGTGCGCAGCGTCCTCACGCCTTCCTTCACCACCAACAAGCTCAAGATGGTAAGTAATATTAACTACTGGTCAGGCTAGGTGGATGATATAGTAACATCGCCACGTAAATAACATAGCCACAAAAAAAAAAAACGTTCGTCTTATATCCCGTTCACTCAATGCAGGTTAAGCCTAATTTTTCCGATGCTATGAAGTAATCGAAGTACGCTAATTGTCTTTGCGGTTTCCCGTTCGACTGCAAAGATGTCTCCGGGCGTCATCTCAGCTGTCGAGAAGCTTGTCTCCAAGATTGACCAGAAGGCGGAGACAGGCGAGGAGTTCGAAGCCGGTGAGATGTACGCGGCACTCGCCCTGGACGTGATCTGCAAGAGTGCCATGGGCATCGACTACAACCTGCAGGACCATCCGCGCCACGGCTTCCTGGTATGCTGCAGAAAGCTGTTTGGCTGCGCCTTCTCCGTCATTGCCGTACTGCTCAGTGAGTCTTGCACCAAGCGTAGTTTTTCTATATGCAGTTTGATATCAGCGTCGCTTATGCTAAGAATGTAAATATAAGTATTTCAAAATGCACACTTTTTATCCGACCTTACGACAAAACGATGCATCTACTTTAAAAAAAAGTGTCTGCCACAATGGAAGGAATATTTTGGACAGGAGGAGGAAGAGGCTTTAATTTATATTTTGTAGAAAATATTTAGTACCGCAGAACACGGTACGCAATTGCCGTAGAGACGCCTATCTTTAGCTATTTTGCTTTTCAGAAAACGAGAATATGTACACATGTTACTGCATAGTATGCGACAATGAAGTCATGTTCGCTTATGGAAGCCAGCTACAAATTGCGGGTGTGGTCTATTTTTTTTTTCTAACTGCAGTTTCAATACCGAACATACAAGCGGCTTCAATCAGTGGTTTCTCCTCCTTTCTGACACACGCTTTTGAGAATAAGTTCGTAGGAGCACCCCTCGCAGTTATGAGCCATGTGGTCATGCGCAGACAAGGGTTGTGCGGAAACGGAGTGGTCGTTCATCCACTCACGGCAGCATAGCATAAATATGTGGGTTCAAGAAGCTAACTTTCACAGAACCGTGTAGTTACAGATGGATGAAAGCCCATGGTACGCTGAAGGTACCTTCAGTCTACAGCAGTTCCCTTCCTTCACAAGTGTTTACTGTAGCTGAAAAGCTTGTATTGTAGGCCATGCGCAAGTGTTAACAGCTCCTTTTTATAAGGCATTATTTTTTAAGGCATGTGTTGATTGATGTCTCATGGTTGTATATGCGCCATAACAGAGGCCGCGACCACTCAGAAGCCGAGCGCGTTCGGCAACTTTGGCGGGAGTGAACATTAGCTGATCGTCTATTGCTGTGCTGCCACCTGTGTGGGACCACAAACTTTCTCTGCGTCCTTATTGTATGTTTTGTGCTTTGCCTCAATCGCAATGCAGCGAATACTTTTCGTGATATGCGCAGCCGCCTTTCCGGGCTCGTCGGCGCTGCTCAAGTTCATCAACTCCCGCTGGCTCCGCTACCAGAACAACGGCGTCCACCCATTCATCGAAGTGCAAGAAAAGTGCAAGCGAATTGTGGCGCAACGGCAGCAGGACTCGTCGGTAAGCGGCGGAATGCTTATTTCTTCTAATAAAGCAACCGCATCATTTTACGCACGTACCGTGAGCTAAACTTCAGACAGAACTTCGGGACCAATTGGTCCCTAATAAAACTTACAGGGGTTCAACGCTGCTGAACCAAATATTGAGCGAAAGCATTAGCCGCGGGTGACCGAGCGTTCTTCTCTTTTCCTTCTTCCTCGGCCCACATATAAAGCCCCGCTTTAACCAACCCATATGAACGTGCCTTAGTGGTCTGTAGGGGTAACACGAATGCCAGAGTCCTGGCAGGCTCATTCTGACATAACCGCCCCATGTGAAACGAGAGACCCAAGTTGGCAGCTCCTGCCAGCCCACGTGGGGTGTGATGTCACAGCGTCACGTGGGTAAGAAGTAACTGCGGCCGGGTCACGCTAAGGCTGCTTTCGCAATAAAATAATTTTACGCTAATGATGGCAGGGAAAACCGGCACAGGTGTTTGTGTCACTGGTGACGTCAACAAAATAAGATACGGTTCGCTGTTTTGACCACTGTGAAAGTGTTTCAAAAACCTCCATGTGCAAGGCGGTGCCAAAATGATGAAACAAGACATGAAGCTAACCACTAGAGGTTCATTCTCGCCGCCCTATGTTCAACAATCCAAAATGCGACGTATTAAAAATACACTTAACAGCGAAAGGAAAGCAGGGAATGAAAATTATATGCTACGTTTAAACTTAATTTTTTTGAAAATTGAGATGGTAATACAAGCATTTTTTTACTTTAAAAATTTCTACATGGGAGTGCTCTTAGATAAGGACATAATCGCTAGACAACAATATAGCTTTCAGAAAGATGAGTCTACAAAAAAAGCATTAATAAATATTAAAGATAAATTATTGAACAAAATTTCAACGAAAGGGTCACACAGTAGGACTTTTTTCTGGACTTAATAAAGCGTTTGACTCCATCAAACGCGCTATGCGGTTACGAAATTCATACAGTTATGGCATCAGAGGACTCGCATTTAGATTAATAGAAAGTCACTTAGATAGCCGACAGCATGCGCTCCAAATAACCAAACTAGATCAGGTATGAGCTGTAAAATACGGGCTCCAATTGTTATTCTTAGGGCAATTACTGTTTTTATTTTATATTAACGACGTCGTTGATATTCTACTCACATATTACTGTAGCAAGATGCCACACACGTGTTTTCCTTCCGGGAATATACTTAGAAATACTCGATAGACAAATCAACAGCTGATTAAGCGAACTATCACCATGTCCTGTCATTAATCAAATAGACTGAATTGTTAAAACAAATAAAACGAAGTGTATTATTTTTCGTTCATGAAATAAAGCTATCAATATGAAGTCTGTTTTACAATTTCATGCCGAAAGTTTAAAACCAGTCACCTCTAATAAATTTCTGGAGTTATTTTTCAAAAAAATTTTTGGTGGTATTTTTTTATTGAAAATATTAGAATAAATATTTCAAGATCATTTGGAATTGTTTTCAAGGTGAAGAACTTGCTGCCGATGTGGTTAAAACAACTGTATTATACATTAGTGTATTCTCGTCTGCAGTACTGTATTCTTGTGAGGGAAACTACCACAAAAACATATATGGAAAGTTGCTTTACTACAAAAAAAAAGAGTGGTGCAATTAATAGAAAACTCCCCGTATCGGGCCTCCCTGAAGTTCTTTTCAAAAAACACCACATATAAATGATCACGAATATTATGAACAAAAATATAGCGCTAAAGCTATACAATGCCACGAAAATAGGTCCAAATGTGTTCTTTCCGTCTTTCTTTCTTAGACACCATGACCCTAACCTTCGACACATATGCTGTAGAAAAGAACCCGTGAGTACGAATTACGGTACACAAACGCTAAACCATAAAATAGCTGATCTTCTCAGTACATACCCTGGCATTTAAGACAATTCAGAACAGTGGCTCTACACAAGTGTTTCGCGAAAAGTTACCCCAACTCTTCTTCCGTGGCACACCAACGACTCGTTATTTACTGCAGAGATCTGCTCGTTTTCCTAAATTTTGACAGCTTTTATTCCAGAAATGTATTCCTTATTTTTGGCCTGTTACAGTAAACTTTTCATTTTCACTGTTGTTTTAGTGCCACCAATATTGAAAAATATGTGCAATGTATTGAAACCATGTAAACTCACGAAGCTAGCTTTTGCAGCATTTTGTTGTGTACTCATAAATTATGTGAATGTGTTTTTTTTAGCATTTTAGGTGTTTTGTATTATATGGGATGTGGCTTTGAAAATATATTCTTGTTTCTTGTTAGATTTGCCCACTGTATTGCCTGATGCTTCGTCAGGCAATTTTTGTTTGCCTTTTTGTCACCTCCTCGGCACCAAGCGCTGTTGTAAATAAACATGAATCTGACTCTGAAGCATTACATTTTTTTCTGTGATACGTTTCATTATGTTTTGTATTGTTTGCGTCGTCAGCAGTTTTTATATTTTAGCGTAATTTCGTAAACTGTGCGCATGGTTTATGGTAACTCAATGTAATATTGTGAAGATTATTAGTTGGTCTCTGTATCGCTCAATCTTCAATTTTATAATACTGAAGAAACTAGCATTATGTCTGGAATGTGACATCAATGTGGTATTCGAAAATCAGTGTGTTGGTTTTACACACTGATCTCCACTGCAAGTATGTTAAATTGAAATCGTATGAAATTTGAGGTCGTATATGTCGAGGTTTACGCGATGCACAGATTGGCTTTCCGGGCTCCCTTTGAAAGCAGGCAATAAATATAGTTAAAAAAACACATTGGAGCACTGGGTGGCTCATGAATGTACAGATGCAGACATGAGTAAAATGGTATACGCAAAGCACAATCACGCCTATTCTACAGTACATGAAGAAACCTTGTATGTCCAAGTGAAAACTTATCTGCGTCCACTACAGGTCTCAATGTCAATTGTTAATTAGAGAACACGATCGAAAATTTGGAAAGCAATAGCTGACCCCACTTACTTTTCCTTGCTCCTGCGTGCTCTAGAAGCTGGAATAAAATCAGGGGGGAGGGGGGGGGGGGGTTCTAACATCTCAAGGGTATGACAATAGCCCAATGCAGACTTGACAGCAACAGACCGTAAAAATCGCTAGAGGTGACCTGCCTTGCCTGTTGTTTTCTTTATTTCACCTTTTAGTTTAATGTACAGTTTCACACTTCGCATTCATTGTGTTACCTAAGATAAAGTCTAGAGACACACCGTGAATAACTATGGGAAAACAAATGAGGACCAGGCAGTGGTAGGCAGACGCTTGAGGCTCGTATTGCATCAGCACTAATTACAACGGTCGCCCTGTCTGCTATTTAAATAAAATTTTAATGAATGATCCCCAAATTTAACATTTTAAAATGGGGTTGAGGGGGGGGGGGGGACGTTTCTTCAGCATGTTGTAGATTTGCCATAGGAGTGGAATTACACATTAGACTCCAGGCAAGCACTGCCAAAGTGCTGAAAAGGAAAGCTTTCCTTTCTACCACCGTAGCTGGGCTCGGGTGAATGGTAATGAACGTTTACTTCTATATTTTACAAATATTAATGCTGTTACATCGTTGCACTCTACTGCTTGCAGCTACGCCAGAAGGACTTGCTACAGCTTATGATTGACGCAAAAGAGTCACGCGTCGACCTAGGATCGGTCACATCCAAACAACTCACAGCCGCAGAAGACAACGAGCAAGAACTTCCCAGTGGTGCAGTCAATGGTGAGTGTCGTCTGAAAATGATGTATTCGAGCCGTCACAATGTAAGCTAACCGAGTCACCATTCACAAGTCACTCTGGCACCCTCAAGACATTTGCGTTGATTTGGGCACTTAGTGGTGGCATCCATTGATTCATCGTCCAGCTTCTTGCTGAACTAGGAGAGGTTGCCTACTTTTAAAGATGGCAGAAAAAAACATTTCGTGCATGTAGAATTTACGAACTGGGCTTCCTAAATTAAACATTTACCCTTCGTGCCCGGCGCTGGTTAAATGACTACATCAATGCAGAATATCTGCATACTCGAGTTAGCAGAGAAGTTATCTTTTCCTTCTTTCTAAATGTTTTCCCGCTTCAACGCCAACAGACATTGTGGACCCCAGACAGAGTAAAACCGTCCTGCCAGAAACTGCAAAAATGTGTGTTTAAGAAACCTGCAACGAGGATGTAAATTTAGACTTTGCGCCAACATGGAAACTTTCAGAAAGGCAATAAATTGTTGTAGTTGTTTTTCTGGGCTGAAGTGCACTTCGCAGTAAAGTGTTTCTCATTCGCTTGAAGATTTCAGTCATGCGCAACAAATACATAGTTGGAAAAAACGTTATGTCATCTTCAAAGCACTCGGACACTGAGGTGCCTTAAACAGTCACTTCTCTTTCGTCCGCTCTTGTATACATATCAAGCAAAAAGCCTTTCGGTTTAGGTCTAGAGTGGCTCAACAACCTTGAAATGAGCGGCCTGCCTATCAATCATCACAAATTCCTCCTTTCACAAGTCTCGAACGGAAAGTTACTCCTGGCAAATCAATGCAAATCACCATAACCCTTGCACGAGCTTGTGT
Source organism: Amblyomma maculatum (assembly GCF_055883805.1). Lineage (NCBI taxonomy): Eukaryota > Metazoa > Arthropoda > Arachnida > Ixodida > Ixodidae > Amblyomma > Amblyomma maculatum. The sequence continues at coordinate 456,326,858 of NC_139344.1, read as the reverse complement.
AGAGCAAATAAATAAATTATTCTCTGTCTCTCTCTTTTTCTTTCTATCTCTGTCTCATGCACGAACGAGATCGAAGAAAAAGACAGAAGTGTGCAACGTAATTACTGAATCTTTTTCCATTTTTTAAAGAGGAGATACAATTTATTTTCTTGTTTTCATTAAAAATGTCATGTTCGTTTTATAACCACACTTCGTTTCAAGATAGTCTCAGTCATTCATTCATTTGTAAGTTCCCTTCATTGTTTCTTTGTAACAAGCAGCAAATAAATGTGCCTGACTGAATGTCTCATCATACGCACGTTGCCAGCCAGCATGCCTAAGAAGGACCTGCCAGGAATTTCTATGAATGCAAATATTACCAGTTACACTGTAGAAATTAATTGCTTAGTGCTTACGTACTCATCAGGGCATCCGCCATTGCGATTATGATCATAGAGGTGGGCAAAGGGACAAGAACTACCATCAGAGCCAAGCAGGATAAAAGCATAGTTTGCAAGGATCCTGTATACAAAGACTGCACAGCGATAGTTATCCCAACGACTTATTTCTTTCCTAGCCGGTTTCTATCCCTTCGGTCGTCGTCTAGCAATGTAGCTGATTTTCGTCTATCCTCTGTGTGCATGTGTGTTTTTCGACTTGCACTCTAGCTAAAGCGGTCACTGCGTGTTTCGTGCAGAATCAAACCTGTCCATCTTCAACAAGGCTGTCTTGGATGACGACGACATCACGCAGAATGCCTTCGTCGTCCTCGTCGCCGGGTATGCCACTTTGATCGCCATTATGTTTCATGCTTGTCTGTGCTGTCTTTACTCCTGGAAAGGAGCAAAGGTGCCAAACCTCTTCGTGCACATTTTTCTTAACAGTGCGCCACCCAGTCGTCTACACGAATGACTATGCGGAATTCATCTGCAACACCTACCTAAATAACTCATAATTTTTTGCTCGTCCAATTTAAACTTCAGCTCCCCCCTCCCCCCCCCCCCCCCCACCCTCGAGTGACGACAAGGATGTGATAAATGTGGTTTAGTCACGTATTCGCGACGTGGCAAAATGCGAAATAACCGATTCTTATTCATTTTAATTTTTTCTAAGAATTGGAGCGAATTAAAATCAATAAAGCAGCTACGGTGCTGTAGTGTTATACGCCTCAGGTGACATCTGCGTGTTAAAGGAAGCACAGTCATCGTTTGGCAGTTTCAACTGAAATTGCGGAAAGGGGAGTGGGTGGGGAGGGGGGCGGACTTTTTGGTAGTAAAACATTTACCGGTTTTTCGCGCAATCTAAGTTGCTGTTCATGCTTGGCAATGTTCTGCGCATGATTCGACAAACATAATTTGCGCAACGAAAATTAGGTGTCTTTAATCATTTAAACAAGATTATCAAATTAGTTTCGATAGACATGATAACGACGCTGCGCACAACTTTTCTCCCTTAAGCGCTGACGGCGACCTGCCGCAGCCTTTCAACTTGACCATTCTACTGGGCCATTCTGAAAGACGACTCTGAAACCACCGTGAGAATATAAATGTCATATTACTAGCCAGATAGAATATTACTGATACCGGCCGGCAAGCCTGAGAGCAGGCATATGATGACCGATGACGATTAGGCGGTTTTAGTAATTGCTGGTTAGCATGAAGCGAACACTGCTGCCCACGTCACTGAACGATTATCAATATGGACGAATTTCCTTTGGGGAACGTAACTGACAGCTTAATTTTTACTATTTAGTTTTTCTTTTAAAAATTTGTGTTACCGCTTCAATGAAGGGGAGAAACACCCGTTCGCATGATGCATGTGTATATTACTTTTCAAACGTTTCCAAATTTTACAAATCAAGTATTTCTTTCTTCGTTCTCATTCGTTTTCTTTTATGCCTCACCCCTTGAAAAAGGTTTGAGACGACGAGCAACACGATGGCCCTGGTGACGCACATGCTCACGCATTACCCAGAAGTGCAAGAGAGAATGAGGGAGGAGCTGCTCTCGGTTCTAGGACCTGACGTGAGTATAAAGCTCCCTTTCCTGTAAAAGTAGTTCTACCTAGTAGCTCGCATATAACACACACAATACCATTGTAAACAGTTCGTACGAATAAGCGAACATAGACAATTGGAAGCTATTTGCAGCTCTGCCGCCAGAATCAGTGACAACTAGACATTATTTTATTTCATTTGATACCTTAGCACTGAAGCAAAAACTACCCTTCATTCACGGGTGTTTAATATTAATAATAATAATAATAATAATAATAGTGGCAATGGCTTAGATCAGCTATGCCAGGATACACGTGAGCTCAGCTATGCCAGGATATACGTAAGGGACATTGGGTATACACATCTTTTATTCATTTTTCTTGACAGACGAAGAGTGCCCAATGATCTGTGAAGAATCATGCAGTGGTTTCAATTTTGTCTATACAATATATCGATTTGGCAGTCTCCAAATACAGTCTCATACATTGTATTACTCCCCGGTCAGAGTCTCTCGCACACACTGCACGTGTCCAAATGGATTGTTCACCAAGTCTGCTTCAAATGTCCGGGTCGCAGATGCACTGGAGTGATCAGACAGACAATGTGCCTTCAGATCCTCTTTTGTTGGTTCCCATTAGCTTGTCTTCGATAGGCCCCATCTAGGCGCCTGTGCTCCTTCTATTACGCTCGGCAATCTGGAATCACCGTTTGGAAAGCCATTCCTCTCTGTTCGGGCGTCTCCGCTGCTCTCTTAGCCTTCTAACGCTCACTCTCTTATTTGCTGTTGTTGTAACTAGCCGGGGTGGTGCAGTGGTAAGACGCCCGACTACTGTGCCGGAGTTCCCGGGTTCGAACCCGACCACGGCGGCTGCGTTTCGATGGAGGCGAAACGAAGAGGCGTCGTGTGCTGTGCGATGTCAGCGCACGTTAAAGATCCCCAGGTGGTCGAAATTACTCCGTAGCCCTCCACTACGGCTCCTCTTTCTCTCTTTCCACTTTCATTCCCACCTTCCTCCCTTCCCTTACGGCGCGGTTCGGGTGTCCACAGAGCAAGTGTGACAGTTACTGCGCCTTTCCCTTCCTGTGAACCAATTTAATAGGAAGAAGAAAAAGAAAGAAATTGGTTGATTTGGTTTGTGGGGTTTAAGGTCCCGAAGCGACTCAGGCTATGAGAGATGTCGTAGTGGAGGACACCGGAAATTTCGACCACCTGAAGTTCTTTAACGTGCACTAGCGGACCTGCTACTGTCTCTGTAGCTGATCCACCTTCGCTGCCTAGCGCGTAAAGAGGAAAATATTTAGAAGAGATAAAGAAAAAGAGGGAGAGAGAAGGGCGTGCGTGGCAACGGCCGTAGTCCGCCACCGAAGAGGTGGCGGGTTCAATGATGGCCTACAACAGGTACAACCGCCGGTGACGGGCTAGCCCCCACCGAAAACGGCGGTGACCTACCAGTCCCACCCCCTTAGGGACAAGAACAGTCACCTCCTCTCTTTGCTGCTGCTATGCGCCTCTTTTTACGCTCTGCCGGCGGCTACGTTACAATGAAGGCGAAACGGAGTGACGTCCGTGTTTGGTTTGGCTTGGTTTGTGGGGTTTACCGTCCCAAAGCGACTCAGGCTATGTGAGACGGCGTAGTGGAGGACTCCGGAAATTTCGACCACCTGGGGTTCTTTAACGTGCACTGACATCGCACAGCATACGGCGCCTTGCCTTTCGCCTCCATCGAAAAGCGACCGCCGAGGCCGGGAGAGACGTCCGTGTGCTCTGCGCTCTGCGATGACAGTCAGTGCACGTTGAAGATGCCCTGTTGGTCGAAATTACATCGTGACCCTCCCCTACAGCTCCTCTTGCCACTTTCTCTCCCACCTTCCTTTCCTTCATTACAGCGCGGCTTAGTTGTCCACAGGGCAAATGTGACAGATACTGCACTTTACTTTCTTGTGAAGCAATTTATTATTATTTATTATTATTATTATTATTATTATTATTATTATTATTATTATTATTATTATTATTATTATTATTATTATTATTATTATTATTATTATTATTATTATTATTATTATTATTATTATTATTATTATAGCGCTCTGCTTCTTGTCGTCTCCGCTTGGCAAGGTGTTCTCTCTTCAGGCGCCTCTGCTGCGTCGTCGCCAGTGGAGTAGGCATGTGGCTACAGTGTGTACTGTGGCCGCGGCGTTGTGGTGGCCATAGGAAGAAGGAAAAGAAAATGCACGGGCCTGCTACTGGCTCTGTAGCTCACCCACCTCCGTTGCCTCGCGCGCACAGAAGAGAGAAATAATTCGTCCACAGGAAGGGAAATGCGCAGTATATGTCACATTTGTCTCTGAGGACGCCTGAACCGCGCCGCAAGGGAAGGGAGCAAGGTGAAAGTGAAAGTTGATAGAGAGAAAGAGGAGTCGTAATGGAGGAGGGCTTCGGAGCACTTTCGACCACCTGGGGATCTTTAACGTGCGCTGACATCGCACAGCACACGGACGCCTCTTCGTTTCGCCTCCATCGAAACGCAGCCGCCGAGGTCGGGATCGAACCCGGGTACTCCGGCACAGTAGTCGGGAGTCTTACCACTGTATCAGAGAAGAAAAGAAGATGGAATGAAATATGCGCCGCAACAGCGGGTGCTCCTGCGCCTGCTCACCAATACAATGTTGTGCCCGGCTACTCCAAAACATTTTGATCCGCAATTCGACGGGCTGTGCTCGCACTGTGGGGAGGTGTCTGACACCTACCACATGGTGTGGGCCTGCCAGAAAACCCCATCTTTGCCCCCTGTCCCCAACCCCACCCGAGAGAACTGGGAGGCGACCATGTCCGGCTGCTGCACCCTAGAGGCCCAAAAGGTCAACGCAGCGCGCCCGGGCTGCGGCAAGCGCCAACGGAGTGCCTGTCTAGGCATCCCACCTAATGTATATACCTCCATGTATTAGAATAAATGTTTTCACCATCACCAACCGTCGTCGTCCACCACCTAAGCGGTGGCGGGTGCAATGACGGCTTACAACACATAAACATTTGGTGGCAGGCTAGACCCCGCCGCAAGCGGCGTTAACCTATCCTTCCCAGCCCCGTAGAGCCAGGAACAGACACCCTTCAGCGGCAGCCGCGAGCTATGATGTCAATCGCAGCGATCGAGTTGCTCCTCTCCGGTTTTCGCACGAGCACACTAGTGGCCTGTTTTACACACGGAGGAATGCGATGCTGACTAGCTTAGCGTAGCTCTCGATACAATAATTTGGCTCACAGGAAGGGAAAGGCGAAGTATCTGGCCCACTTATTTCTGTAGACACCTGGACCTCGCCGTAAGGGGAGAGGACGTTTTAATGGTTTTCAATTTCTATCATACAGGAGGCATCTCGCATTCTAATGGATGTTTTAAATACTGTAACACGTGTATCCCCTGAGAACCATTTTAATGTTATGATCCCACCCTTACATCTGTATTTCTAGTGCGAGAAGGCTGGTGCTCCCGTCGTGTGGTCCGAATGATTATTAAAGCAAAAGCCTTTATAGGCTCATGTGTGTCCGTCCGCGGGAGATTTCGTACTCCACGAGGTTCCGCGGGATACTGCGCGATTCCAATTCACCCATATACGTCATATACGCCCCGCCGGGCGTCCCATCTAGGCGTCCGTGCTGCGTCTTTCATGTGGCGCTGGCTGGAACGCCGCACCACACAGCATCAGAAACAGACTCAGTAATCAGGAGTCATTGTAATAACAATATTAATAATAAATTGGGTCATAGCAAGGGAAAGGCGCAGTATGTGTCGCACTTGCTCTGTGGACACCTGACCCGAGCCGTGAGGAGAGGGAGGTGGAAGTGAAAGTGGAAAGAGAGAAAGGGAAGTCGTAGTAGAGTGCTGAGGAATAATTTCGACCCCCTGGGGATTTTTAACGTGCGCTGACATCGCACAGCACACGAACACCACTTTGTTTCGCCTCCATCGAAACGCAGCCGCCGCTTTCGGGATCGAACCCGGGAACTCTGGCACAGTAGTCGGGCGTCTTACCACTGCACCACCGCGACGGGGTCAATTTGGTTTACAGCAAATAAAAGGCACAATATCTGCCACACTTGTGCTATGGACACCTGACCGGCGCCATAATAAAAGGGATTAAGGTGGGAGTGAAAGAAGAAAGCGAGAAAGAGGAGCCGTAGTGGAGGCCTACGGCCCACATCGCACTTTAATGGCGGATGAGGGTGCCTGCTCCTGACCTTACCGGGTTGGGAATTCTAGGCCCTGTCGTTCCAGCAGGAGCGCGCCTGCCACCGGCTGTTAAAGTCCCTGCTGTTGTAGGCCGTCATTGCACCCGCCACAGCTTCGCTGGCAGACGACGGCTGTTACGACGCGTCTTTCTGCGCGTCTTTCTGTCCCTCTTTTTTTTCTTCTCTATTTTTTCTTCTCTCTGCACGAGGCAGCGGAGGTGGCTCAGCAACAGAGCCAGACGCATGCCCAGGAAATGCTCCATCGGAGGGATTGAGGGTGGCTGATTCTGGCCCTGATGGGGCTGGGATAGGTAGGTCACCACCGCTTGCGTTGGGGGCTAGCCTGCCACCAAATTTGTATCTCTTGTAGGCCGTCATTGCGTCCGCCACCGCTTCGATGGTAGACGACGGCTGTTGTGGCGAGTCTTTTTCTCCCTTTTCTTTTAGAAGTGCAGTAGTAAGACGCCCGACTACTGTGCCGAAATATCCGTGTTCGAACCCGACCTCGGCGGCTGCGTTTCGATGGAGCCGAAACGAAGAGGCGTCCGTGTGCTGTGCGATGTCAGCGCACGTTAAAGATCCCCAGGTGGTCGAAATTACCCCGTAGCCCTCCACTACGGCTCCTCCTTTTTCTCTCTTTCCACTTTCCCTCCCACCTTCCTCCCTTCCTTTACGGTGTGGTTGAGGTGTCCACACAAAATAAGTGAGACAGTTACCGCGCCTTTCTCTTTCTATAACTCAAATCAAATGAAATCAGGCAGCGGAGGTGGCTCACCTACAGAGCCAGTAGAAGCGCCGTGCATTTTCTTTTCCTTCTTCCTACAGCCACAATAACAACAGCTCCGTCGTGGAGAGGGCCGAGAGGTGGTGAAGGATGGCTGCTCCTGGCCCTACGGGGCTGGGACTGGTAGGTCAACGCCGCTTGCGGCAGGGGCTAGCCTGCCACCGAATTTTTATTCATTGCACCCGTCACCACTTCGGTGGTGGACGACGGCTATTGCGATGCCCGTATTTTTCTCCCCCTTCTTTTTCTTTCTCCTCTATTTTCTCTTCTGTCCACATGAGGCAGCGGATGGGACTCAGCCAGCTTGTTACAATGGCAATAAAATGTTTCTACCACCACCACAGTGTCAGTAGCAAGCCTGCGCATTATTTTTTTTTAGAGCGCAGGCTTCCGTGCCCCGCCGGGGTGGTGCAGTGGTAAGACGCCCGACTACTGTGCCGGAGTACCCGGGTTCGATCCCGACCTCGGCGGCTGCGTTTCGATGGAGGCGAAACGAAGAGGTGTCCGTGTGGTGTGCGATGTCAGCGCACGTTAAAGATCCCCAGGTGGTCCAAATTACTACGAAGCTCTCCACTACGGCTCCTCTTTCTCTCTATTCACTTTCTCTCCCACCTTCCTCCCTTCCCTTACGGCGCGGTTCAGGTGTCCACAGCTACAAGTGTGACAGATACTGCGCGTTTCCCTTCCTGTGACCCAATCAATCAATAAGGCTTCCGTTCTTGAGTTTCGCGGCGTCTTTGGCGTTGGCGTCGGCGGCGTTGTCTTTGTAACCAGCTCCTCATCTGGGGAAGCGCCCGCTCCTTCCCGCACCCCCCTACCGATTCCTCCTTGGCGGCGACCGCACGTGTTGTCGGATTGCTGCCCGCTCCCCCCCCCCCCCCCAGCAGATCACGGTGCTTGCATCCCAAGCCCAAACGCAGTCACGTTATCTTCACTCGCTAGCGGCGTCAGCGGCATCAGTCAGTCGCAGCCTGTTCATCGCGCAGCGTTTCTGAGTCCACGCGCTGTCCCCCGCAACCTCCCGATAACTTAATTGCTGTAATCATTTCTCCGACCGCAAGCTGCTTCCATGACAGCCAAGAACTGTTAGGGGAGTGTTTCTTGAAGGAATGCGTGTGAAAAATTTTAAAAAGTTGGCTGTAATTGTACATACGTGTCTTGCTCAAAATCTTTGACTCAATCTATCGAAAAGGTGAAACAGCTGATGCGCTGCGCTCAAATTTCGCATTAGGAAGTAACGTAATCGTAGGAAATTTTTTTTTTCTTTTTCCTTCTTCCTACAGTCGTAACAACAACGGCTCCGCCGTGTTTGGAGTCGTGGAAAGCGAGTCATAAAGGCTTAAACAAGCCTGGCTTATGTGTCCGAATGAAAACAGGCGAAAGCAGTGAGCCGAAGCGACCTACCCAGGCAGCCACGCTAACCTGAACGTGCAATAAAGATTAACCAAGGCTAAGTAAGCTATGCCTTAGCTTTCGCTACGTATATCCTGGCATTTCCGAGCTATGCTGCAGCCAATTGTTTTCCGCTTCCACTCCCATCTTCCTACTCGCAAGTCTTCAAGATGCTGCGTCTTTCCTTTCTTATAAACCATTGTACAATATAAAAGAAAAATATGAAAACAGGTTATTGATCGGATAAGATCTAGGTTTCCATAATTGCGTGGTGCCGACTCAAAAATATAAGGCTCCTTCCTTTCCCGGCCCCGCCGCGGTGGTGCAGTGGTTAAGATGCCCGACTACTGTGCCGGAGTTCCCGGGTTCGGTCCCGACCGCGACGGCTGCGTTTCGATGGAGGCGAAACGAAGTGGTGTCCGTGTGCTGTGCGATGTCAGCGCACATTAAAAATTCCCAGGTGGTCGAAATTACTCCGGAGCTCTCCACTACGGTTCCCCCTTTCTCTCTTTCCACTTTAACTCCCACCTTCCTCCCTTCCCTTACTGCAGGTGTCCACATCGCAAGTGTGACAGATACTGCGACTTCCTCTCCATGTGAACCAACTATTATTATTATTAACTATTCTCATGACCTAATTCGAATAAAAATTATGAAAGAAACGCTTATTGAAAAGCGGTAAGAGGTTATCGCTGCAACACTCACAGCTTTCGCTCTAGCAAATATGATAGCCAGCATTGGTCAACTATCCTGCGTGCATTATTCAGCACAAGCACAAAATAACAAAGCTATATCTTCAAATAAAACTGGAACATTTGACAATCGATGGCGTCACAAAATATACTCTTGATATTTTGCCTTAAGCTATCGACATTTAGCCACAAGCTCAATAGCCAGGTTTTGAACATTTGCAATGTTTGCGACATTTTTTGCGCTTTTGTTTTTCTAAAGTGCGGTTTCCGTTTACTGATCATCAGACACGGCTTCGGGCGCTCTGTAAAAAAACTATCAGAATATAACTGAGGCAGATGTAAGAAAGAAATTGGTTTATTGTCACCGTACAACATTGTGTGGGCAACGCATCTCTGTGATTCTCGCTGCGTTGTCTCCGTGTCGTGCCGTCGAGCGGTGCCATGCAATGCCGATGCACAGCACCAGAAATCTTGTGGTGTATAGCATCGGGGGCTATAGTATGCATCTATAACGACTATGACTCGCTCGACGCTGTCACCACGTTTGTCATTTGCCGCCTATGCTTCGCATGTGTTCTTGGGGCCTGGAGGCCAGAGCGTAGACTCGTTTCCGCTGTGCACTGGTTTTGCCCAGCACTTCACTCATTATCAGCATCATCGTCATCAGCAGCCAGACTACACCCACTGCAGGGAGAAGGCGTCTCTAAAATTCATCCAATTAACCCTGTCCTGTATTAGTTGCATCCTTTTTATACCTGCAAACTTCTTAAACTCATCTGCCCGCCTTATTATCTGCGGCTGCTAAAACGCTTTCCTTCCCTTGAAATCAATTTTGTTACACTTAGCGACCATCGGTTATCCTCTTATCGCTTATCGCATAACATGTCATCCCTATGTCAATTTCTAATTCATTTCAACCAGAACGTCATTAACTCGAGTTATTTCTCTGCGGGCTTCTTACCTCTGTTACACCTAACATTTTCCGTTTCATAGCTCTCTGCATTGTCCACCACTTATACAGAAACCTTTTTGTTAGCCTCTACGTCTCAGGCTCATAAGTGTGTGCAGGTACAATTCAACTGTTATATTCCTTTTGAGCGACACCGTAATCCTCAATCATTATCTGCGAGTACTTGCAAAATGCGCTCCATCTCAATCTTATTCTAATTACTTCCCTTTCGTGGTCCAGATCAGCGATTATTACCGTTCCTATGTATAGGCACATTCGCTAACCACTTCCGGGGCTTCGCTAGCTATCTTCCTATCTTCCTATCATAAATTGTTCTTTCCTTCCCAGGCTGTTGCCTTAGTATTCTAAATACTTAGGCCTACATTTCTGCTTTTCCTATGTAGGACATTTTATTCTTTGCAATTTATCCCCTGAGTTACGTCGCAAGGCAATAAATACCATGAGTAAATCGCAGAACTGGGGTATTTTCCATCAACCTTCATCCCTAACGGCTCCGATTCTAAGTGTCTGAATACTTCCTCTAAGCAACAGGGAGTAGTACTGGAGAGATCGTGTCTCTTTACGCGACAACTCCTTTATGGAAATTTCATTTCTTTCGTTATGGAGATCTAAGGTGGCTGTGCAGCCTTTCTAAATATCTTCCAGTACTTTCACATATGGTTCATCTACTCCCTGACTTCGCAATGTCTGCATGACTGCTGAGGTTTCTACTGAGTCAAATTCTTTCTCATAAACAATGAAGGCTATGTATAAAGGCTGGTAATATTCCGAGCATTTTGTCTATCTCCTAGTTGATAATATGAATATAAACAATGGTAGAGTACCCTTTCCGCAAACTTTGTTTGATTCTTGATTTATTGAAGTCTACTAATCAACAACGAACTATCGAAACTTCATTTATGCCCACCTTTGTGTTTTCCTCCGTTCTGGGGATAGAGACACCAGCGCCGTGCCGACAACGACAACTAAAAGCATTTCATGCTTAAACAGTTGGTATATCTTTGAAAGTTAAACTATCAGCTAACCATTAGCCAAGAGTCTTCCGCTCTGGTTGTTAACGTGGTGGTCCCCAGCATGTTGCGAAAAAACTAGTCAAGACTCGAATAACTCGCAGACGAACTTTCACTACTTGCAACGTCACATTTAAAACGCTTCCGATCATTCATGCGTGTTTTTTATACACGCAACCTGCCAAAATTAGAGCTCGACGTGTTGTGTTTTAAGAAGTGCTTGGGATTGCGCTAGTTGAATATGTCTTAGGGAATATGTGCGCTGCTTGGATTTACGAAGGCAGGGTTGAGAGTACGGCATGTTTCCCTGGTTGTTTTTGTTGCTCTGGCTTTGGTCTGCGTCCGAATCTCAGTAAATGTTTTCGACGTGAATGAAGTCTCCCGCCCCACTTTTCTTGCAGGAACCGATCACGTACACCACCATCCAGAAGCTGACTTACATGAACGCAGTCATTCAAGAAACCATGAGGATGTATCCACCTGCTTTCGCGTGAGTAGGATTCCTTGAAATAATAACTCGCAAGCTAAAAGACAGGTGAAAACATATCGCTCTTCTTCAGCTCAAAGTTTTCCTAGCACAGTAAGTTACTCATTTGTATTTATTATTTTGTAAATACCACCGAAGAGCGAAGTTTGTTCGCTCAGGGGTGTGTGACCAGTGCCTTTTTCGAACCGAATCTAATACGCACGCAATGTAGGTAAAGGTTGGACCATAACCAAATCGAAAAGTGGTAGAACCGAATCAAATATTTGTACTGACGTTCGATACTTTTGCGAATATTTGTGTAGAAGGAGAAACCGTGCGAAGCATTTGAACGCCAGAGGTGACGCCGTGGTAGAGGGCTATAACTTACCGGAAAACAAGCTACAGCTGTTAAACAACACGGACAAAAATTTCACTAGCGTGTTGCATTATACAGAACATTATTAACTCCATAGACATCAATTTATACGTAGAATAAGATTAGCTTTTTCTATTTATGTCGATAGTGGATAAAGTAGAGCCGCACTTCTAGACATGAGATGTCTGACAATAACGCATAAGCCGCTGTCACCGAAACCGGGCCCATCAAGGCCAGCCTTTCTGAACATTTCTGAGTCTTCTCGCGTCTTCCACTCTTAGAAGCCATGTATAAGCATTATAAGTCTACTACGCGAATGGGCCCTGTCGAGGCACATAACTCTTCTAAGCGTTTTGCGGTAGGATGAGATTCGACATTGATGTAGTCCCTGATTTAGAAATATTATCCGAAGAAAAGTACGACTGACCTTATTCGAGCCTCGTGTCAATTTTGCAAGAACTAATCAATAAACTAGAAAAACGTTCGCACATCACTTCATTCACAGACTTTCCGATTCGTTAAAATTGCCAGGCAGGGTGATATTCGATTCGCTGTTCAATATTCTTTAAATATTTCACACCCATACCATTCTTCATATCGACCTTGCCGCCATGAGAGTTTAACGTTTGCTGTAAGAGGCAGCATGCAATAGATCGAGTAGATGCGCGGTCATTGTACAAAAATGACGGCACACAACTATACAAAGCGTTCCGCGTCGCTGCTTGTATTTCTCACTCTTGGCAGCCGTTCAAGCTATCGTCACGCCTTTTAGTGGCAGACCTCATCCAGCCTAAACATCCGCACTTCGAACATTAGCATACCTATATACGGGCGCCTTTTTATATTCAGTTGATTTTGCCTGCGATAACACCTAGTTCTGTGCGGGCTTCCTCTCGCATTTATTTTGTTTTTCTTTTTATGGTCTTGAAACTTTTAAATTAAAGTAGCCCCCAAGTTTAGCGCACTATTCATGCTGTATGAAAGAATAGAAAACACACGAATATGCTTCCTGTGGTACCACATCGCCGCGCTTGTAAGCAGCGCCCATATATATCGGTCGGATGGAGCCAAGCACTTCGATTGCAATCAGTAAACTATTATTATAGGTGCATCCTTCAGGGTCTGAAGGGCTAGTATGTGTTTCGTTCTTTGAAAGTAAGAGAACAGGAAATATCACGGCTGTAGCGAAGACGACAAACTAAGAACAATGTTTTTTTTTATTATTTTATTTGCCGTGTCGTCCCCTTACCCTATGTTTTTTCTGTAAGTACTACTCCTATTTTCAAAGAATATAGGGGTACTTATTCTTGAAAGGTTGTGCATGCTTGGACGAATGTCTTTAGAATACTGTATCTCCTTTTGTAGAACCAGAGAAAGAAGATGGCTAGTGAACAGTATGGAAGAACACTGAACTATAGATTGAGGGGAACCTCTGCTCGCAAGGTGAGCAAACGTTTGGACAAGTGCACTTGGCTTCGTCTGGGCCTCAGACAAAGTCAAATTCATTTGTCCAAACGTTTGCTCGACTTCCAAGCTGAGGCTCGAGCTCAACCGTTGTTCAATGCTGTTTGATACCGGATCTCCTTTTGAGTTATATATTCGGGTACTTACCTCACTGAAAAACCTAGCAAGGCCCTTAGGGCTAGGGATGACTGCTCCGCACCTACCAAAGATTTGGGGCGTAGGCGTCATAAATGCCGCCCTACGCTGCTCAAAAGGAGCCCAAGTGGACCAAGAAATTTTAATCAGCCATGAACGCTCGTAACCTGTCCGATCGAGAAGAATATTGCAGTTTGCGGCAACAAAGAACCGGGCATTATTTTCTTTCCAGCTTGTCTTGCACAGCCATAACCATGAAAACAATCAGTCTCGAAACTAGGTTATGCTGTCTGCATCTCGTTTAGGGACTCAGAGAGTACGATTCGAGTGTCCCTGGTTTCTTCTGCGCGCTGTACATTCTTTACAGAGAAAATGTGAATGGCCCAATTTCATGATATCTACTCTCTAGAAATTCGTTCCTGTGTCTAAAGTACCGCATGCGAGGACCCCCTCGATTAAATATATGCATCGTTTTCTTCTGTGCCTCACTGAGATGCGTTGTTTTCTTCTTGTGCAGCTTTGTCACACGTGAAGCCGTGGTGGACAAACAGTACGGCAAAATTCGCATCCCAGCCGGAACCGCAGTCATGGCCGCTGTGGAATACATTCAGAGAGACCCTCGACACTGGGAGCAGCCGGATCAATTCGATCCGGAAAGGTAAATAAACTGCTGTTCAGAGAAAAGAATTCTTCGCTACGGTGGTGAAGGGAAAGTAAGTAAAGGAGACTGAAAGAGCATCCTTAACCTTTCAGGCAATTCTTGGACTCGGTTTATACGCAGTAAGTGCTCTCCTATTCAGCAACTCACAGCAAAAGCCCCAAATTATGCTTACATTCACAAATTGTCGCGCTATAACCCAACTGTTCTGCATATGCAACTGGAAAAAAAAACATTAGAGTAGCTTAACCCGGTTACAGCAGTGGCAGTGTACTGAAAAGTACTTGTTTAGCACCCGGTTTAGTTCGAAATCGAATTTTAAGTCAAAAGTAAAGTCAAGGTCAAAATTAAAGTTCAGACCAAATTTGACGTCATGTTCACTCATAAGCTCATCTGTACCCGCCTGAGTTTGAAATAGCCCCGCAAGACCACGTGGGTTTCACGCTATGACGCAGCTTAGCCAATCACAGCGACGCCACACGATATCCCATGATGTTCAATTATCATCTCACCCTTCCATATCGAAAGAGCTGCCCCAACCGGCAGCTCGTTGCACCTCGATCATGCCCATCTGGTCTCGAGACATCAGACAATCTGCTCACGAATCAATTGCCGCTTTTTCACCTGCCAACTGACCCCTGCCAGATGCATGCCGGAGGTTTTTTTGGGGCAGCGAGTTTCAAACGGGACATGGTAGGGTGGAAGTAGTAGGCGAATATGTCTACTTAGGACAGGTTGTAACCGCAGCTCCCGACCACGAAAAGGAAATAACAAGAAGAATAAGATTGGGATGGAGCGCATTTGGCAAGCACTCGCAGATTATGACTAGCAGCTTACCGGTATCGCTCAAGAGGAAAGTATACAACAGTTGCATCTTGCCTGTACTCACCTATGGGGCTGAAACGTGGAGGCTAACCAAGAGAGTTCTACTTAAGTTGAGGACAACCCAGAGGGCTATGGAACGAAAAATGGTAGGGGTAACATTAAGAGATAGAAAGCGTGCAGAGTGGGTCAGAGAAATAACTCAGGTTACCGACATCCTAGTGGAAATTAAGAAGAAGAAATGGGCATGGGCAGGACATGTAGGGCGAAGAGAGGATAACCGATGGTCGCTTAGGGTAACAAACTGGATTCCAAGGGAATTAAAGAGTAGCAGGGGGCGGCAGAAAATTAGGTGGGCGGATGAGGTTAAGAAGTTCGCAGGGGTCAAGTGGATGCAGCTAGCACAGAACCGGGTTAATTGGAGAAATATGGGAGAGGCCTTCGCCCTGCAGTGGGTATAGTCAGGCTGATAATGATGATGATTGTAGGGTGTTGGTTGCTATGAAAATGGCTAATGTAGTTATTGGCATTGACGACGTCACAAAACAACACAGCTAATCAGAGCAACGGCGCTCACAATTCTGATGTTCGACTGGAGTGCGGCTATGATTCTACTCACAGCACACTTAAACTTCTAGAACGCTTACAGTGTAGCGAAAGCCATAATGACAACTAATTAAACATGGTAATTTGAACGTGCTGGTTTCAGCAAACTGCTTGCCGTGAAGTAACAAGTGTGCCATAAAAGATGGCCAAAAACGTGAAATTTTACACACTTTTACGCACCTTGCCATGACTTTTCATGACTGACACATTTACCATGTAACTAACTATTTATACGGCATTCCTTTAATCTTGTAAATTAGTTCTTCGAGTCCAAGTTGCACCGAAGTACAACTTGCATCGCAGAGTAGATAAGAGTAATGCATGTTCTCCAAGTCAGCTTACAGGTGAACCAGAAAACAACCAGGAGAAAAG
Source organism: Amblyomma maculatum (assembly GCF_055883805.1). NCBI lineage: Eukaryota > Metazoa > Arthropoda > Arachnida > Ixodida > Ixodidae > Amblyomma > Amblyomma maculatum. Next base: position 456,310,908 of record NC_139344.1, on the reverse strand, counting down.
AGAGGCACCGAACAGGAAATAATATCAATTAGAGTGACGGTAGTCCTTCACATAGAAGTCGAAAGAATTAAGTTATATTTAATTGATTTTTCACTTGCATCTTTTTCCATTTTAGCAATATGGTCTTTATTCAGACGAATAGTACAGGCAGTTTGGCCATGAAAATCTCAGGCACTGTCGATGAGAGGGTGACCTACACATCGGACGTCATCCTTATTGGTGTACTATGCTATGTGCTCGAATGATTGGCTCAGGCGCAGCGCTGAATTTCTTGCCGCAGAAAAGACACATATTTGCCAGTCCAATTACTGAGGTATGATATGACTCAAACCAAGGTCCAGATTTCACTATATACTATTCGAACGAATGAACTAGTCGTTTAAAAGCGCGAGGGACAACAATGACGCAACTGCGACTCCTTGTCACAGGTTCCTGCCTGAGAACAAGTCGAAGATCAACACTATGGCCATGCAAGCATTCGGCAACGGGCCGCGAAACTGCATAGGCATGCGTTTCGCCCACATGGAGCTGCGATACACGTTCGCCCACATCCTGCGCAAGTACAGGCTCGAAAAGACCGAGAACAGCGAGAAGGTGAGTGGAGTTCTGCGTCTCTGTAATGACTTCTTTCCATGATAAAAGGACGCATGATTTCTTGCCAGTGCCATCACTTTACTTCCAGGTCGCTTGTCTTATGACATACACCACAAATCTGCGCTGTAGAAAATGCATAACTTGATCGTGAGTAAAGGCTTGTGATACGACCAACGCATCTTAAACGCATAAAGTAGGCTCTGTAGCTCCGTACTTACCTAATAGTTGTGAAGTACATTTTATACCGATGTGGCTCGTTATGGCATATTTTATATTTTTGCCATTTTCTCCTTCACCTGCCTAATTTAGAGGTTTTGTTTAGCACATGTCATTACCACTACATCATTCTTGTTTTAAACTATACCAGACTCTAAAACTAGAGGCCGACTATATCTCAGCATCAGACCCCCTTGCCGCGGAGGCAAAGCTTGGAACATGATACTTAATTCTTTCAAATGTCATTTATTCCAGGACCCGCCTAGCATCGAGATGAACCCGATCATTCTGAAGATCAAGAATGGCGTCAAAGTCAGGGCCGTGCCACTATGATCAAGTCACTCGTTAGATGGCCTGGCGGGCACCACATTGCATCACTTACACCCCAACCCCACCCCCACCGACATGACATAATGTTATTGCCATGCATGCGCTCAGATGTTGCTTTTCAGCGAAGCACGTTTCTCGTGAGACGCACTTGACCTACACCTGCGCCATCAGGCGGATCTCTTAGTGCATTCTTTGTGCAAGCTGGTTTATCTTCGAAAATATGGCGTACAAAAACGAAGACGCCAAGGTATAGCACAAAAAAAATTCATCTTTTTTTCTGCGCAACACTCTACTCTCGAAAAAGTCGGTTCACTTTTCCTGCACGCCTGATTTTAACTAGTTGCGAGAACTGTAATATACATTTATCTACAAAACATTTTGGATTTGTGACGTATGTCGCAATAACGCAATAATCTTGCATCATGCTCCTGGCCTATGCACTGTGCAAGAGCCATCTAAACCTAATAAAGATTACATCATATGTTTGTCGACATATCTGCTGCCTACAAAAAGGACAAAGAATTATGGGTTAATTAAATGCATCAACAGTGAGACTAGCATAGCACCAAATTCTAACAAAGGGGCATGATTTCAAAAAAAAATCTTGACGAAGGGGCATTATGGTAGCACTATAACAAAGGAAAAATGTGAGAACGTTAAACAAAGGTATCAGAAGATAGAAAGTAATTTCTATGCAGGATTGTTTGCTTCCACGATAGGCCATCTCTGCATGGTCACACGTGCAGTACGCATAGTTAGCACTTGCAACACATGCGTGGGCGACAATACAGCCATCGAGCATGCTGCATGCAGCATGTTGGATAAGGAAACATATCAGGAGTTTTTATCCGGCAAAAGATGCAACTAGAAAAAGAAAGGCCCGACAATAGTGCCCCAACATTAAGAAAACCTAGTAGCATAAGCGAAGCAGACAAGACGCAGTTCCTAGACTTCGCTGACACATGGCTCGCGTCGCTGGTAAGCCAGTGTCCACCTTGATAAATACATGCTTTCACCCCGTTGTCCAATAAACAAAACAGTGTTAATGTGAGACGTGGCGTATAAAAAAGGACATATGTGAGCGAAGACAGTGATCTACGGAATATACTGTAGCTTAACAGCTCCGCCAGACGCCGCCGCTTCAACGGAGTGCATGGCTGACTGAATGGACTTTTCTCTAAAGGCCATTAGGCACCTGCCCTGACAGCTATACTCAAAACGGAAGCTAAACGAAGAATAGCGGTTAGTCACATGACAAATCACAGCCGGAGCAACGTTTCAAGAAACTTCAATATCCGCCACACAGTATTGAAGCTACAAGCTTAAATAAACTTCCGCAAAAATAACAGTTTTGAGTACCTGATTAGGAGCAAAGCCTATTGTTGAAAGCATGTTCGGCTCTTTCGCTAAAAGAGTGGTTAATCCCTAAAGGCTGGTAAGGATATAGCAGCAGTACATAGAATTTATTTTCTATTGGTAACTGTTCAAGTAAACTAGAACCGCTTAAAGGAATCGCAATGTAACCAGGGATCATAGTCTGTAAGTAGCCATTATTCATTTTTCTTTCCGATTAATTTTGTCCTCTGAAATTGGTCGCTACTGTTTGAAAACGTAGCTGCATCGTTCAAACCTCTGTGTGAAGCGAAGGTATATATAGTTGGCGACTGGGCCTCGCCATTGGCTGCATATCGCAGCCAATGATTCAGTTGCGTTTGCGAATAGTGGCAGAACTCACTGTATTGTAATTTCCGTCACTGCCCGCTTGCTGTTTTCGCATGATGCTGCCTTCTCGTTGACGCCCTGCATGGTGAGATGGCAAAATACCGAGCTTGCATCATGCTCCTGGTCTTACGCCACCGTGCTGAGAGCACCCTGTTGGAGAACAGGCTCCATTTATCCCGGGTTACCCTGTGTTGCCATGTCATGATATCATCGGCTTATAAAGCATGGCGGATTCCAAGAGTGCTGTTCAGTTTTCTCTTTACCCTGGCAGATAGATCGAGCCGTCGGGTATGCAGGCTTTTTATCTTGAGGGAGATTTAGAGGACGAACTTCTGTGTTAAGTATAGGCCATTAAGTGGCCTGTGATTGCGCAATCTGTCAAGGTCAAGTCCGTAACCTGTCAAGGTCACGTGACCTGGTGGTTGCCATGTGACTTTGAGAATAGTCACGTAGGCCACCAAGTGGTCTTGTGCACTGTCAAGGTCAAGGTCACGTGACCTGCCGTCGGTAGGGATATTTAAAGGTAAAACTTGTATTAAGCCTGGTGGTCTCATTGTGACTTTGGGGCATAGCCACGTAGGTCGCCTAATGGTCCGTGACCTCCGTAAAGGTCGTGATCACGAGATTTAGAGGTGAAACTGTGTTAAGCCTGGTGATCGTCATGTGACTTTCGGGCATGGTCACGTGGGCCACCAAGTGGCTCGTGACCACTTTCAAGGTCGAGGTCACGAGGTTTAGAGATCTAATTTCTGTGCTAAGCCTGGTGGTCGCCATGTAACTGGGGCATAGTCACGTTGTCCAAGGGGTCCGTGACCAGTGTCAAAGTCAAGGTCGCGTAACCTGGTGGTCGCCATGTGACTGGGGCATAGTCACATAGGTCACGAAGTGACCGTGACCACTGTCAAGGTTACGTGAGGTGACGTCAGTGTTACGTGGAAGTATAGGGTGCTAAAGTGGCTATACATTTATAATAGGGGCCCCCGGGCTCCTGCTTAGGTTACAACAGTACGCGAGATGGAGAACGAACATCCTGCTTCAGTAGCACGTTGGAACAAGAAGGCACTTTTGAAATGAGGCCCTGAAAAGGCGGTGTGCAGAACAAACCGATAAATAACGGGCTTTACGTTTGGAGAAACGTACAATACGTTTAATCCGAGCTTGGAAATGAGCGATGAAGCTTACACTTCCCTCCAAGGTTATCCAAAGTTAAACCAAAGTTAATTTTTAGAGGTATATTTACCGCAGCCAAATTAAGGACAATGCGGGAAGCACACCCCTTGTGGAGTAGTTCTGATACTCATTTTGGTTTTATCCGTATTCCTATTTCTCAATGCGCATCAAAGAGCATTGAACGAAGTTTGAGGGTGAGCCTCAGTTCACGTTTAGACAAGTGGACTTGTCTTCGTCTGAAGAACGCGATCATTCCTAGCGGAGGTTTAAATACGCATTTGATTCTAAACATCAGCTAGGGAGGTGGGAGGGAGGAGGGTCGGGGTGAAAGAAGTAGGGCAAGGAGTAAAAAAAAATATTCCTTCGTTATACATTTCTTAGCCTGGAGCCGTTGATGCCGTGGCCTCAAATATAAAATGAAATTATTATCAAGGTATTCCAATCCGTAAAGAACTCCTTAAAATATGAGAACATATATATGAGTCCGATTTCAGTGTGGGACGACTTTTTTCTTATAGGTTGAAGGATAATTGATTCTCCTAGATTCGATTGGAATGAACTATGGACTCTTTTGTGAACTAATTGGATTGCGGATTGTTTGGTTATAGAGCGGATTCTGGTCTAGCTTGCTATGTTGACTGTGTTGGAGCGGCCTTGGACCTGTCTCGACGAATGCGCGCCACGATGAGCAACTAAAAGCTTTCGCCTTGATAATACATCACCTCCACTGCCAGGCCTTCGGCTAGGTATCAGAAAACCTTATGGGGGACACTTAACCTACGCCTTTAAGGTTACGGCGCGATAGCGTAGGCTACTACCTGACGTAGAATGCCCCGCTTTAACCAACCAGTATCCACGTGCCGGCGTGGACTCGGAGTAGCGTGCTTTGCTCGGCATCCAGGAGGACCGGAAGGCATAATCTCTCCAGCCTCAAATGAGCAAACCGAGTTAGCAACTCTTCCCAAATTTCCAATATCATGAGGTCTCGTTTAGTCGCACTCATTCATACAAGGGTCTGTGCTCAGTAATGTCAGCTGCCAGCAACCGCCTGTCAACACCATGATCGTGATCTTTCACTCACAACGCCGAATTTCTGTGAACGAGGTCTTCAACGCTATCCCATTAAAACACGGGGGTACTTAAGCCCCGCCTTTGAGAGCTTAATGTGATTGCGTAAAAGGCTCCAGTGTGCGGGTCCTCCTGAAAAATTCTAGTCTGCATGCATGCACCTTGCTACTCGTCTAATCACTCATACGTATTCATTAGCAAGAACTCAGCAAGCTATCCAATTTTATAAAAAATCACTCGACGTGGATACCTATGAAGCTCTGCTTTAACCACGACATGTTGACGTCAATGATTCCTAAGCCAATATTCCTGGGATGTTCCATTCCCATCTCACCTAGCCGTCTCAGATGAGAAGCCCGACTTGGTAGCGCCTGCCATGTCATGTGGTCACGTGACGTCGCACAGACAGCTGACCAATCACTAGGCAATATCGCCTGCCATCTACCACCATGCTACAGCTATGTTCGAGTTTTCGTAGAGAAAGCTACATTGGCCACAAACGACGAGTTTCGTGTGGCGGGAGGCACAAAGGCGTTGCTTAGCAACCGCCGCCGCTGGTGGACGCCGCGCGCTCGCCGCGCCATCTGGAAATCAAGAAGCAACCAGGAGAAGAGGATGTTTCGTCTTTGATGCAACAACATACCTACACATAGCGAGTAGCGCATCTTAATTCTTCTCTAGCGTAAGGATGGTAGTAGTGATGATGATAAGCTAGTGAGCAGTGCATTTTGGGTGAACGTGTGCTCAGCATTGAACAGCATTGGGTGGGACTAGATTAGATGGGATTGGATTTGATTGGACTAGATTAGACTGGTTTGGATTGGACAGGTTTGCTTAGACAGGACTGGTCGGATTTAAATTGATTGGAATGAACTGTACTTTATTGTACTGGATTCGATTAGATTGGACTGGATTGGTTTGTTTTGGATTAAATTAGACAGGAGTTGATTAGATTACACTAGATTGGATGGTATTAGATTATATTGGAGAGGAGAAGAGTAGGCTGCCCAACGTCAGGCACACATGCTTTCGCTACGTATATCCTGGCCTAGCTGAGCTAAGCCACGGCCCATTTTTTCACTCCCAACGCCGACACCAGATTGAATAGGGAATAGGACCTCATTAGGTCAATAAATATTTGCCTAGTCCAAAGCTGCTCAGATCAATAGATGGTGAATATAGTGTCCTTTGGCTCATAACCAACTATGGCTATGATGATGAATGTCGGCTCCCTTCCAGTTCCAACATCCTCGCATCTACATAATGGTCCCCCATAGCGGGTAAACAGGCCTCAGAAATGAAGCCAAGTCAAAGGTCAAAATATACAATTGCTTCTATGGCATAGTCAGCTAGGGCACTTTGATAATGTCTGAGAAATGAATGCTGCAGGGAAGGGTGGTGGCAGTTTTGGCATCTTGAGAGTCATGTCAAAGCTTCGCTCAGTGGAGGTTAGGGATAAAGTTATGCTTTGTTGCTAGTATGACTAGCTCTCTCTGCATTTAGGCTAGAAATGTAGAAATACGATGTACAAGGCGCTCCAGATAGCCGTTTTGACAAAGGTCGCTCATATTTCCCTTCCTTAACAGCTACTGCAGTCACCAGCAGAGAGAGAGAAACAACACTGTTTAAACGACACTGCTGCACCGGAAAGAGAGATGCAGAGAGAACGAGAGAGGGGAGTCGAGTGTTGCTGTTACTCGCTTCAGTGCAAGAAACGGAAGCGATCAACAATATCGCCATTGTGCGCCAAAAATTTTAGTGGCAGTGTGAGACAAGAAGAGCAGGCGTTCTTTAATCTCACAGCGGAATGGCTGGCAAGGCTTCCTCTTCTGCTCTGACCAAGAAGCTCTGACGAATACAATAATGATGATGATGATTACACATGAACACAGTACTGAAGAAGCATAGCTTACTGAGCCAGTTGGTGCATGCTACGCAAAAAGTCTAGTGTAAAGGGTGCATTCACAAAAAATATGGGTACCCATGACAACGCTGGAAACAACTGAAATTTTGCTTGGTGAATTGCCAAATAACAGAGAAGGGCGCACTTGTACATGAGCAACCACGCTGTCAACAAAACAACGACAAAAGTTGTTTGTGCGAGAGATAACTGACAAACTATGTTCCGTTCATGAATTTATGCTCTTTTGCAGTAAACCAGGCATAGCTGTCTCTGAAGCATTCAGTGTCACTCTTTTTTTTTATTTTGAAAGCTCCTAAGATGTATATTTCTATCTGCGTTTCTCCGCGGCCGATGCTTTCGGCATTACAGAAGAGAGGGGGTGCAGTCTTCAAAGTGATTGTTGTGGTTTCACAAATTTACTGTTTCCTGGCTGGAGCGAATTGAGATGTCTTAAACGCTCGTTAAGGCGTTGGCCAGTTTGACCTATGAAGACGTTTACAGATGGCAGGGAGAGCAAATATATAACGTCGGTTGTACATTTGGCGGGCATGCTTTGGTGACTGGCGTGATATTTCTTTTTTTCTTGCTCTTCTGTTTAAAAAAAAGGAAACAAAGTGCCACCTTTTTGTGGGCGCTGATAAGGCAGCCTTACCACTTTACATTAAGCGAGGCGGTATGCATGTACGGCATTACCGCAAGTCAAATTTCTTGACAAGGCATTTCATCTTTTTGAGCTATGTGCTGTGACAAAATATCAGCAACAGAGGCAAGACTTGTTCAGTATAGCTGGCTGACTGCACGCGGTCAGGCTGCTCTAGAACAATCTTATGCATACTGTGTGAACAGAATTTCCGCAAGGCATTACCTGAACCAATGTTGGCAATACCTCTGTTCACAAAAATGGAACGAAATACAGGGCAGCAGACTTTCTTTCGTGCGAGAGGAGTAGCTTCTGCAAACGTGGCTCTTGTCAAAAAAGATCAGAAACAAATCTAAAAATCTCATTCAGTCATCATGTGGCACCTCATGAGTGAACCTCAGGTCTGCAGAAGTGGCATTAAAGACGGTAAAAATGTCATTTGCGACCGATTCCACACTGTCACGGGAAGGTCCTCAAAATCCACTGAAAAGGAAAAATTCCCACTCACACATGCTGTAGATAAGACGTCTTAGAAGTTCACCGAAGTCCTGATTCCAAACGCATCGTCAGGATGCCAAAAGCTCCAGTGATCATTTTAAAAGCTGGCTGACCGTTTCCAGCCAAGAATTGTGCCCGGCGACAACGATCCTAAGAGGGCAACGGGTTTTCTGTTTTTGTCGCAAAAGAACATTCTCAGGAAGCCAGTTTTGCTTTTCCTGTTTATGTCCTTTACCAAACTTTCAATATTTGATGCCTTCAAGGGCTCAAGGGCACAATTTTTACCTTCAAAGTTTTTGTGTTGACAAGCTTGAAATTCTAGGCTGTATGGCATTACCACTAAACTACCCCTCTTATCGGACAGGTTTAAACCGTGCTTACGGCTATGGATGTACTCAGTGACGTAGGATACCTTCTCTTGGCTAGGAACATGAGACCGGTGTTTTAGAAGGCAGGGGACACTTTCCGCAGGCGTACATCTCTTTCTATGATGTTTTTTTTTTTTTTCAATGCGGCGGACTCAAGCCAAGGAGTCGCGCTTTTTGCGGTGGGTTCTAAGGCTCACTTGAGCTTTTTCTCAATATAGCATCAATACCCGGTGGAACTGAGGCACATTGCAATTACGCCACTACTGCGTCGATGGTCCGATCGTACCTTCTTCTCTCTTGGCAAATTTTTCCGAAGAGATGACCAATAAAAGACGATGAGTTGAGCTGAAGAGGAGATGCTGTGCCGCAGCTTGCTGGTAGTGAACTGGCCATTCCCTTGCTGATGGCAAAGAATGTTGAGCTATCCCTACAAATTACCCGCTTGCCTCCACAGTTCAGCTTTGAGAACGAGGGAGATTCGTTTCCAGAGGCCTACAGAAGGCTTCAGGAGACTAAAAGAATATATGACGTCCTTCGGTAGAAGGTCGGGTCGCATTCAGTGGGAATAAAATAGGCATTTACGGGAGGTGAAGGCGATGGTGCTGAGAAGGCCATATCCGACGGAGGTTGAACATGTGCTAACATTTATCTATCTATCTATCTATCTATCTATCTATCTATCTATCTATCTATCTATCTATCTATCTATCTATCTATCTATCTATCTATCTATCTATCTATCTATCTATCTATCTATCTATCTATCTATCTATCTATCTATCTATCTATCTATCTATCTATCTATCTATCTATCTATCTATCTATCTATCTATCTATCTATCTATCTATCTATCTATCTATCTATCTATCTATCTATCTATCTATCTATCTATCTATCTATCTATCTATCTATCTATCTATCTATCTATCTATCTATCTATCTATTTATTTATTTATTTATTTACTTATTTATCACAGAGCCCTGCAGCGTCCGAAGGCATTATTCCAGGAAGGGGGGGAGGGGGTTGAAATGACAAATAGTATTTGCTGGGAAGGTATAATGTACAACAAAACGACCAAAGATAAAGAAAATATACGACACAAGGGATAAGGAAGGAGGAAAACCATGCACCGAAAGTGGACAACACGCCACAAATACAACGACACAAGTAATGAAGAAAACACGAGCAAGAGAACTGCGCGCCTCGTCATACATCTGATAAAGATGCATGGAATACATTTTTTGCGCAGCACTCATGGATTCGAGCTGGCAGCCTGTTCCATTCACTTATCGTCTGGGGAAAGAATGAGGTTTTATATACATCTTTCCGGCACGTAGTCTCTCGGATCTTCCACTGATTGCTAAATCGTCTAGAAATCATTGAGATTGAAGCAGATACCGATCTTTTTTTAATGATTAGCTATGCAAAATAGTTGCGATACATGATCTGTAGTCTGAATTGAGATTGAAGCAGATACCGATCTTTTTTTAATGATTAGCTATGCAAAATAGTTGCGATACATGATCTGTAGTCTGAAATGTTTTCCCAGGTGAGCTAAAGATTCCCAACCGAGATGGTCTTTAAGTTACGTGACACTAGTTGAAATGTATAGTTGTTAGAGACAAATATGGCAGCATTATTTGGACGCGTTGGAGCATGCAGATAAGTAAGCAAACTGGCGGTCCTAGGACATGCATATTCAATATTTGGTCTGATGTAATTTAAATACAGAAGGCGCTTGGCATTAGAGCGCACTCTACTAAAATTACGTTTCAAAAAATTGAGCATTTTTCAGGCTTTGGAAGAAATATGCTCCACTTGCGTCGTCCACGTAAGGTTAGGTGAGAAATATACGCCGAGACACTTATATTCGGAAACTTTTTGAGGGTAAACAATATTTATTGAATAATACGTCTGTATAGGGAAACGCTTTCGACTGAGCGAGATAAATTCACAATATGAAGTGTTAAAGACGTTTGCCAATTTGGGCACAAACACTGAATAGAATCCAAGTCTCGTCGAAATTTCTACGCATTAGAAGAACTTTCCACAGCATGGTACACGACACAGTCGTCAGCAATAGCCGAATTATGCAGGTAATGTCAAAAGCAATATCATTAATATAAATGAGAAAACGAAGGGGGCCAAGGGCAGAGCCTTGCGGCAGACACTGATCGTGGCATTACATAACCTGAGTGGCAACCTGCCCCTCAGTGACCACGCTGCATGCAGCCCTGGAGATAATAATGAAGCCAATCGATAACAGTGGGATACAGTCAGAGAGAACGAAACGTGTGTAATAATAGCACATCAAGTACAGAATCAGAAGTTTTTAAAATCTATAAATACACAATCCATTGAAAGCCAGTCAAAACAGGAAACAAATTCCATTACTGAACTCATGCAACTGACAGAAAAAGCTTAGCCTAAAGCATGCTGTACTGCTGTAAAATAATTATGAGAGCCAAGGTGTTTTATGACAGCGCTGTAAATTACGTTCCAATGTTTTACAGCACACATTAGTCAGATAAATCTGTCGGTAACTAATAACACAGCTTTTTGAACAGCTTTTATGCACTGGGGCTATATTAGTGTTCTTCCAAGCATTTGGCAAACATGCCGAATGAAGAGATATTTGGAACAATATAATTTCAAAACAAACGTTAGGCACACCATGTTACTAAAGCGTTTTGACGCACCTTTGTTAGTAAAAACCAATTCAAGTATGGTTTCGGGGAAAGATTCATGAGTGCTCGAAAGTTATTCGTTGTACGTTGGCGCAAAGGCGGGCTGAAAATATGCATTAAAGCCGCAAGGCTTATCATCATGATTAGAATTCCAAGTTTCAGATTCCGTCTTGCTTACGTCTGTAGTGTTTCAAAAATGTCCGCAATTTATTGGGGCTACTACGAAGCTTAAAACCTAGCTAATTAAAGAAGCGATTCTTAAGACCTTTCATTTTAGTCTTTAGTGAACTAGCAAGGGCATGAATTTACTGGAATAAAACCGGGCTCTGATTTTTTTTTTTTTTTATATATATAAGACCTGACCAGCCGTCTGTTTTGTCGCGTGATCCGCGATTTGTCGCGGCGCCGCTTCCCAGAAAGACGTTTAGTTGAGATATGTTGACCAATAAGACTGTCCAATTTATTTTTAATGATGCCCAAAAAGGAAGCATAGCATTGAAGAAGCGTTGATTGTTGGGCCATTTGGTACATGAAAAATCCTGCGGAAAGATCGCGTTCACAAAGCGAAGGAGTACATTGGACGACGATGGAAGCACAACTGAAATTTTACTCGATGAATTTCCAAATACCACAGCAGCGCGTACATGCACGCCAGCAAACAAGACGCCAACAGAGCAACAATAAAAAAAATATTGACTATGCTGCAGCCGACATCATGTGAGATAGCAGGTTCCCGTTCATGAATGGTACTCTTCTGCCGTGACCTGACAGAGCTGTCGCTGAGAATTCGGTGCCGCTATTCTTGATCTTAAACGATTATAGGATTTCCCTTCCTATCTACGTTTTTTGCGAGGCTGATGGGTTTGACAATATTGAAACAGAGGGGGGGGGGGGGGGGGGGGGTACACTATTCACAATGGTTGCAAACATTTGGCAGATATGCTGTGTTTTCTGACTAGAGAGATATGTGTTCCTGTCTTTAACGCTCGTTAATGCATTGGCCAGTTTGATCTATGTAGGCCTTCCTATGACAGAGGGAACGAGTATACAACATCATTTGCATACTTAGGGAGCACGAACTGGTTCTTGATGTTACATTTCCTTTTCTGCGGCCTTATTTCAAGAACTACGGGGCAAAACGGACAGTTTTGCGGGCTCTGAAAAGTTAACCTTAGCACCGTATTTCCTGACGACCTCTTAACGTTTTGTGACACTTTATGCGGGCACGGCATTTTCGCAAGTCTAATTTCTTCACAAGGTGCTTCATATTTCTGAGGTGTGTGGCTGGAACTTGAGCTTGCTAGACACGGTGCATCTAGCTTTTACTCGAGTTCCGAAAAATTCAGTAAGCAGCCATTTTAGCACATTTCTGATGTCCCATTTAAAGCAAATGTTCTGAGCACATAATTTTCTACTTGCACACATATAAATACATTTCGTTTCTTTATACGTTTAGAACTCCACATAGGTGTCTACCTCTGCTCACGCACGAGCCAATTTTACAGGGCAAATTTGAAGAATGATAGCAATGCATGCCCCCCACTTCCCTCCCCGTCCCTACACACACACTGCACACGAATAAAACCCGCAAAGAGCTAGAACACTTTCACTACACAGGAAGAACTTACGCTCCTTGGTCGACGTAACAGGGTCCAATTGGGAACGTACGTACGTCTTCATCCGGCAGATGGGAAGTTGCCGGCATGTGCCAGAGGCGGTGCACAGTCCCCCGGAAAATGGAGACCACTTGCGAGCAAAGAGCTCACGTGCACCAAAAGAGTTGTCACATATGACATTGAATACGGGAACGCACAAAGCCGCACTACAATCGCTGTCGCAGTTATTTCAGTGGTGTAGCGGAACTAGCCACGTAAACTGACCTGGCAGCAAATGACCTCATAACTAACCTACCGCCACTCCGCATCAGCGGGGCCTCAGTAACTGTCAGCGTACAGATTCCAGAGATGTATGTCATGCGTCGCCTGTTTTTAATGAAAACGGCAAAGAGAAAGAGAACCGAAAGCCAAAGTGGCGGAACTGGGGTGTGAACGCAGGTTTAAAAATAGTTGCCCTGCGCCAGCCCACATGCTCGCTCACCCACTCTCCCGTAGTCTATCTACCCCGGGAGGCGGGGGACCGCTTTGACTTTGTGTGTTCTTCATCGACGGTGTGAAAGCCAGCTGCCAACGACTGACAAGTGACCCATCTGCGGCGCTTCCTCGCGCGATGTGCGACACTTGATGAGACCACAACCGTCATCTGTTTCGAGGTCCCGTAAGAGCAGTTATTCTGCTCAGGTATGAAAATCTGGCTGGGCTCATGTTCGTTCGTTTCATTCTTCTTTACAATACAATTCTGCAGTTTGCTGGCTCAGTTCACGAGCCAATCTCCATCGGCTCGAATTTCGTCGTACAACGGCACAAGGCTGCTGCACGACAAGCTTCCTCGGGAAAAGCTCGTCTAAAAAAAAAAAAAAAAACGAAATATGAACACAATTATTTGACAAACTTTTTGCCTTTTTGAGTGAAACAGCAGCCTCCATTTTTCTTGCAATTTGCTACTCTATCCTCCACACATTTCTAAATCCACGCCTTGCGCAAACTCGTTCATAAAGACACCCAAACATGTTACAGCTATAAAACTTTCCGAACAGAAACAAATTGCTATGGTTTAACCCTGTAAAGGTGCTGCGGTGGAGTAAAGGTAGAACATACGCTCAATAGAACTTCAGTGAAAACACCGAAGAGAAAGAGTACCGAGAGAGAGAGAGAGTGCGCATCATGGTTGTGCACGTCTTGTAACCTCGTGTGTGTGTGTGTGTGTGTGTGTGTGTGTGTGTGTGTGTGTGTGTGTGTGTGTGTGTGTGTGTGTGTGTGTGTGTGTGTGTGTGTGTGTGTGTGTGTGTGTGTGTGTGTGTGTGTGTGTGTGTGTGTGTGTGTGTGTGTGTGTGTGTGTGTGTGTGCGTGTGCGTGTGTGTGTGTGTGTGTGTGTGTGTGTGTGTGTGTGTGTGTGTGTGTGTGTGTGTGTGTGTGTGTGTGTGTGTGTGTGTGTGTGTGTGTGTGTGTGTGTGTGTGTGTGTGTGTGTGTGTGTGTGTGAGAGAGAGAGAGAGAGGTGGACAATGCAGCACCGTTAGAGCATCCGCCTCGCGTGCAAGAGGATCGTGGTTCGCATCTCGGTACCGCGCAATTCCCCACCGAATGAAAACAAAATTTAAAAAAAAACGCGTGGCGATGGAATTCCATAAACAGGTTTGGGGTGCGACCTTTCCTGTGAACACCTCCGGAAAACTCGCTCCCTCACCAAATTGGATTTGACCACCCTGGTGTAGTAATTGACCACAACCTCTTATGAATAAGATTCCTCGTTTTCGTGTAAAACCCGATTTTATCCAGTTTTGCACCCAAACATGTTCCTATAAATCGGGTAAAACCTAATTTTTCCCGATTTCTGGAAAACTGTGCCCTCGGGACTAACCTAAACTCGTATAAAATCACCGAAACAGAAGCTATTTGAGCGATACTTTCTAATAAAGAAGTTCTTTATGCGAAGGCAGTCATAATGAGAAATGCACTCGAGTCACTTTTAGATGTCCAGAAAACGCTTGAAAGCGGAAAACTTCTGATGCCAAGCTTCGATCACCTCGTTAACGTCAAGCTACGGCAGAGGATCAACGAATTATCTACGATGATGGGTAAAAGCGATCGAGCAAATGGAGTTTTGTCTATGATACCTAAGAGCAGCGTCAAACTAGTAAAAGTTTGCTGTGAGGATGTTTTTGCGAAAATCACCGCAAAATGGGGCTGCACTTTGAAATCGAACGTCTCAAAGAAAGAAAAACAGTTGTCAATCTGGAAACTGGGTGCTTTTCTTGTTCCATTCCAGAAGCGGTTGCTGAGTTGGTCGTTTGATGACTACCGACCTCTCTTTATTTCCGTAACGGGCGATGTAGGCTCGCTTTGCGAGGAGCGTAAACAGTACTTGCTGGAAGCAAGCCCCAAAAATGAAAGTGCTGAAGTGACAGACTATTGGAACGACGCAACTGTGTGCTACCCCAGGCTAGCGAATGCAGCGTTGACATTGTTGTGTATAATGGCAGCAGAGACGTCGAGCAGACGTTCTCTCAGCTAAGATACCTCCAGAGACCACCAGACAGGTCTC
Organism: Amblyomma maculatum; assembly: GCF_055883805.1. Taxonomy (NCBI): domain Eukaryota; kingdom Metazoa; phylum Arthropoda; class Arachnida; order Ixodida; family Ixodidae; genus Amblyomma; species Amblyomma maculatum. The sequence goes on along the minus strand of NC_139344.1, from coordinate 456,295,551 downwards.
GGATGGAAACCGAAATGTTGCACATGCAGAGGTATATGCTAATTTGTATGTTAATAAGGGCGTGTAAAACGTCGATGACCAGCTCACGGGAATAAAATATTTCTTGTCCAAACACTGACCGTTGCACAACACTGAGAGTAATATTTACGGAAGAAACGGCCGAATTATGAAACACTTTCTTTAAAGCAACCCAAGACAGAAATCGAATAAATTATTTATTTGTAAATTTAACCTGATAAAACTTGAAGTTAGGAGTGCATGTTTCCCCGAAAATAAACGATTTCTCCAAATATTACACCCGAAGCAACTGACCACGGCGGCTGTAAGACCTACAACGCAGCAAAGGGTGCTAAGAGCCTCTGGCTCCGGACAGGTCGCAATTGAAAACTGACCCTGGCAACGTTTAACGCTAGGATTCTCGCTAGTGAGGATAGTCTAGCAGTACTGTTAGAGCAATCAGACGATATGAAATGGGATGTGATAGGGCTTAGTGAGGTTAGGAGGCCAAATGACGCATAGAAGACGACGCAAAAGATGACATCTTAGGCGACAAGCGCGAGCCTGGAAGAGAAGTAAGCTTGAACGCAAGACTCGTTCTTGTCGACCATTCAAACCATCTATCGTTAGGCCCTCCTTGGCGTTCTACCGAGACGTGACAATATACTGCGCTGAAGGGCGGACATGTATTGTGTTATTGAAGTTTACAGGAGAGATAAGTAGGAGTAGGGCTCCTTGTCAATAAGGATAGAGCTGGAAATATAGAGGAATTTTATAGGAATAATGAGAGTGTGGCAGGCATCGTAATTAAGCTTAATAAACTAAAAGAGGTGTAAACTGAAATATCTACAGACCTACGCGCCTACATGTAATCATGATGACAAGGCAGTCGAATGCTGCTACGAAGATGTAGAATTGGCTATGGGGAAAGTAAAGGCGCAGTATGCTTTATTACTGGGAGACTTCCATGCCAAGGTAGGTAAAAAGCATGCTGGAGGCCAGGCAGTGGGTGCCTGTGCCATTGGCTCTAGGAATAGCAGGGGGAAGTTACCAGTTGAGTTCGTACACTGCAATGACATGTATTGTGTTATTGAAGTTTACAGGAGAGACAAGTAGAAGTAGGGCTCCTTGTCAATAAGGATAGAGCTGGAAATATAGAGGAATTTTATAGGAATAATGAGAGGGTGGCAGGCATCGTAATTAAGCTTAATAAACTGAAAGAGGTGTAAACTGAAATATCTACAGACCTACGCGCCTACATGTAATCATGATGACAAGGCAGTCGAATGCTGCTACGAAGATGTAGAATTGGCTATGGGGAAAGTAAAGGCCCAGTATGCTTTACTACTGGGAGACTTCCATGCCAAGGTAGGTAAAAAGCATGCTGGAGGCCAGGCAGTCGGTGCCTATGCCATTGGCTCTAGGAATAGCAGGGGGAAGCTACCAGTTGAGTTCGTACACCGCAATAACTTAGGAATCATGAATGCATTATTCTGCAAACGGAAGAACCAAAAGTGGAGATGGAAAAGCCCTGACGGGGATACAGAAAATAAAATTGATTTCATACTTTGTTCGAACACCGTTGTTGTGCAGGATGTAGAGATAACCGGAAAGGTTCCATGCAGTGACGACATAATGATAACGTCTCGAATTAATCAAGACCTAAAGAGGGAGCGAAGTAAGAAAGTCCATCAACGAATTAACGGTGAGGGTGTGGACAGAAGAATACAGGATCTCGCTACGGAATAGATATTCAGCTTAAACTGAGAATGATGACCCGTGCCTAGAAGCAATGAAAAATAATTTCAGAGATCATTACTGAGTGCGCTTTAGAGCAGGCGATAGGATGCTAGAAAGGATACTGGTAAACTATCTAAGGAGACGAAAAGTTTGATTAAACAACTGCAAAGTATGAAAGCTAATCAACAAGCGTAAAGTGGCCGGCATATGTAAGTGTAACATGGGGAAAATTGAGCGTGCTCTAAGAACGATGGCAGCCTTAAAGCAGCGAAGAGGAAATCGGGAATAGAAAAAACATCCGATGTATGCTCTAAGGGACAAGGCGGGCAATGTCATCACGAATGTGGACAAACTTGCTGCAGTAGACGAGAAAAAGGAATTAAATTGGTCTGCCAACGTTATAGAAAGTGGACCGAAATTCTTGGCAGTAGTTTGGTATGCGCCTTTCCGGGGACGACCCCTTAATTCGTTAACCACGGACCATGCCTTGGACGGGTTATTTCTAAATTCAGAAAATTTACCTTGGAAGTGCTTTCGCTTGGCACCCCTAAGCACAGCAGTGACTTTATTGCGAGCCATCTTATAAGCTTCACGAAGATACTGATTATTAGGTGAACGACGACAACGCGCCCAGGCTAGTTCTTTTTCAGCTATCGCGGTTAGAGCATTTACATTTATCCACGGGCATCCCGGCTTTCGTTGCTTTAAGACGACTACGTTTTTGCAAGAGTGCACTGTCTGCGTATAAACGGCAATAAAAGATTTATAGAGGTGACTGGCAGGAACTTCTGCTAGGAAAGATTTCCAGTCGTAGCGTGGCAACAACGAGTCCAGCTTTCTTTGATCAACAACCTCTATCTCTGATACTGGGTTGTTGGCCGCAGCATGCTGAGACGATAGAAAGCTACACCCAACATAGAAGTGATCGGATTGCTTTTGCTCAATAATGAACGGAAATACCTGGTGGTTCTCAGTGCGAACGTTGACGTGATCTATACATGAAGACACAAATGATGTACCCAAAATTTCGACACGTGTGGGAAGGTTGATAATAGGTTCTATTCCAACGACAGCAAGCGTGTTCAAGTAATCAGCTACAATGTGTCGTTCTTTCTTCAGCACGTCAATGTTAACATCACCTATCATGCACACGTGACCAGATGGAAAAGCAAGTAGACGCAATTCGTCCACAAACTTTCTGACACATTGATTTGGCGGCCTATAAATAGCGAGCAATGCGATGGCAAAATGTGTGTGAATACGAAGGGCTAGCGATTCAGCACTTGCGAAAATTATGTTCAGAGGACTTGAAATCCAACCATTTTTAATGAAAATGGCAATTCCACCGCCACGGCCGTCCTTGCGCGTCAAAAATGATTGTGATAACCTTGGAGTTGAAAGAGACCAGTATGTTCCTGCCCAATATTAATCTCAGTTAAGACGAAAACATCAGCTATATCAGGTACTGCGCCAGCGTGGACACAAAATTCATTCCAGTGCTAGCGAATACTACGCACGTTTACATGAAAAACAGTGATGTGCCTTCACCTGGTTTTAAAAGAACAAAAAAAAAAGAAGGAAAGTCTCGAAATAGTTCGCACGAAGCCATGAATCAAGGAAAAAGATAACAACAGACGAAGCGGAGAATAGAAGAGGTCAGACTAGCCGAGACAAGTCACAAGGGCCCATTATGCGCACAACTGGATCACCCTCCTTCTTACGGGCATAAATTTTGCCATTTTTCACCCATACGAACTTGAATTCGGTCTCCTTGGCCTTAGTCTTTGTCTCCCAAAACAGTTCTCTGTTGTATTTCGTCAAGTTTTTGACAAAGAAAACCGAGAGCTCATTTTCCTTCGCCGGAGATTCCAGTTTCTTTCGCTTTGCCAGCCAGCTGTCACGTATGCCCGCCGAAAGGAAGCGCACTAAGACTGGAGCTGTTTTGCTCTTCCTGGGCAACCGGTGCACAGCTACTACATGACCTGGCAGGAATGAATCAATGCCCAGTTGAGCGGCCAGTTCAGTATCGGTAGTAAAGTTTTCACTAGGAAGTTGGGGTAGGTTATGAATTTCGAGGTTTGAGGACCTACTATACTGTTCAGAAGCATTTATTTCGCCTCTAAGATCCTGAATGACAGCTGCCTGAAAAGCGACTTGATCCTCAAGTACCATCACTCTAGAAAACAATTCAGTGACCTGTTTCTCTCCCGTTGCTGATTCTTTCAACAAGGAATCATATTTATTTGAAAGTCAACCGAGTCGTGTATTTCCTGCATATTTGTTTTCACCACTTCGATCTCGGACTTGAGGCACAACAGTTCGTCTATTTTCGACGGAACCAGGGAAAGAGATTCAACTCTCGCGAATAGAATCCAGCAACGATAGCTTTTCAGCAATAGCTGTTAACTGGCTAGAACTGCCTTGGGAAGAATCCGCTGATCTGCATGTTTTGCACCGCCACTTTTCTCTCTTTTTCGGGCCCATGGACGAGAATGTGCCTTCAGCCACGCCTGAGCACTCCTGACCGAGGTGATACAACGATGCACAGTTGGAGCATTCCATGCACCGGTCTTCGTCAGCAAACTCATCCCCACATTGAGCACAATTTTTTCCCTCCATCACACATGCGTACAAGAGAACACACGCGGTAGATCAAGCAAATGGCAGTTTTGCAGTTGGCGGCATGGAATGTACAGAAAAGTCGCTACAGCGAAACTAGCTCACCTGCAGTAACAGAACAAATCGTTTAGGGCCGGCTCTGGACGTGCCGCCAACTGCGCTTGCTGCTTGCAAGCAATGCGCTTTTATGGGGACGATGACGGAGCTTGTTGATCAGAGCACCATCTTGTGACGCGAACCGAAGTCAAGAAGAACTGGAAAAGTTCCACGTATTTTCAGCAGAGCTGCCACACCGACGAAGCCATCCGTGTGGGAAGTGTCTCTGCTGAAGTGGCTGCTCATCGCTTGAGTGAAAACCTTACCTTTCGCGTAAATACGATCCTTACATCAAGAGAATTTACTTCTCAGAGTCCGAGGAGGTTCCGACCGCTCATGTATCATCTGGTAGAGTGGCATTCATCACGTAATTCCTGCAGCTGAACTGCTCTCTGGGACTAGGCCTAGTGCCGTCCGTGGCACGCTGGCGGAGGTACCTTCGTCGGCGCCGCCTGTCTCGACGGCATTACCGACCGCACAATTGACATCCGAGCCTGGGTCCCAACTCCTGGTTCCTGCTCCTGGTCCATCGGCTGCAGCACATATCCTGCCGTCTCAAAATGCACATCAGCCCGTGAGTGATCTGTCCCGAGGGCGGAGGTCGGGAATGGCTAGCCAGCTTCCACTTGGTGATGGAGTTTCCACCAATGTGAGTGAGCAGCCGAGCACGCCAATGGACGTGTCTTCAGCGCTACCTTCTGGACGGGCGGCACAGCGCGGTGCTCAGAAGCGTCCTTCAGAAGACACTGCACCGGGATCATCTACCACAAACAACAGTTCACAAGGCAAGCGCTCCTGTACAACAACTGATCACCCGGTATTTTCTACACCCGGATCACCATGCTATAAAGTGACCATTAAGGCTCTGACAACCAAGTGCCTTACTGAGATACCGAACAGAATTATTCAGGCGAATCTGGACGCATGTCTTGGAACCAAGGGTTTCCGTGGTTTCACGGCCAGGAAGAAGTCGAATACAATTGCTGTGTGGCTCCCGAGTTTGGCTGCTGTTGAGTGTCTTCAAACACTTAAATGTATTTCAGTAACAAGCGAAGTCTCGGTTCCAGTCCAGGTTTACCTTGTTGATGGTTCCGATCTACAACGCTGCATTGTCTACAACGTAGACGTTGACGAGGACCAGGCTACACTTCAGCGTGAGCTCTACTGCCCTACTCATCGTGTGATTCAAGCTCGTCGCATGGGAAAGGGCCGCTCTTGCATCGTCACCTTGCAAGGCCCCGTGACTCCCCCAACTCGCCTATACTATTATGGCTGCATTCTGCGCCCTCGACCTTATAAACCAAGTGTCGTCTACTGTTATACCTGTTTCCGACCTGGACATATGCATAGGTCCTGTCCTTTTACAACACCAGATGACGCTATGCCAGAAGAAACAGTATCTTACCGATGCGGACTTTGCAAAGCTAATGACCATGACATCACCTCTCCAACTTGCCCAACAAAGCAGAAAGCAACTCAAAAGGTCCGTCGTGGAATACAAAGGCAATGGTCTCAACAGGGTACTTCACCACCGATTCAGACATTCAACAGATTCGAGGCTCTCCAATTAGATGACGATGAATGGCCACAGCTATCTGAGACAGAGCCACCGGCAATCTGTACACCACATGCTTACAGCGCTAATGTGAGTGCACAACGTCGTCACAGAGTACAAACGGGAAGGACATGCCGGAACCTCCGCAGGACGATGTGACAGCAGTTGACGACCAAATTGAAAGGCTTTTAGCCGAGGTCTATAAGCTCCGCAAACATCGTGAACTGCTTGCTCGTCGTAGGCGAGCAACGGAATCTCAGACCGCGAATATCAAGGCTGCCTCGCCAACGATTATGTCCCACACTCCCATGCCGTTCACTGATTCCCAAAAGTCTTCTGCTGCCCTGCCTGGTAACTCTTCGAAATCGTTACTGAGGTTTATGGTCACTCAATTATCTAAACTGACATCTGTGCTTTTGCGACATCTGGACTCATAATCAAGATGGCGACTACACGATATCGCGGTGTGCTTCAGTGGAACTGTAGAGGGCTCTCCACAAAGGTTGGAGAGCTCAAATCCCGTCTTCGCATGAACAAACTTCATGTATGGGCCATGCTACTGCAGGAGACGAACGCGTTGCCACCCATTCCTGGTTTCAGTGGATACGTGTCTCCTTCCATGCACGACCGAAGTGTGCACACGGATACTCCTCCGGGAAAGGTGGCTGTGTATGTTGACACACGGTTTCCTCAGGTACGCCTTGCTCTGGAAAATTGGTGTACTTCATATCAGGAGGTTGTTGCAGTGGCAGTCAAATTTGGTAAGGCAACTGTTGTAGTTGTGTCAGTCTATGTAAGACCTGGTGGTGGCTCTCCCTCCCGCATAAGCCTGGGATGGTTACTGAATGTTAGGCAACAATACCCGGGATGTCCAGTTTTAGTTGGGGGTGACTTCAATGCGCCTCACCCGGACTGGGGATACCCCACCTTAAGTCCTCGCGGCAGGCGAGTGCGAGACGCCTTTACGGATGCGCTGTTTATTCTCCTGAACCATCCAGATACACCAACAAGGACTGTGCTTCATACTAGAAGTGGAACATACGCTCCAGATCTTACGTGGTGGTTAGGAACCGGCACCCCCTCGTGGCACTTAGAGCCGGACTGCTGGGGCAGTGACCATCATCCTATTGTCATCGGTCTCTATCCATCACAGGCTAGACGATTACGCCGCAAGTGTACAGTTGTCCATTGGGACAATTCCGCGCCATTCTTCAAAACCACTCTGTGGAGTCGGCACCATCGCTTCTAGACCGCATAAAAAGAGCACTAAATGAGGCTACAACCATTACCTGGGTGGAGGTTGGTCGACCAACACCGGATGTGCCTCTGCTCAACTTGTGGGCTGCTCGTCGACAAGCGGAATTGACTGCAACCAGAGACCCAACTTCTGCGCATGCACGTACAAGACTAAATTACATTACTGCAAAGGCTCGAAGGTATGAGCGTGATCTCTCACGACGACAATGGTACCTGTGGTGCGAGCAGTTCTCCACACAGTCATCGAATGCCCATCTTTGGCGAACTTTCCATGCCATGGAGCACGGTTGTCGTCGTCCTGATGCAGCGGCCACAGCATGCTTTGCAGCAAACTTGTCTCCGAATGATTTCGCAAGACAAGCAGCACGCAAGTTTTTCCCCAAGTACGACGTGTTGCCTGCACCAGTTACAAGACCTCACTTGTGGGGCATGCCAGCCCATGTCGATAAGCTGCCATCTGCTGCCGACACCGAGGGAATCGCGAGCCCATTCTCCATGCCCGAATTGCTTGCAGCTATAGATGAAGCCAACCGAAAGACAGCGCCCGATCCGGACTCCATTACGTACGAGGTTTACAAGAACCTCAGTGGTGATGCACTTCCTCAACTCCTTGACACCATTAACAAGGTATGGCTAGACGGCGATGTACCAGACAGCTGGAAATCGGCTATTCTGATCCCTATTCCAAAGCCGGGGAAAGCCGCAACAGACTTAAGCAACTTTCGACCTATTTCCTTAACGGTAACAATTTGCAAGATTGCTGAGAAAATGCTCGCCACACGAATCTCATGCTGGCTTGAACATCACGGTTTCTACCACCCGGCCCAGATTGGCTTTCGACCATCTATAGGCACAGAAGACGGATTGGCTGTCTTGGCGTCATCCGTATTATCATCAACACGCAGCCACAATGTACGCGCCGTCCTCGCCATGGATGTAGAAAAGGCTTACGATAATATAAGTCATGCTGCCATTCTGGATTCAATTGACATGCTTCATTTACCACTTAGAGTACGCAATTTTGTAAAATCTTCCCTTGAAAGTAGACAATTTGCAATACGCCTCAATAACGAGGCCATAGGATCATTTGTCCCTCTTCGCGGCGTGCCCCAGGGATCGGTGTTGTCACCAACATTATTTAATATTGCGTTTATCTCACTTGCATGGCGGTTACATGAAATTTCTGATGTTAAATTCTTAATATACGCTGATGACATCACGGTGTGGAGCACACACAACGACCTAGACTCAATCATCGGCCCTGCAATCAGCTTTAGATATTACGTGCACATATGCATCTTCCATTGGCCTTGAACTTTCCGCCAGTAAAACTACGTTCATATCAGTCGCCAACCGCTGGGGCCGCCGTAAACTATCGGCAACTCCTATTCGTCTACATCTATCCGGAACCCCACTTCAGGAAAGTCCAACAGTAAAAATATTGGGCTTAACAATTCATGAGTCAGGAACTGGAACTACATGGCTGTCTGGCGCTAAAAAAACAGGCGTTACAGACACTGGGTTTAATTAGACGCATTGCTCCAAAAATGGGCGGCGCTCGCCCAGATGTTGCGAGACAGTTGGTTAGGGCAGTTGTGTAACCGCGCCTTGTTTATCAAGCCCAATTTCAGCATTTGACAAGGGCACAATGGAATCGACTTGAGGCTATAAATCGAGAGGCAATGAGGGTCATCACCTGCCTCCCTCGCATAACACCAGTCGTGGCGCTCCAAGAAAACGCACAACTAAACACAATAGATGAACTGGGGCAACAACGACGTGATGCACGCAAGCTTAAGGCCACACTCTCTCACGCAACGTGCGCTCTGAAGGCTTATGCTTCGAAACATTCAATACTACCACCGCCACTGCCAGTTCTTCCTCCTTGGCGTTTTGTACAGCTGAGCAATAACAAGCCAACTGATTTACGCCGACCAAGAACACAGGAAACGGCGTCGTCACTTCGCGACCGAATTATGGAACAAGACGCCCGCTTGCCACATGGTTCCATTATAATTTACGTCGACGCAAGCATCAAAGCCTGTGAAGTGATAACAGCAGTTTACTGTCCTAGCAAATCTTCATTGAACAAGACGTCAACATTTCAATTACCAGAACCTCCACCTTCTTTTTGTGCGGAACTGCTTGCAGTGCAAGAGGCGCTTCGCTCTGTGACCGCCATTCCCATGCTTCCCACGGCCCATATTATCATACGTACATATGCTCTCCAGGTGACAAAGCTACTTAGACGAGTTAGTAGTAGCCCGGAAATCTGCCAGAACATACACAGTCTAGCGGCTCGCATACCAAATCCAATTCGTATTGAATGGACCCCACGTGACCTTTTAAGTGCTCAAAGCCAAGTAGATTCTGCTACCCGCCTTTCAAATTCAACATCGACATCGCCAAACCTCATAAAATTGGACAATGCCACCCTGCTTTTAACAAGAAAGGAGCACCTCCGGCGCCGTACACGTGCTCTTATACCTCCGTGTACGGTAAGCCTCCCCCGCGGTCTAACCCGTGCAGAGGAGGTGGCGCTTCGGAGGATTCGAGTTGGGGTGGCCCTAACACCAACAGTGATCCGAAAGTGGCCACAATTTCGGTATTTATATCCACACCCTGGGTGCCCCATCTGCAAGTCAAGAAATATAGAAGCTGACATCCATCACCTACTGTGGGATTGTCCAGCGTTGAAGCCAACGCGGATTCGGCACCTGGTGGCAGCTGGCCTCTCCCCCCATAATCCGCAGTCATATGCTGTTTGGACACTGGGACCGCATCATCGTTCACTCCTCGATTTCATTGCATCAGCCAACCTTTTTTCATTTATTTGACCGCACCCTTCATCCATCATAACATTCCTTTTATGCCCTGAGGCAATAAACTTCGCCAAAAAAAAAAGCCATCCGTGCAAAAGAGCATCCGACGTCCGATGGACCCCTTGAAACTGTTGTGACGTAGTTGCGCACCTGCAGTAACAGAACAAATCGTTTAGGGCCGGCTCTGGACGTGCCGCCAACTGCCTGTTTTAGTGCTTTTCAGTTGATGCCATCGACACCTGATGAAGATGTAAGTTTTAGCGAGTCAATAATTTTCGCGATACCGGAAGGATAGAAAATGATATCAGGCATGACTGCGTCATCGGAACTAGGGAAATCTGGTAAAGTGTTTGCGGGTTTTTGCTTAAATACGGATGTGAATGTGTGGTTAAGCTCTTCAGTTATTTTATTGTCAGGGACTGGACGGCTCTGCTGATCGCATAGTTGTAACGGTTGCAAGTGTTAGGGGCAAATCGTACTCCAAAATTTTTTGGCGTTATTTTTTATTATTGTTGGCAAGACTGATGAATGAAAAGCGCGTTTAGTTTTGCTAGCAAGTGATTAAACCTCCTTTTTCGCTGCGTAATATTTTTGCCTTGAACATTGGTTGTTAGATTTTTTTTAGCTGAGCGGTACAGCCTTTTGTTTTTGTTCTAAGGTGTTTCAACGTGATGTTAAAATATGCTGATGACTGTTTTTCTTTTATGGTAGTAGTTGGTATGTGCGTTGGTATCAACTCATGCATTTTATCCTTAAACAGTAACCATTTAATTTCTACGGTACGTTTTGAAAAATCGTGAAGAAGCAAGATGCAAAATTATTCAAGTACTGCGTTAATTTCGGAATAATTTGCTCTGTCGTATAGTGGTATTGTTTTCGTTATTTTAGGCGTATGAGGCAGATGACAATGAAAGGAACCGTGCAAAATTGAATGGTCACTAAGCCCTGGCAAATATGTGAGCAGAGTGAGCATATCGGGCTCGGAAGCTAAAACCAGATCGAGTGTGTTTGATGAATTGCTACAGCGACGCGTCGGCTCTGTGAATGTTTGCGTTAGTCCAAACGTTAGGCAAGTGTTTACAAGGTCACTTTCGCTGTTGTTTTGTGATAGCACTGACGCAAGATTTGACCAAGTTATCGCAGGGAAATTGAAATCTCCGAAAAGCAGGATAGGCGCGATAGACGGTATGCTCTGGTTACTGATAGAAGTACACCGTGGAACTAGGCAAAGAAAGAAATATCAGCATCAGGAGGGCAATAACAGACGCCAATTACTATAGGTGGATAAGAGGCGTTGCTAATAACAAATGTAGTTTCTAAGGGGGATGATGTCCTAACTCACCTATGGGTCTGAAACGTGGAGGCTAACCAAGAGAGTTCTACTTAAGTTGAGGACAACCCAGAGGGCTATGGAACGAAAAATGGTAGGGGTAACATAAGGACATAGGAAGCGTGCAGACTGGGTCAGAGGAATAACTCAGGTTAGCAACATTCTAGTGGAAATTAAGGAGAAGAAATGGGTATGGGCAGGACATGTAGTGCGAAGAGAGGATAACCGATGGTCGCTTAAGGTAACAAACTGCATTCCAAGGGAAGGAAAGCGTAGCAGAGGGCGGCAGAAAGTTAGGTGGGCGGATGAGATTAAGAAGTTCGCAGGGGTCAAGTGGATGCAGCTAGCACAGAACCGGGTTAAGTGGAGAAATATGGGAGAGGCCTTCGCCCTGCAGTGGGTATAGTCAGGCGCGGCGGCGGCGGCGGCGGCGGCGGCGGCGGCTGCTGCTGCTGCTGCTGCTGCTGCTGCTGCTGCTGCTGCTGCTGCTGCTGCTGCTGCTGCTGCTGCTGCTGCTGCTGCTGCTGCTGCTGCTGCTGCTGCTGCTGCTGCTGCTGCTGCTGCTGCTGCTGCTGCTGCTGCTGCTGCTGCTGCTGCTGCTGCTGCTGCTGCTGCTGCTGCTGCTGCTGCTGCTGCTGCTGCTGCTGCTGCTGCTGCTGCTGCTGCTGCTGCTGCTGCTGCTGCTGCTGCTGCTGCTGCTGCTGCTGCTGCTGCTGCTGCTGCTGCTGCTGCTGCTGCTGCTGCTGCTGCTGCTGCTGCTGCTGCTGCTGCTGCTGCTGCTGCTGCTGCTGCTGCTGCTGCTGCTGCTGCTGCTGCTGCTGCTGCTGCTGCTGCTGCTGCTGCTGCTGCTGCTGCTGCTGCTGCTGCTGCTGCTGCTGCTGCTGCTGCTGCTGCTGCTGCTGCTGCTGCTGCTGCTGCTGCTGCTGCTGCTGCTGCTGCTGCTGCTGCTGCTGCTGCTGCTGCTGCTGCTGCTGCTGCTGCTGCTGCTGCTGCTGCTGCTGCTGCTGCTGCTGCTGCTGCTGCTGCTGCTGCTGCTGCTGCTGCTGCTGCTGCTGCTGCTGCTGCTGCTGCTGCTGCTGCTGCTGCTGCTGCTGCTGCTGCTGCTGCTGCTGCTGCTGCTGCTGCTGCTGCTGCTGCTGCTGCTGCTGCTGCTGCTGCTGCTGCTGCTGCTGCTGCTGCTGCTGCTGCTGCTGCTGCTGCTGCTGCTGCTGCTGCTGCTGCTGCTGCTGCTGCTGCTGCTGCTGCTGCTGCTGCTGCTGCTGCTGCTGCTGCTGCTGCTGCTGCTGCTGCTGCTGCTGCTGCTGCTGCTGCTGCTGCTGCTGCTGCTGCTGCTGCTGCTGCTGCTGCTGCTGCTGCTGCTGCTGCTGCTGCTGCTGCTGCTGCTGCTGCTGCTGCTGCTGCTGCTGCTGCTGCTGCTGCTGCTGCTGCTGCTGCTGCTGCTGCTGCTGCTGCTGCTGCTGCTGCTGCTGCTGCTGCTGCTGCTGCTGCTGCTGCTGCTGCTGCTGCTGCTGCTGCTGCTGCTGCTGCTGCTGCTGCTGCTGCTGCTGCTGCTGCTGCTGCTGCTGCTGCTGCTGCTGCTGCTGCTGCTGCTGCTGCTGCTGCTGCTGCTGCTGCTGCTGCTGCTGCTGCTGCTGCTGCTGCTGCTGCTGCTGCTGCTGCTGCTGCTGCTGCTGCTGCTGCTGCTGCTGCTGCTGCTGCTGCTGCTGCTGCTGCTGCTGCTGCTGCTGCTGCTGCTGCTGCTGCTGCTGCTGCTGCTGCTGCTGCTGCTGCTGCTGCTGCTGCTGCTGCTGCTGCTGCTGCTGCTGCTGCTGCTGCTGCTGCTGCTGCTGCTGCTGCTGCTGCTGCTGCTGCTGCTGCTGCTGCTGCTGCTGCTGCTGCTGCTGCTGCTGCTGCTGCTGCTGCTGCTGCTGCTGCTGCTGCTGCTGCTGCTGCTGCTGCTGCTGCTGCTGCTGCTGCTGCTGCTGCTGCTGCTGCTGCTGCTGCTGCTGCTGCTGCTGCTGCTGCTGCTGCTGCTGCTGCTGCTGCTGCTGCTGCTGCTGCTGCTGCTGCTGCTGCTGCTGCTGCTGCTGCTGCTGCTGCTGCTGCTGCTGCTGCTGCTGCTGCTGCTGCTGCTGCTGCTGCTGCTGCTGCTGCTGCTGCTGCTGCTGCTGCTGCTGCTGCTGCTGCTGCTGCTGCTGCTGCTGCTGCTGCTGCTGCTGCTGCTGCTGCTGCTGCTGCTGCTGCTGCTGCTGCTGCTGCTGCTGCTGCTGCTGCTGCTGCTGCTGCTGCTGCTGCTGCTGCTGCTGCTGCTGCTGCTGCTGCTGCTGCTGCTGCTGCTGCTGCTGCTGCTGCTGCTGCTGCTGCTGCTGCTGCTGCTGCTGCTGCTGCTGCTGCTGCTGCTGCTGCTGCTGCTGCTGCTGCTGCTGCTGCTGCTGCTGCTGCTGCTGCTGCTGCTGCTGCTGCTGCTGCTGCTGCTGCTGCTGCTGCTGCTGCTGCTGCTGCTGCTGCTGCTGCTGCTGCTGCTGCTGCTGCTGCTGCTGCTGCTGCTGCTGCTGCTGCTGCTGCTGCTGCTGCTGCTGCTGCTGCTGCTGCTGCTGCTGCTGCTGCTGCTGCTGCTGCTGCTGCTGCTGCTGCTGCTGCTGCTGCTGCTGCTGCTGCTGCTGCTGCTGCTGCTGCTGCTGCTGCTGCTGCTGCTGCTGCTGCTGCTGCTGCTGCTGCTGCTGCTGCTGCTGCTGCTGCTGCTGCTGCTGCTGCTGCTGCTGCTGCTGCTGCTGCTGCTGCTGCTGCTGCTGCTGCTGCTGCTGCTGCTGCTGCTGCTGCTGCTGCTGCTGCTGCTGCTGCTGCTGCTGCTGCTGCTGCTGCTGCTGCTGCTGCTGCTGCTGCTGCTGCTGCTGCTGACGACGACGACGACGATGACGATGATGATGTCCTAACTCAGTGCACTGCGGTGGGCGGCTATCAGTACACCACCACCACGCCGGAAAAGATTGAAATCTGAAGAAAGCGAGAGTACTTGAGAGTCTGCGATTGATGAATTGGGCCAAGTTTCCGTAAGAATGACCATTTTAGATTCTGTTGTGTGAATTACATTACGGAGATTTGGCAAAAGGCTTCGAATATTAGTGTAGAAAAAAAGAGATGTAGGAAAGGTTAGGACGCTAATGATTTCCTTCTACGAGTTTAAAGGGTGGGGGATAACCTGCTGAATGCTGTGGTCAGATATGTAGGTTTTGTTTCCGATGATTAGTTTCTTCTGTTTAAGTTTGTATTTTCCTTTCTGGGCTTTACCGAATTCTAGGAACTGCTTTCTAGCGATAAGCGTGTGCGGACAATAATCTTCACAAATACTGTAACCTGTATCTTTTAGTTTTTGGACACATGAAAGTAGCTTTTCTTTTACCTTAAAGTGGACAAACTTAACGATGATTGGTCGATCACGGTCCGCCCTGAACTTTTCCAGCCTGTGAGCTCTTTCAATATCAAGACGAACGAAGGTAGTGTCTAACAACGTACTACAATGCTGGATTATGAGGTCTTCCGATTGCGCCCATGTTTCGCGTTCGACATCTTTAAGGCCGAAAAACAAAAGGTTTGGTCTGCGTAATCTGTCGTCCGAATCATCCAGTCTGGTTTCAATGCTGGTAAATTTGCATAGCATTGGTTCGTCTGTTCTTTAACTGCTATCATTGGTGAACAGTCAGCTTCAATTTTGGTCAGTCTGTTTTTGACTTCCTGAAATATTTCGTCATTCTGGGAAATTTTAAGGCGAATAGATTTCATTTCTGTAAGAAGTGTAGCTTGTCCGGTTCAAATTTCGTTTAGTGCTTCAAGTATTTCAGCGGAAGATTGGGTATCACCGGAGCGAGTGTTGGAACCAGGGTTTAGTTCAACGTCGCCTGCGAGAATTAGTAACTGCTTGATAACATAGTTGCAATCAAAGTCAATCTGGGTGCAGCACAGTGAGCTCGGCAGCACCAGTTCTTCCATCTTCTTTTCGTCGATGGCATGACTCCGCCTCACAGGGTTGGCTGCCCTATTCCAGGGCACCTCTGAGTTTTGCTGCTCGCTAGGAATGGACGACCATCCTCTTTGGAGGATTGGGTTGCCGCTGGAGAGCATACTCTCCCACTATTCCGCACTCGGATTTTCTAGTTTGTTGAAAGCTTTGTTTCTATCGCATTACCAAGTAATGTGATTAGGGTTAGTGTAGCACCGCACCATGGACAAACGTCCCTCTATTGGTTCGGGAACATTTTGCTTAAGATGTGTGGAAGGTTCCAGTTTGCAGTTTCCCCATTAGACTGCTTCCTGTTTATTTAAGACGTTGTGGGCAGGAGAGTGTTTTATTCTCGTCCCTATATAATAATTTATGGTCTCAGAATACGTCGAGATTTTCCTCATGAAGACATCCGCGTTATGAAGCGCTCGGTAAAGCTTTGGCTGCGGGTGGCTGAGCATTGCATAGACCACAACCAGCGTTCTGGCATTAAGTTCACCGGTGTGCCGGTACATTTGTCCACTCCGCCAGCATAAAGTCCCGACACGCTGAAGTAGCCGAAGAATTAGCCATCGCACTTGTCATGTCGGATCCCGAGTGCGGGATCGTTGTCAGCGACTCGCGCACGGCAATAAAGAATTACGCCCAGGAAAGAATATCTGTCGGAGCCTGCCGCATAATTAAGGACTTGAAACCCTCACTGGACAGCAAGTTCGAGCTAGTTTGGTTCCCGGCACACATAGACCGTTTTACCAAGAGAAAGCAGGAGAGGAGGAAAATACTCTCTAACCAGATTCCTTGCGCCGGCCCATTGTTGCCAGTACCGAGTGGGCTGTGCATTCGCACTCTTCATGCATAGCAGAGAGGCTTTGCACCTCGGTGTATATTCGTTTGAGAGACTTAAATACCTTTATTAGCGCCCATTTTAGTGGTAATGTCATCTGGACAGCAATGCGTGATCCTGGAATGCACAAACAATGAGAAAAAATTCGCAAGATGATTGCCGAGAGTGTATGCGGGAAGCATGCATCGATAGTCCGAGTTCGGCTGTGATATGTTTCTGCTTCACCGCTTTCCAGTCTATCCTGATTAATTTCGCCTATGAACGTTTTATGTAAGCCAGACAGACTGAGTACCAATGACGAACTCACGAATATGACGCCCATTTCACTTCCTACACCGTAGTAACCACGCACGCCGGGCAGGCCGTGCCTCCCCCAAGCCCTCCGCGCCAACGGTTCGGTGGATCTCTTCCGCCAGCGCAAGAAGAGCGTGCTAAAATCTGTTCTTCACTCAAACAATTAGCCAACAGCAAAACAAAGTCTTTTGTGCCGATTTCTAACCCATACCGTGGTATAGATCATTCCAATACAAATAATTTACGCAACACATTGCCGCTGGAGCAGCGCACGAATCATCGTCTGCACACTGGCTCCGCTGCTAAGGCGTCACCGAAATTTACATCTTTTACTGATGGTATGGGATCGGCAGTAAGGCAGTTCCAAGACAGTCCATTTAATCTAGCACTGAGCAATTACAAAGCGCCTCTGGATGCGACTTCGATTCGAAACAATTTAGGCCTAGCGGCGACTAGGGAGTAGCGCTTCACGAGAGTGCCGCAGTCCGCCGCGCCAGTGGGCGACGCCACTTTCGTAAGCGCTGCTGTATGTGCTGCGAATTTGTCGTGACAGGGCGCCACCATCAAACTAAGATGGCTGCACCCAGGCGTCGAACCTAAAAAGGTCTAAAAGGAACGTCTCTCCGCCACCAATCTCAACGAAGTCGCTCTCTCCATAGCACGATGTCACGCGTACCGTGTCGGAGAGAGTCATGGCGAAGAATGGAGGCGAAAGAAGCTTACGAGCTTTAATGACTTAACCAAAGCTTTTTACCTGGCCCGCCGGGCTTTCCCTCCACCTAGCAGCAATCTATGCAGAGCTCAGGCAGTGGTGTGGAGGCAAATACAAACAAATACATACCCGAACCCGCTGCAGTACAACTGGATTTACCCCGAAATATATGACACCAACACATGCAACGTCTGCAAGGCAAACATAGTAACACTTAAGCACATACTCTGGGAGTGCAAAGCACAACTAAAAGGCGGTAATCCCGAAACTCTCTCATCGAGTTGGTCAGCCACTCAGTGCAGCTCCAGCCTCAAACATCAACGCTGGGCTCTCCAGCAGGCCCTCATGGCGGTGAAGAGACAAGATCTCGACGTTCCCACGTGGGCGACGTAGACCCGTTTGCGTTAAACACTGCCGGACACCAAATAAAGTTATTCCTTTTAATACTACTATAGGCAGAATCCATTTCGATGTTGTGAGCACGGAGCAAGATATACAGGAGTACCGACTACGTTTTTGGGAAGGGCGAAATTTTCATTTATTCATTCATAAATCTTTATTCATAAGGATGGCCTGAGGCTTAGAGGGCAGAAAGCTTGGTGACGCATACGATAGATGGTGCTTCTATTTAGCATCGACTTTTTCGGAAGCCGGAGCTTCCGAATGCGTCAAATAGACGAGTTCTTTCCTTTATTAACTTTATTTATTTTTCAGGTAGTTAGTTTAGGGGCAGCCCAAAGAAGAGTATTAGCTCTTTCTCCTAGCGGCCTGGCTTTCGTGCCGGCAGCAAGGTTTCTTTTTTCGGCGTTCATTCAACTATATTTTTAGCTTGTTAGCTTTTTAGATAATTATTCTTTTTTCTAGGTTATTGGCATTCGCAGAATTTATTTGAACGCATATTTGCTAATCGTGTTTGTGTCTTTCCTTTGCAGTCTGTATATTCTCAAAACTCGTAGTAGAAATAGTTCAATTGATAAGGCTTAATATGTGCAATCAAAAGAAGCTCAAATGTGCTCAGTGTGAGGCGCAGGTTAATATTGTTACATTAGGCGGTGCATGCACTAATATCTGCATAAGGACGGAAGAAGAATCTCGTGAGTTTTGGTGAAGACGACGTTCGAGCAGTGTCGGTTGGCGCCCGGTTGACGCTGCTGTGTTTCTGTGTGCTGTGTGCGGTGTCATCTTGGACTAATCCCTTGGCCCTCCTTGCCACGTATAATCTTGGTGGAGGTGACTAAAAATCCCCGTGCGCACAGAATAGAATATAGGAAAAAAATAGCACAAAAAAAAGCTGCATTTCCGCTGTGGCCGCCACCTACCTTGGCTCACAATGATGTCAGCAACGACCACTGTGACCTCCGAGGCCGCCCCTAACATCGGCTCATCCAGTGGTACTCACGAAGATCCGCCGCCCTCCCATCTTTAATGGGGAAGATAAGCCGGACGCTGACGACTGGCTAGATGAGTACGAGCGCTGCAGCAGAAACAACCACTGGGACGCGACCATTATGCTGGCGAACATAATCTTCTATTTGACGGGAACAGCTCGCACATGGTTCCAAAATCACGAATAAGAGCTAGTGACCTAGGAATTCTGTAAAAAAAAGCTTCAGGACTTGTTCGGGAAGCCGATTGGGCGGGCTCTCGCAGCGAAAACGGGACTTTCCATTCGCGCCCAGTCCCCCACAGAGTCCTACCTTGCCTATATTTAAGACGTGTTTTCGTTGTGCTGCAAGGTGAGCAGCTCCATGCCAGAAAGTAACAAGATAGGGCATATCCTCAAGGGTATTATAGCGGATGATGCGTTCAGCACAGTCTTCTGTACCGATTGCTATACCGTCGACTCGGTACTTCAAGTCTGTCGAAAATTCGAGCAGGCTAAACATCGACGTCTCGTATATAGCTTTCAGCGCCTTCCGAACATGACGTCTACACCATCCTGCGCTGACCTGCCGCCTTTACAACAGCCGTCTCATCCAGCGAACATCACTCAGATAATCCGGAGAGAACTCGAGGCTTTGGTTCCTGCACCACTCACGTCTCCGCCGCCCGACACCATGGCCATGATACAGGCCGTTGTTCTCCAGGAACTTGCCAACGTCGGCCTCTCCTCCAGCCCCGTGCCGCCACCGTCACCAACGTACCCTGTTCCTGTAGTGGCTGCTGCTACCTCCAGTCAGGCTTTCCCACATCGCTACCTTAGCCGCAATCCTGCAGAGTGGCACACCTCAGACGACAGGCCAATTTACTTCATATGCTGTCGCGCCGACCACACATCCCGTTATTGCCGTAGCCGTACCTGCTTCGCCCCTCGCTCTTATTGCAACGCCGACCGTCGATACCAAATGGACGTTGACGCTTCCCTGTCCAACCAGAGGAGCCCCGCCCCGCCTATGATGGACCTGAACATTATCTTCATCAAACAGATCAGCCTCGCAGCCTGGGATGCCTTCCGAAAACAAAGAATTGCTTTGAAAGAAGGCGAGCGACTCCCTTTGGCTGAATGGGTGAGACAGCTTCAGATGGATTTAAAGAACGCCACCTCCGTAGTGAAAGCCACAGAAAAGGCACCTGAGATCGACCCGCACCTCCTCCATCTGTGGGAAGCTCGAAGAGGACTTGTCCAAAGATCGCGGAAGCAACGACACAATCGCAAGCTACGGAAACGTATAGAGGAAATTACAATTGCGGCAGAGCGCTACGCGGAAGAGCTCACGAGTTCCAACTGGCACAGGCTCTGCACAAGGCTGCAGGGAACACTCGGAACGGCCAAAACGTGGTCACTCCTCCGAGGCCTTCTCGACCCATCCAAAACCAGAGAGGAAACCTCTAAAGCGGTTGCCAAACTCCTCCATAAGGAAGCGAAAGATAGCACTGCACTGCTGCATGCCCTGGAGGCGCGCTATATACTGACGGGTCCCAGACCGCAATATAGAGATTACCCTCATCAAAATGAGTGTTCACCCCTGGACGAGGACATCACGGAATCCGAGGTTCGAGCAGTACTCGCGAGCCTGAGAAAGAGCACTGCCCCTGGGGCGGACGGTATTACATATAAGACGCTCCAGAACCTTGACGACGAATCAATAACTGCCTTGACCAGTTATTATAATGACGTATGGAAGACCGGTACACTCCCGCAAGAATGGCGTCATGCTGACATAAATTTAATTTCGAAACCAGGCAAGCAGCTCGCCCTTCAGAACCTTCGACCCATATCCTTGACGTCGTGTGTTGGGAAACTGATGGAGCATGTAGTGCTCCGGCGGCTGCACCCACACTTGGAAACCAACATCTTCTTCCCTGACACCATGTTCGGGTTCCGGCCGCATCTCTCTACTCAGGATGTTCATCTTCAGCTTAAAGAGGAAGTGATCGATCATCCCGGCAGGACCCAGGCCCGTGCTGTCCTGGCCTTAGACCTGAAGGGGGCCTTTGACAACGTGTCGCACGATGCCATCTTGGAGGGACTAGCGAGTTCACATTGTGGTCAACGAACTTATGATTACGTTAGGGCTTTCCTCATGGATCGAACTGCTACCCTGGGTATCGGAGACGTATGCTCTGAACCGATACGTCTCACTGGTCGAGGCACCCCACAGGGTTCGGTGTTGTCGCCCACATTTTTCAACGTGGCGATGGCAGGACTTCCTTCGCTGCTGTCAAGAATTCCTGATCTACATCATGCGCTCTATGCTGACATCACGTTATGGATCACCAAAGGCTCTGACGGCCACATCCAAGACAGCCTTCAAGAAGCAATTGAGATGACAGCAGTACGCAACTGAGCGCGGGCTTACATGCGCGGCTGAGAAATCAGAACTGCTTGTGATTCGCGCACGAGCGAGGACCCAAGTAGTCGACTGGGAAATCGACTTGCATCTTGAAGGAATTCCCATCCCTAGAGTGGATCGACTAAGGGTACTGGGCCTGTATCTGCAGAGCAACGGCAGAGCGACCTTCACTATACAGCTGCTGAAGAAGCAATTCGCGCTGGTGGCGCACTTGATCCGCCGTATTTCCACAAACGTGGGGGGCTCAAGGAAAGGGATACCATGCGAATCGTGCAGGCGCTATTAATCAGCCGTATGACGTTTCACGCCCCTTATCACAAGTTCAATCGAACTCAACTCAATCATCTGAACATCTTTCTACGATAGGCAGTAAAGACAGCCCTCGGACTTCCCCCGTACACCTCGACGCATCGCCTGCTTCAGCTTGGCCTCCACAACACCGCAGAAGAGCTGATAGAAGCCCAAAGGAATGGCCAAATCACGCGCCTTCGAGACACTAGAGTGGGCCGGACTGTTCTCCGTAGACTAGGCTACCCGGAGCCGACAACACCACTGCAACAGAGGTACCATGCCATCTCGCCCAAACTGGCAGCTAAGATCAGGGTCGCGCCAGTTCCAAAGAATATGGACCCCGCACTCCACACTGGTCGTAGGACCGCTAGTCAAGGCACTCCTGCACCAGTACAGAGGTGTCCAAACTGTTTTATATGTCGACGCGGCGAGATATCCATCGGACACAGACGCTATGGCACTAGCTGTTACGGACGCCAACGGCTCAATTAAGATTACGGGCTCCGTTCGTGGCAGGAACTCGAGCACGACGGCTGAGGAGACTTCCATAGCGGTAGCACTCACCTTCATACACCACATGGACACATGTTACATACATCCCACCAGTCCGACATACACAATAATCACAGATTCACAAGCTGCGTGTCGCGCCTTCGCGAAGAATACAATATATTTCGAGGCTTCACGCGTGCTCTCATTTATAAACTATCATACCTTTCCCATTGTTAAAATTGTTTGGACTCCTGGTCACTCCTCCCTTCCTGGCAACGAGAGTGCACACGAGCTCGCCCGAGCAGCAACCTTCCGGGCGCTGTCGACGGAAGCGGAGGGGGAAGTAGACACAGAGGACGCCAGCACAGTTCCACAGTCTTACACCCACATTACACTATATTACCGCACACAAAGAACTCTGCCACCGCCGCACCCAACACTCACCAAGGCCGAAGCTGTGGCATGGCGACAACTGCAGACTCACACGTATACAAATTTGTACCACAAACATTTGTTCTTCCCCACCCGCTACCCAAATAAATGCCCCACCTGCCAACAACACCGACCAACACTATACCATTCTGTTTGGGCCTGCCCAAAGCCACCCGGCGGCATTCCACCTGTACCTCACCCCACCCTCTCATCTTGGGAAGAGGCCTTGTCCCGCACGGAGCTGGCCGAACAACGCCGGCTAATCGAGCGGGCCGAGGAGATTGCCGTGGCCCATGGGCTTATGGACTGATTTGTATTCTTTCTGAGACCGTTTTATTCGCAACAACCCGCAAGACCAGCGACAGCTGTTCTGGCGGGCCTGCAGGATTGAGGCGGCACATGGAGCCCTGGACTGAGGGCTCCACTCAGGAAGAAAAGGAAGTTTACATAATAAATGTTTTTCCTCCTCCTCCTCCGCGGAACGAAATCATCCCCACTGCCCGTCGCTCCAGCCGATCTCCAGCCCCACTGGCTCGTCGATCCCGTTGACGGGTCCCTCCTCGTAGCCCCTCCCCATCATACGACGGCACCTACTCGGGAAACTAGCGAGTGCAGCGCCCGGGAGTGACGCTGCATTACCGACCCGGACTGTCAACTCGGAACTGACCCCACATCCAGACGAAACCTCATTGACATTCTTGTGGACGGAGTCTCCGTTTCTGCCGTTATTGACACTGGAGCCCATATTTCAGTCCTTTGTTCGTCGTTGCGCGAGCGCCTCAAAAACGTTCTTACGCGCGTAGCACCTCTACAGATCGTGTTGCTGATGAAAACTCTGCTACCATCATCGGAATGTGCACTGCGTGCGTCAGCATCGCCGGCCACCCGGTCCCTGTGCTGTTCGCCATCCTTACTACTTGTCCTCAAGACGTGATTTTAGGCCTAGACTTTTTAACAGCCCATTCCGCTCTCATTGACTATTCCTCCGGACTTCTGCACCTAGCCCTGCCCCGTTGTGTTCACGACCCTAGTGCTGACAATTCCCAGCCCCGCCTCCGCTCCAGTCCATTTACTCGTCTGCCTCCCGAGACGGCAATACGTGCCCATGTCACCTTTTCCCTCCCTTCCTGACGGTGACTACGTTGTCAACCCCATCACCGATGTCACTCTACAGCGCAACATCGTCCTACCTCATAACATCATAACATTGTACACGTCGAGAATAACCTCACCTACATTCCCGTACTCAACTTCAGCATGTCTTCGCAACTTCTCCCGGAGGGCATTTTCCTTGCCGAGCTGTCACCTTTGTCCAGCTTGCCTATTTCTGCCTTGCTGTCCGACCGTCACGCCGAGGTACCTGCACAGACTGTCCCGTCACAAAGTCCAGAGGACCGCATCTCAGCAATGGTTGCCTCTGACCTGCGTCGCGAATATACAAGCGCCCTTGCCGGCCTTTTGCGGTCATACAGCGACATTTTTTATTTCGGTCACGGATCCCTGGGCCAAATGTCCGTCGTCACACATCGCATCGATACTGGAGATTCCCGTCCTATTCACAGACGGCCTTACAGAGTTGCTCTTTCCGAACGCCGGATCATTCAGGAAGAAGTGGAGAAACTGTTCGCCAGCAAAATTATTGAGCCGTCGAGCAGCCCCTGGACGTCTCTGGTAGTACTCGTCAAAAAGAAAGACAACAGCTGGAGTTTTTGCGTAGATTATCGACACCTAAGCAAGATAACAAAGAAATACATGTACCCTCTTCCGAGGATCGATGACGCCCTCGACTGCCTCCATGGTGCCAACTAGTTTTCGATCGATCTCCGTTCTGGATATTGACAGATCCAGACGAAAGACGAAAGAGATCGTGAAAAGACGGCTTTCGTCAACCCGGATGGCCTCTACCAATTCAAAGTGATGCCTTTCGGCTTATGTAATGCCCCTGCGACCTTCGAGCGTATGATGGACTCCTTACAACGCGGGTTCAAATGGACCACATGTCTGAGCTGCCTCAATGACGTCATCGTATTTTCATGAACCTTTCAGGGCCACCTCCATCATGTTTCGGCTATTCTTGTCATCTTCCGATGGGCTGGCCTTCAGTTGAACTCCGGGAAGTGTAGCTTTGGTCGCCGGGAACTCAAGGTCTTAGGGCACTTGGTCAACACCCATGGCATCCAGCCGGACCCCGAAAAAATTCGCGCTGCGATTTTTCTATACCGAAATCCAGCAGCGACGTGTGTAGCTTCCTCGAACTTTGCTCATATTTCCGGCGATTTGTACCAAACTTCGCGGAAATCGCCCGTCCACTCAAGCAGCTTCTGAAAAAAGAGCTCTCCTTTTCCGGGGGCCACGAACAATAGGCCGCCTTCGTCGCTCTTATTGCCCACCTCACCGGTCCACCAGTGTTGGCTCACATCAATCCGTCAGCGCCCACAGAAGTACGCACCGACGCAAGTGGTCATGGAATTGGTGCCGTTCTCGCACGTCAGCTAGGTTCCCCTCGCGTCATCGCCTATGCCAGCCGACTCCTCTCTGCGGCCGAACAGAATTATTCCATCCCTGCGCGTGAGTGCTTAACCCTAGTTTGGGCCATTGCGAAGTTTCGCCCTTATTTGTATTGGCGGCCATTCACTGACCACCACGCATTGTGTTGGCTTTTCACACTCAAAGACCCTACTGGCCGCCTTGGACGTTGGGTCTTGTGCCTTCAGGAGTACAATTTTTCAGTAGTTTATTAGTCTGGTCAGTTGCATCGAGACGCGATTGCCTGCCCCGTCATCCAGTTGACCTGCCAAGCCAACATGAATGTGAAAATGACGCTTCCGTGCTCTCTATTTGACTTTTCCAACATTCGCCGTGAGCACCGCCAGGACTCTCGGCTTCGCGAAATTATCGCCTCAGCGCCGATCGCCATGACCCTTCCCTTCGTTTGTTTGTGCTTCACGACGGCACCTTGTACCGGCACAATATGCGACCTGATGGCCCCGACCTTGTACTAGTAGTCCCTCAGCACCTACGCAGAGCCGTCCTTGAACAGCTTCACGACGTTCCCACAGCAGGTCATCTAGGCATCTCTCGCACGACAGTGTGCGCCGTCAGTTCTTTTGGCCAGGCCTATACCGCGCAGTCCGCCACTACGTGGCTGCTTGTGACCGCTGTCAACGCCGGAAAAAGCCATCAGTTTTACCAGCTGGACTTCTGAGGCCGATCGACATCCCCATAGACTCATTTTTTCGAGTGGATCTGGATCTTCTATGGCCTTTTCCACTGTCAGCATCGGGGAACAAATGGATTGCGGTGGCCACTGATTACACACACGCTACGCGGTCACACAAGCAATACCAACCAGTTGTGCAACTGACGTCGCTGCTTTCCTCCTCAACGACGTTATACTCGTCCATGGAGCTCCCCGCCAACTGCTCACCTACCGTGGCCGTTGCTTTCCTGCGCGTATAGTCGACGAGATCCTACGATTGTGCAACGTTCATCATTCTTTCACGACTGCCTACCATCCACAGACGAACGGGCTTACTGAACGCCTTAACCGGACATTAACTGACATGCTTTCTATGTACATTTCTGATGACTACAGCGACTGGGACATAACGCTGCCATTTGTCACATTTGCATACAATTCGTCTCGTCACGACACTACCGGCTACTCCCCATTATATCTTCTATACGGCCGTCAACCTCTGCTTCCTTTTGACAGCCTGCTCCCGTCTGTCACCACTGCTAGCTCATATGCTCGTGACGCCATAGCCCGAGCTGATGCTGCTCGCGTTGTTGCTCGCAACCGACTCGCAGCCTCCCAGCACTCCCAGAAACGTCGCTATGATTCCTGTCATCGCAACACACAGTATTCTTGCGACTGGCTCGTGCTACTTTGGACCCCAGCTCACCGCGTTGGCCTCTCGAAAAACTTTTGCCCCGTTATACAGGACCCTACGCATTTTACGACAAGTGACTCCAGTGGCATACGAAATTGCGCCCTTTCACCCCGCAACGCATACTTCTACACCACGCACCGAGACGGTCCATGTCGCACGGCTCAGACCGTACTACACGGACCCTGGTTTGGACTCTAGTACGCACCGGGACGGTGCTTTTCAACCAGCGGGGTAGTGTTACATAGGCCGTGCATGCCCTGATATCTGCATAAGGACGGAAGAAGAAGAATCTCGTGAGTTTTGGTGGAGACGACATTCGAGCAGCGTCGGTTGGTGCCCGGTTGACGCTGCTGTGTTTCTGTTTGCTGTGTGCGTTGTCATCTTGGACTAATCTCTTGGCCTTACCTTGCCGCTTATCAATATCAAGTAAACGCGTTTCGACTTGGCAGAGGAAGCGGAAGACAGCGAGGTTTTGTGCCATTGTTGCGTGCTGAGTGCGCGCCTAGACTGGTTTCAACTAGAAAAGGTCGGACTAGTGTCGCGTGTGGAAGCCTTAGAAAATGAATTAGGTTTATTAAGGGAAGAAAATCAGAAACTGCTGGGACCGCTTCCTCAAATGGAAAAAAAATTGACGACATATCCCTTGGAAGCAAGGAGGACGGACATTCCATTGCGGGGCCACGTGGCTGGGACCGAAACTGGCATGAACGGTAAAATCAAAGTAGGTCAGGCGGAGCCGAACCTATGGAGTTATCTAGAAGCAGCTAATAAGAAGTCGGGAAAGAAAGAAGTAAGGAAGATCGAAAATCCTAGAGAGAAGGACACAGATAACCTACAGCAGAAGTCAACAGTTGGGAGGGAGCCAGAGAATGCCGAGATGCTTATCGTCGGGGATTCTAACATGAGCAGGTGCAGTCTAGATGCCATGGAACATGTAAAGGGCGATAAGCGAGTATTAGTTGGAATCTTCCCAGCGATGACAATGAGCGCAGTGCTAAAAGAAACCAAGAATAGGCTGTCAAAAAATGCCGCAGAGCGCAATATGGTGATAGTAGCCGCGGGGCTGAACGATGTCCTAAATGGTGACGCTGCAGGAGTGGTGGAAAGTTTAGCTCAGGGCGTTGGCAATATCAAGGCGATAGCACAGTAGTTAGCACAGTTAGCACAGTTCGTTATGTGCGCAAGGTATGAACGGAAAGCTTGAAAAGGACATGGTGACAGTATTTCATGACATAGGAAAGTCAAGCCTGGAGAAGCGTTTGGAAGTGGTTGAGGTAAGCAGGGACGGCATAGGACAGGTTTTGGCAGGGCTTTTCAGCGAGATGACATCAATTTTAACAGACAGTTGGCAGCAAAGATCGTCAGAGCAGAGCTTAAAGGGTCCGCGAGGGCTCCGGGCGCAGGAGTAGTTGGAAATGAAGCAGAAGAAAGCGTAGGGTGAGCCCAACGAAATGACAAAGAGAACGTCGAGAAAGAGAAGTACAAAAAAAATTGAACACTATGATCAGTTACATAAACATGCAAGGGGGTAGAAAGAATGAAATGGCTAGAGATAGAACAGCAGTTGAAGGATGACAAAATAGGTGTGTACGCTCTTTGCGAGACTCATCTCAGGGATCAAAAGATCCGCCGTTTATAAGGCTACGTCTGGGAAGGGTGCAACAGAACGAGAAGGTAAAAAAAGGGTGGAGGGGTAGGTATGTTGATACACCAGGGAACAAATTGGCAAAGAAATAAGTCATCTTGTAAAGAACATATCTGGGTATCAGGAACAACAGTCGGGCCCCGCCGGACTGGTGCAGTGGTAAGACGCCCGACTACAGTGACGGAGTACCCAGGCTCGATCCCGACCGCGGCGACTGCGTTTCGATGGAGGCGAAACGGACAGGCGTCCGTGTGCTGTGCGATAGCGCACGTTAAAGATTCCCATGTGGTCGAAATTACTCCGTAGCCCTCCACTACGGCTCCCCTTTCTCTCTTTCCACTTTCACTCCCACCTTCCTCCCTTCCCTTACGGCGCGGTTCAGGCGTCCGCAGAAACAAGTGTGACAGATACTGCGCCTTTCCTTTCCTGTGAACCGATTATTATTATTATTATTATTATT
This sequence comes from Amblyomma maculatum, assembly GCF_055883805.1. Taxonomy (NCBI): domain Eukaryota; kingdom Metazoa; phylum Arthropoda; class Arachnida; order Ixodida; family Ixodidae; genus Amblyomma; species Amblyomma maculatum. Next base: position 456,267,302 of record NC_139344.1, on the reverse strand, counting down.
ATTATTATTATTATTATTATTATTATTATTATTATTATTATTATTATTATTATTATTATTATTATTATTATTATTATTATTATTATTAAAAAACGGGCCCATCGTAAAGCGAAACGACCTGGGTTTCACAATTGGGCAGATGAGTTTCGCCGTGTGCGTTCTCTTTGCAAACGTTTATACAAGTGGGACTACGACTCCTACTTTGAGTCTTTAGAGAGGAGTGCCTCAAATCGTCCTAGTCAGTTCTGGCGTTACGTTCGCAAGCGTTCCATTAAATCAGATTTAAGTATCAGCTTAGTTGACTCTCAGGGTTCGGATGTTGCTGACAGTTTTGCCCAACATGGGCCCGGGCCCGGCGAAAGCATGGGGACCATGTCGCTGACCATGAAATTCCTTCTCACTGTACAGGTGGTCCTGTCAGTGGTCGCCGGATCATCAACCTGCATTGGCACGTGCTATGGACCTGCAGTTATCAACGCTATCCGTGGCGCGTGCTCTGAAGCGCCAACTCCATTCCCGGAAAGCGAGATCCTCCCCCATCTGCATGACCTGTGCATGACAGTGACATCACCTATTCCGTTTGCTATAAGAGACTGCCCGCAGCGTTATTTCTTCAGTGGGCCCGGCGAAATCATGGGGACCACGTCGCTGACCATGAAATTCCTTTTCACTGTACAGGTTAGTTGCACCTTCTCTAAAGTAAGGGCTGGTGATGATGTCCTACTAGTCGTTGTGCCGTGCCCACACACCTGTCTAACTTTAGCTTACGAGTGTTTCCTTGCATGTAAAATGTTGCTCTGCGGTGATGTCGAGCAGAACCCTGGTCCTTCAGTGGAAGATCTGTGCAGCACTATTTTGAACGGGCAGGCCGAAATACGCAGCGAAATTCTAGAAATGAAAACCCGTATCAAGGGCACTGAAGAACTTTTACACAATTTTAATGCACAGCTATGCTCTTTGACCAAACTTCTGAAAGAATTGTCTTCTAACCCCACACACGTGGCATCTCTTGTGGATTCAACCACTGCCATGCAAGACATGATGGCATGGCAGAAAAACAAACAGGTTGATCTCGAAGATCGAAGTCGACGCTCAAACCTTATCGTATATGGTATAGAGGAGCCTTCCGATGAAACCGAAGGCACTTTAAGAAATGCAGTTATAACTGGGATCTTTGAAGAAAAGCTTGGTTTAAAATGCAAATCTGTTGCACGTATACATCGCCTTGGACGACAAGGGAACCGAAGGCCCGTGATCGCATATTTTCAAGATTTCACGGAAAAACAAGCTGTATTACAAAATTCGAAAAACCTCAAGGGGTCAAACACTTATGTCCAAAACGACTACAGCCAATGCACGCTGCGCAAACGTAAATTGTTGTGGGAAAGTTCAAAGATAGAACGAGATGCCAAAGAGCCTTATTCATGATAAGTTGAAAGTCGATGGCGTGTTGTATATATGGGATGATGCACGAACAGAACGTGTGGCTCTACCATCACGAAGTGGAACAAAAGACGAGCACTCGATACCTTCATCAGGAAATTCCGCGAATGATTGACGGAAAGCAAGCGCTAATACTAAAGAACTGAGAGTATTAAATCTGAATGCCCAGAGTCTCCTCAATAAGACGGATAAACTTGAGTACCTTCTTTCGGTACATGACCCTCACAAACAGTCATCACTGAGACTTGGCTGCATGATGCTGTATGTGATTCCGTCCTCATACCCAGCTCATACCAAATCTTTCGTCGCGACCGACCCACACGGGGTGGTGGCGTTGCAGTAGTATTAAAAAACCCTCTAAACGGCGTAGTGCTAAATCAAATCCCAGATCATGAAAGCCTATTTATTCACGTGAACTGCTGGGGCCATGTATTCACAGTGTGTGCTGCTTACAGAGCACCATCGTGCTCTACTGATTATTTGTTTAGGCTTTACGATCACTTAATTATGCCTGCTTAAAAAAGACCGTCTCATTCTTGCTGGTGATTTTAATCTGCCTGAAATCAATTGGAGTAACCCAAAATATGTCTTTGATGTTATTGATAACCCTTTGGCTGATATGTTCGCGTGCGATCTTGTACAAACTGTAACGGATTATACTCGTGAAATTGGGAATGCCCGTTCTACTCTTGATTTAATCTTTGTCAACAAAAGAGTGTCTGAATATACGGTATCAGTAGACGCTGGCATTTCTGATCACCATGTCGTAAACTTGTCATTTCCGATAGAAAATCGACAACACCACAGCGAACATTCTATTCGTATTGTGAAAACTTTTTCACGAGCCAATGACCAAGCCATTTTGGACACACTATGGCATCTCTCTGATAATCTATGTGGTGATGTTAAATCATTATGGAAGGCATTAACGGAAACTGTACAGTTCTGCCTCGATAATTATGTAGCAGACAGACGTACCAAAACTAACAAAAAGAACCCATGGATGACGCGAGAAATTATTCATATCCATCGCAAGCTGAAACGTGCCAAGCGTAGCGGTCATTTCAATAGCTCTCATCAAGCCCTTAAATCTGCGCTTGCCTCTCGCTTAGCCGATGCAAAAGCAAAATACTTCACTCACTCACTCCCGAGCTTTCTAAAAGACAGTCCTGAGAAGTTCTGGCGGTACCTCAGTGAAACTAAAAAAGAATCGAGTCAGTTATCTGTTAATAATTGCACTTCTCATGACCCGTCAGTTATTGCGAACTGCTTTAATCAGTACTTTCACTCTGTTTTCACCACGACACGCGATGACGTCCCGTTTTATTATTCCCTTTCGGATCTATCACCCGATTGCATTACTTACGAAGGTGTTTTTAATATGTTACTCAACCTTAAAGTGAAGACCTCTGTTGGCCCTGATAATGTACCTAACGTATTCCTGCGTCGCTATGCAGAACCCCTAGCCCATTTTTTTACTCATCTGTTCCAGTTATCATTTCGGGACTGCGTTCTTCCTGACGATTGGCGAATTGCCCGAGTGATTCCAGTTTTCAAAAAAGGTGACCGTCTTGATGTTAGAAATTATCGTCCAATTTCATTAACCTCTAGTACATGTAAACTCATGGAATACATCGTATCCAACTTCATAATCGCATTTCTCGAAGAAAACAACGTTTTGTCGTGTTTCCAACGTGGATTTCGGAAAGGCCTTTCAACTGTTACCCAACTGGTAACCACCATTCACGAAGTGGCATCCTCTCTTGATAAGGGTGAGCAAATAGACATGATATTTCTTGACTTTAGCAAAGCATTTGATCGCGTCTCCCATAACAAACTAGTCCTAAAGCTTCAGAACATTGGTCTTCCTTTACCAATGGTGAAATCGATTCAAGCATACCTCAGTAACCGAAAACAGTTCGTCCACGTGAATGGCTGCTCCTCTAAAATTCTCCCGGTTGGCTCTGGAGTACCTCAGGGCAGTGTCCTGGGCCCTGTTTTATTCCTAATTTACATTAATGACATTGTTGCCTCAATTGACATCACATCTGTTAGTATCAGGTTATACGCAGATGACTGTGTTCTATTCAAAACTATTCGTTGCATAGATGACCAAATTGCCTTGAACAATAACCTTAATGCTGTATACCAGTGGTGTAGCCTTTGGTCTATGGAATTAAACACAGAAAAATTCGTTCTTCTTCGCGTAACTAACAAAAAAACTCCGTTTCAGTTTTTGTATAAAATCAACGAATATCCAATAGTTCAGGTGGATGAGTGTAAATATCTACGCGTCACGATAACTAAAAACTTGAACTGGACCAGCCACATCAACAAAACCTGTGCATCAGCCTTCAGGAAACTAGGTTTTCTTCGTTCTAAATTAAGGTCAGCCCCTGCCCATGTTAAGCTGCTAGCATACAATACGCTTATCAGACCTCAGCTGGAGTATGCTTGTGTGGTGTGGGACCCGTACTTGAAAAAAGACATAACTAAAGTAGAAAAGGTTCAGAGAAAAGCAGTTCGTTTTATATTCAATGCATATGGCAGATTAGATTCCCCATCGTCTCTAATGAGTGATAACTTTTTGACATTAGAAACGAGAAGAATGATTTCCAGATTGCGGTTTCTGTATCGGCTTTGCAATCACCAACTTGATATCAATGCACAATTGTTCGTTCATCCACGCGTGGGTTGTCCAACCCGACACTCCCATCATCACAACCTGGAACCCATCTTTGCCCGTACTAACAGATTCAAGAACTCTTTTTTTCCGCGCACTGTCTCCCAGTGGAATACACTTCCAAAAGATGTTTTCTCCGCTAATAATGTAACAGTTTTTGAAGAAGGTGTAAGAAAAGCCCTGCTTTGATTTTTTGCTTTCCTATTTGCTGATTCAATTTTTTTTTCCCATCATATGTTTGCACTGTACCCTGTTCGTTTTATATTTTTGCTTGCCGATGGTGGCGCTGAAATGCATTCTCTTTTGTCCTGTATTGCCCTCCTGCTTGGTCTATATTGACTGCAGTATGTTCTAAATAAAAAAAAAACATTTTTCCTCCGTTTACAAACATCCACATTGTGATTCCGTTTGCCTCCCATCTGGTGCACTATCTAATTCCATTCTCTTTGATGAGGAGTTGATAACTGAGAGTCTTAAGCGTCTGAGACCATCTTTGTCTCCTGGACCTGATGGCATTCCAGCCGCCATTATAAAAGCCTTCAGTTACATCTTTGTACTAGTACTGACCGCCATATTTAATAACTGTTTAAAAAATGCTGCCTTTCCTCGCGTGTGGAAAATGGCACGCGTGTTTCCTGTCTTCAAGTCTGGAAACAAATCTGATGTTTCCAATTATCCTCCGATTTCTATTCTATGTGCAACCTCTAAGCTTTTCGAATTAGCTTTGCACAACGTACTTTCCTTCCATCTCAAACATATCATAGTACCGAATCAACATGGCTTCATGTCGGGTCTCTCTGCTTCTACCAACCTAGTCACGTTTATGACGTATGCCTCTGCAGCAGTCCTTCAGAGGGGTCAGGTTGACACTGTGTACTGTGATATGAGCAAAGCTTTCGACGTTGTTACTCACTCACTACTTCTTGAAAAACTTCTACTATCTGGCGTTGAAGTCTCACTCGTAGCCCTCCTACGCAACTATCTCCTTGATCGCTTCTGCTTTGTCAGTGTCAATGGACAGACTTCTTTCGTTTACCCTGCAACGAGTGGAGTTCCTCAAGGTTCAGTACTAGGCCCGCTTCTCTTCTCTGTTTTTATTAATGATGTTTCCATGGTGATAGGGAACTCCTCGTTTCTTCTTTATGCTGATGATATAAAAATATTCAAGGTAGTACATTCTTTCCAAGGTTGCTTGTTGTTGCAATCGGACATATCTGCTTTTTTTTTATTGGTGTGCGAAGAATCGACTTACCCTCAATTCTTCCAAAACTAGGGTTGTATCCTTTACTCGTAAAACACATAGTTTTCTCTACCATTATTCTGTGAGTTCTGTGCTGTTGGACAGGGTTGATGAAATTAACGACCTTGGTGTACTTTTTAACCGCACCCTCAGCTTCTCCTCTCACACTAAACGCATTGCTCAGTGGGCAATGCGCACACTCGGATTCGTTTGCAGACTTTCGAGAGAGTTCCATACTCCACTTCCGTTCCTAAAACTGTACCTGTCCATATGCTTGCCGCTCTTGGAGTACGCGTCGGTTGTTTGGAATGGCACTTGCAAATCGAACTTGGACAAGGTTGACAGAGTACAAAAAAAAAATTTTACGGATATTTCATTATCGCTTTCCTTTCGCAACTTCCCCCTCTCGCTCCACCAGGAGCGCCCAACTGAATCTTCCTTCCCTTCACTGCCGTCGTATCAGACTTGATATCATATTTCTGTACAAACTCCTTCATGGCCACATTATGTGCCCTCAGCTCTTAGAGTACATCCTACTACGCGTTCCGCGAAAGAGCATGAGGGAATTCAGACCATCTCAAGTTTCTCCGTCTCTTCATTCCCATTCCCCTCTGGACAGAATGAAGTAGTTATTTACCTCTTTTTGTCCTCATCTTGACATCTTCCAAAACTCGCTCTGTTCATTTATATTGGATGTTCGTAGCGTTGTATTCTAAATAGTACTTTATCACATATAACTCCCACTTTCTAGCCTTAATATTGTATTTACTTCACTTTTTGCTTTTTCTCCTGTTCAATGCTGTCTGTATCTTGAACTACTTTTTATCCGTTTCTTACTTATATTTCAACTTTAAACTTTATATTCGAATCTTACTGTCCCTTGTTCAATTTTACTTCTTTATTGCATTATTCTGTATTTCTAGCCTGTGTTTTAAGTACCATGCACTTGTTGCGCCTGAAATGGTTGTTTATTTTATGTATATTTCTATATTACTATAATCAATGTCAGTTATTTGTTGTTGTTTTTTTTCTCTTCTATCTACCGTTCTTTTCTTTTTTTTTTTCTTTCCTGGTGTGCTCAAAAATTCTCTCACTGTGTATATAAGTGATGCTACTCATTGATTGCTCACTTTCCGTAATTCTTTTCGTCGTAATTCTTTTCGTCTAATAAATCAGAGAGCCCGACGGCTCTCTGATTTATTTCTAATGTCGACTGTACCTCTGCGTTTAGGCCCAAAACCGCATTTCCGAAAGTAAGCCCGGGCACCATAATTCCTTTCCAAATATCCCTCAACACCTGATACCTGTTGTATTCCCACAATACGCTTCATTATTCAGGTAGTTCTTCGCCCTTTTGCCCTAAGTGATTGCTCATGCTTTTCAATGTATGCAAATCCTTCATTTATCCATACCCCGAGATATGTATATTCTGCCACTTTGGGTATTTTATGGCCTTGTATTTTAAGAACCTGGTCAGTTGAGCCGTTGAAAATTATCAGACCCGACTTAACTGCACTAAAACTGAAGCCTGGAGCGTCCGCTTCGTCTCCACAATATTTATCTAAAGTTTGCAAGTCTTCCTGGCCATCTGCTAACAACATAATATCATCTGCATGCATTAAACCGGGCAGGCGCTGCCCTACCACCTTTCCGCCTAATCTATATGACAGGTTAAAATCTAGGTTACGTTCTTGTACCCTCTGTTCCATATTTATCATATAGAGCATGAAGAGCAGCGGTGATTGAGGACAACTTTGTCTTAATCCTTTGCATACCTTGACAGCTTCTGTACTTCTTAACCATTCTTATGTAATTTCTACTTTATTATTCCGGTATAATTGCTGTAGGAAATCTGTTATCTCATGACCGATACCTTCTTCTAATATGTTCCACAGAGGTACCCTGTTTACGTTGTCGTACGCCCCTTTTATGTCCAAGAAAGCAAAATGCAAAGGTCTATTTCACACTCGAGATATTTCAATGCTTCGGATAAGCATGAACAGGCTATTTAATAAGCGCCTACCATTTCTAAAGCCATTCTGAATAATTTCCAAGTATCGTTTTACTTTCTATCCATGCTTGCATCTTTAATTTGACCGCCTGCATAGCCATGTACATAACAGATGTTATGGTAATCGGCCTGTTGGAGTTTATGTGCATCATATCTTCTTTCTTTTTATAAATCAAATTCATTTTACTCTGCCGCCAGCTGTCCGGAATTTGCTTATTCGTTATGACTTTTTCCAGAGCTTTTAACAACGTTTCCTTACTTTTTGGACCGACTTCATTAATCAGCTTGATCGGAATTCCATCTATTCCTGTAGATGTGTTTTTAGAGATATTTTTTTCTGCCTCTTTCCAGTTTAGATTGGTCAGTTCTAAGCTGCTTTGTATTCTGCTACTTTGTGTTGCTTCCTGATTTGCGGAGATTACCCTATCGTCGCTCTTAAATGACTCGGCTATAACTGATGTAATGTAGTTCACTGCGTTGTCCCCCTTTAAACAATTTCCCTCGTTATCCTGAATCCGATCTTGCTTTCTTTGATTCTTCCCTAGCCAGCTTATATGGTTCCAGAATTTTCTTGCTCCGCCTCTAGAGGCATCGTGTATATCAGCCATCCAGCGATAGGTGGACTGTCTTATCTTACTTTGGACGAGGGCCTGCGCTTGAAGTTTCTTTTGTCGATATGATTCCCATTTTTGGTCGATTTCCTCCTGAGATACCTGTGCTTTCTTTGCCATTCGGTGTTCCCTTGAAGCTGCCCGTCGTTGTTCAATAGCTTCCCTGATTTCCTTATTCCACCAGCTCCGTGGCTTCCCCTTTCCATTCCAGTGGTTTGCTACTTTGACCTCCTGAATTTTCCTCCTTATGAGTAGTTCTACCTGTTCATAATCCCAGTCTTCCATCGGGCTTTTCTCTATTGCTTCCTCTATGTCTGCTGCTATCTGCGCTATTTGATCGTCGTTTAATTTTGCGTTTACGTTTTGTCTAAGTTCCATTTCTCTTTTCATCAAGGGCCCCATCTGCAGACTAATACGTTTATGATCACTTCCCAGACTACACTCCCCTTCTTCGTCTATTTCCATTCTTGTGACCTTGCTATAAATTTCCTACGACATTAGACAGTAGTCAATGGTCGTCTGCCTGTAGCGGAATTCTCACGTGATTTGACCTTCACATTTTGTTTCTTTATTTACTATAACTAGATCGTGTCGCTCACAGAAATCTAGCATTAGCTTCCCGTTACAATCCGTGTATACATCCAGATCGTCGATGTGGCCCTTCATGTCCCCCAGTAGAATAATATTGGCCCCGTTTCCAAACTGGCTTATATCGTCACTGAGACATTCAACAAGATCCCTGTTTTCTTGCCTGCATTGATGTCCTGTTCCTAAATAAACTACCCCTAGCCATGTCTTTATGCCGGCAATTGTTCCTGAAACCCAGATATGCTCTTTACAAGATGATTTAATTATTTGCTAATTTGTTCCCTAGTGTATACACATACCTACCCCTCCTCCCTTTTTTTCCATTCTCGTTCTGTTGCACCCTTCCCAGACGTAGCCTTCTATAAACGGCGGATCTTCTAGATCCCTGAGATGAGTCTCGCAAAGAGCGTACACACCTATTTTGTCATCCTTCAACTGCTGTTCTATCTCTAGCCATTTCGCTCTTTTTCTACCTCCTTGCATGTTTATGTAGCTGATCCTAGTGTTAAATTTCTTTTTTGTACTTTTCTTTCTCGACCTACTCTTTGCCATTTTGGGGGGCTCAGCCTCCATTATTACACTTTCTTCTGCTTCACTTCTAACTACCTCTGTGCACGGAGTCCTCGCGGACCCCCTAAAAAAGCTACAGCCCTGCCTGCCAGGCGCCAGCCGATCTCTGCTCCCCCACCCTTCTGTTAAAATGAATGCCATCTCGCTGAAAAGCCCTACCAAAACCTGCTTTATGTACCTCCCTGTTTACCTCAACCACTTCGAAACGCTTCTCCAGGATTAACTTTCTTATGTCCTGATTAACTGTCTCCACGTCCTTTTCCATCTTTCCGTTCAATCCTAGCACCTCTGGTACTGTGCATACAACTATCTGCGTCTGCTGTGCTATCTCCCTGATCTCGTCAAATCCCTTAGCTAAACTTTCCACCACTCCTGCAGCGTCACCACTTAGGACATCGTTTAGCCTCGCGGCTACTGTTACCACAATGCGCTCTGCGGAATTCTTCAACAGCCTATTTTTTCTCTCTTTTAGCACTGCCCTCATTGTTCTCCCTGGGAAGGCTCCAACCAACACACTCTTATCACCCCTTACACGTTCTGAGATATCTCGCTTGCACCTGTTCATGTTAGAATCTCCGGCGATAAGCACCTGGGCCTTCTCTCTCCCTCTCCCAACTGTTGGCTCCTGCTTTCGGTTATCTGTGTCCTTATCTCTGGGATTTTCATTCTTCCTTACTTCTTCCTTTTTTTTTCGGCGTCTTAGCTGCTTCTAAATAACTCTGACGGTTCGGATCCACCTGACCTACTTTGCTTATGCCTTCCATGCCAGTGCTGGCCCCTGTCACGTGGCCCGCATTGAAATGTTCATCCTCGTTGGTTCCAAGGATAAAGTCGGCCCCTTTTTTTTTCAATTTCAGTAAGCTGTCCAAGCAGTTTCTGATTTTCCGCTCTTAACAAACTTACTTCATTTTCTAAATCATCCACACGAGACACTAAACTGCCCCTTTCTTGATCAAATCTACCTAGACGCGCACTCAGTACGCAACACCGACACAAAAAGTCGCTGCCTTCCGCTTCACCTACAGAGTCAAAACGCGTTTCCTTGAGATTAACCTGCGCCTCACACTTAGTACACTTTACCTTCTTTTGATTGCACATCTTAAGCGCTCATCGACTGAACTATATCTATTACGAATTCTCAGAATATACAAATTGCCAAAAGAAGACACAAGAAACGACTAGCAAACACGCGTTAAAAACCAATTCTACGAATGCCAATAGCCTAGAAAAAAAATATTTATCTAAACAAGATAGCTAAATAATGAACGCCAAGAAAACCTAGCTGCCGGCACGAAAAACCAGGCTGCTAGGACCAAGAGCTAAAATCTATTCTTTTGGCTGCACCTAACCTAACTAGCTGAAAACGAAATAAAGTTAATAAAAGAAAGAACTCATTTATTTGACGCTTCGGAAGCTCCCGCTGTTGCCAGTCCGTCCGCTTCCGGTAGCCACATGCAATCGGAGGAGCGATGGAACACGCGTCCGCACCACACGGCTGTCAACTGTCAACTGTTATAGAAGTCGGCTGCGTTACAGAAGTCGGTAAGTTATAGACGTCGGCTGCGGCGCCGCGAGCGCCCCCTTTGTAAACACGGCGTTGGTTTATAGACCAACACCGATCTGTGACGTAAGCGCGATGCGATGGCGCTTCTGTCGCCAGGCTGGGCCGATAGGGGTGAAAACTAGGCTTAGCACCCATAGGCATACATGGCCCCGAAAAATTTCGAAGCAATTTCCTAATTTCACGGCGCACCTATGATCTCGTTATTCAGTATACCGAGCAACACGTGAGCATCCTAGAACAGATCACCAAAATAAGAAATCTCATTAACGAGGTGAAGTATTTTTTTTTTAATACCGCGAAACGTATGCGAGTGCGAGTTGGGAGTGCGACCCATAGAAACACATGTAAACACAACTTACCGCAATATTTTACTCGGTTCAGCAGTGTTGAACCCTTCTCATTTTTTGGTAAACGTCTTGTATCACGCCCCGACATCATGTTGCATGGCACACTACATTCCCTTGCAATTATGCAAGTCTGACGACTTGCGCGACCGTTCACAGCACGATAAACTGACCGCGCACAGTTGCAGACGGCAGCGCTCCACCGGCGCTGTCGCTAGCAGACGCTCCGGAGGTGGAGGCGGCCGCGGTGGATATCGCCAGCTGCGCTGTCGTCTGCTGCAATGCGCGACTCTCGTTCGGTCCGTATTGTCGTAAGGCGTTTGACAACTGCCTTTTAAATGTAATTCTTTATAGGATGTATCACTTGAGGGACAGCATTATCAAGCTAATTTGCTCCATGCGGCAGTATATCAGACTGTAAACAAAACTACGTGCTTCGCTACATGAGCATTTTGGGGGTGTCCGGATTCACAATATAGGGGGTATTCACTGACGCGCTGTGCGCGGTGCATTGTGGGTAATTGAGGCGCAGTCGGCCATTTTTGTGTCCTCGGAACGAACAGGGCGAACGTACGTATCAAGTGCTGTCGTGCGGTTCTACAAGCAGTGGCACCCGAAGCTATATGTTGTTTATTGAGCTATCGTAGACTGTAATAGACGCGTGCACAGTGTAAACAACAGAAGCTGAAAAGCTGCGCGAAACACCTCGGCATTTTAAGGTTCCGGAAGTACACACGAACAACTCCACCCGAACGAGACACTTCGCCGAGATGCGACGCCACGTATGGCTGGCACGGCACAACCGCATAATTATCATGGAATATGACAAATGTACGTCAAAATGGGCTGGACTGGAATCTTCCGGATGTGCCCTAGCAGCCAGCTCTTGTCACTATCTGTGCACGACTGTTCTTCACGCACTCGGAAGACACATTCCCAGTAAAAGAGCAGCGCGGCAATGTATCGCTGGCAGTCATGCGCATGCATTCAGCGCGCCGCCAACACCTCCTCGTCGTGTTTTGTTGCAATAAGATCCTTTAAAGAGGACTCGCTAAACTTTGTGCTGTCGTACTTGCCTCATTCGATCAGAAGAAGTCGGATGTTCGCATCGTCTATGTCGGCTGCTAATCAAAGCAGACCGCATGCAGATTCGGCGAAGGAACGTAGGCGGGCAGAGTTGTTTTGCAGAAGGTTTGAAGAACTTTATAAACAAATTTATCTCTAATAACAAACCAACTTTAGCATGGCCAAAACTGCGCTGTATTTCAAGAGTTTTGTTGCAAAACATTATTTCGAGCCCGCAAGGTAACGAGGTGGCGCTACCGGTGTCATCGCTGTGGCATGTGGCAGCGGTTTCTTTTGCTTCCTTACCGCCACAGACGATGCAAACATCCGACTTCTTCTGATCGGTTGAGGCAAGTACACCAAACAAGTTTTTTATAAAAGATACTGACTACTAAACGCCATTTCTATGCAGAATATCAGCTACAAAAACTCAGCGGTTTAGTTGGTATAAACGATGGACGGCATGCACGTAATTGCACAAAGAGAGAGTTCGTCTGCTTCAACCGCGGCTCTTAACCCAGCCGCTTGTAACGTAGTTGCGTTCTTCGAGTGGTCAGTAGGTTTGCGATTGGTTCCTTGTGATGAAGCTCGCCTGTAGGACAAGGAATTCATGAATGTGGCACATTTATGCGTGGGCACAGGCCGACGCTTACCGTGCAGTTGCGCATATCGACTGCACACGGGTTGGTACCAAAGTTTTGTTTCGTACAGGTCTCTGTCCGCATCGCGCCCACTTTGCTGATAAATCGAACTGTCACTCATGATACCGGTTGAGTTTTCATAACAACGGTGCTGGCATGAGGCAGAGTGACAGAGCAAACGGACGCGCACGAACAGCTAACCTAACCACCGCCAGTATAGTACTAGTCAAACCAGGACACAAAGATGGCGTCGGCTTCATATTGATGTCAGCTGTGACGTCATGTGAATACCCCCTATAGATTATTCGGGGCGTTTTAAAAGTAGACCGCCTCCGCAATGACGGAGCGTACTTCTTCAAAGCGCTGGCTAATGTTTAACGACCGACCACCACTACTGGTGCTCTGCGAAACGAGAAAAATGTTGCGGTAAGTTGCGTTTACTCCTGTTTTTATGGGTCGCCCTCCCAACTTGCACCCCCATACGTTTCACGGTGCTTTAAAGGTACTTCGCCTCGGTCATGAGATTTCATACTTCCACGATCTGTTCTTGGCTGTTCACGGTTACTCTGCACCGAATAAGGACATCATAGGTGTCTCGTGAAATTAAAAAAACTGGTTAGAAATATTTCGGTTCTATGTATTTCTATGGCCGCTAACCCTATTTTGCACCCCCAGTCGGCTGCGCCGCCGCGAGCGCCCCTTTTGTTTGTAAACACAGTGTTGGTCTATAAGGTTCATTTCACATGACGTGATCACAACAAAGGGGGAGCGCCGTCCGCCATTTTTTTGGTCACGGGGGTTAACGCTGCCCGGTCGTCGCATACCAGAGTTGTATGGTGGATTCACACGATTGACAAAATCGTGAAGCACTCTCGCGATCTGTCATTGCGTAATTATAGTGAGCTAAAATATTGATAGGTTACAGAAGGCTACTACCACAACAGGGGAAACCACAACAGATGATGAGAGACGTAGGTGTTCAGGCAAGCACCAACCGTTTCTTCAGCTTCGTCGTCTATCACTGTGTTGTCCATCGTCGTCCTCTTTATTGGCATATACGTAACATTACCCCGGCACGAAAATTACAGCCCCGGTGCGTACTATACGTCGAGGAACTACAGCTGGAGTGGAACGGCTTCATGCGAGCGACATGAACGATTTCTGTGCGGGGCATATCGAACTGTCGGTGTGGGTGCCCAGGGGTGACCTCGTATGTCAAAATGACTGGCCGTAAAAAACGGTAGGGGCCTGTGTAGCGCGGCAAGAGCTTCTCACAGAGCCCAATTCTACGAGCGGGAGTCCAGAGCAAGACAAGAGAGTCTGGAGAGTAGTGGACATCCCTATGACGAGAATGATGGAGGCGTTTTTGAAAGTTTTTGGAGGAAGCCAGTCGGCGGCGAGCAATAACACTTGCGGCGTCAGCTCGGGATATGGCGTCACGAACATAGGAACTCCGAACGAGGGCCTCGACGCGCCCATCTAAGATGCGGAAGTTATAGCCGAAATCCTGAACTTAAAGACGCGATCAGCTCCCGCCCCCATGGAATAACAAATGCGGTGGTCTTCCCCAGCAGTGTAAAACTGCAAACGTTGTGCTAATTCCAAAACCTGGCAAGCCACCGAAATTGGAAAACCTCTTACCTATTTCTCTAGCCTTATGCATTGGAAAGCTTGTGTAACGCGTAATCCAAACAAGGCTGACTACTTTCATGGAGAAAAACGACCTGTGGCCGCACGAGATGGTCGGGTTCCAACCGGGCCTGGGCCCACAGGACGTAATGCTCCGATTGCAACATGACATAATTGACTCGAAATCAAGAGATGCGAAAAAAATCCAACACTAGATCTAACAAAAGCATTTGACAACGTAAAACACCAGGCAATTCTCGCGGGACTGCAGGAATTAGGAGTCGGCGAGAGGACATATAATTACGTAATGAATTTCCTGACAAACAAGACGTTGAAAGTAAAGTTTCAGGACCTGGAATCCCCTACTGTCCACCTGGGAAGTAAAGGAACGCAGCAAGGCTCGGTGCTCTCCCCCTTCCCCTTTAACGTGGTGATGAGAGGCCTTCCCGCCGCTCTTAAAGTCATAAAAGACCTAAAGTTCAGCATTTACGCGGACGACGTTAATCTCTGGATGAACAATGGCAGCGATAACAGCATAGAGGAACGCCTATAGGCGGCGGCGGACATCATTGTGTCCTACGTGGCCGCAAGGGGTCTTGTGTGCTCTCCACAAAAATCCGAACTTTTCATATATAACCCAAAATCAATGATGTGCAAGGGTGACTTTAACGTAGAAATTAAGGTCGACGGCAAAACCGTACCAAAAGTGCAGCAAATCAGAATCCTCGGACTTTTTATTTAAGAGGACGGGTATAACGATGGAACGATAAAAAAACTCATTACTTACGCGACGCAAGTAACAGGGATATTTAGGAGGTTTTTGCATTCAAAGGCAGAGGCCTCAAAGAGAGAAGCCTCTTGAGACTGATGCAGGCGTACATAATAAGCCGAATATGCTATTCCACACCGTTCCTCAACATGGACCAATGAAAAAGATAAGATAGACGCACTCATCAGGCGTTGCGTCAAAAAGGCGCTGGGTCTACCCATCTCCTCTTCTACGGAACGCCTCATAAAAATGGGAGTGCATAATAGCTGGACGGAACTTGCTGAAGCGGTGAGAATCGCCCAACATGAGAGATTAAGTATGTCGAGCACGGGTCGAACCATCTTAGAATGGGTGGGTCGAAAAATAGATAGGGCACACCTACAAGGTTGCCCTACCGCCACAATGTCGCGAGAACATCATTGTCCGTCCTCTCCCCATCAACATGCACCCAGAATACCACAAGGAGAGACGGAAGAAGAGAGCAGAAGCACTGTTTAAAAGAGCAATAGAAGTCTACGTAGGCGTTGCAAGCGGCCGATCAGGGGCTGCAGTCGCCGCGGTAGTCGATGGTAGCGGCGCACCAGTCGTCTCCGCCACCATCCGAAGCAGAAACATAGACACGGCTGAAGAGGTCGCAATAGCGCTCGCTTGCGTCGGAACGAAGGCTAGATTTATCTTTAGCGACAGTAAAACTGCTCTCTGGAATATCGAAAAAGGCAGGGTCTCGCGAGAAGCGGCCCGAATTCTAACAGCTGCAGCTAAAATTGATCGCAAAATTACCCTAATTTGGGTCCCAGCACACACGTCCGTCCCCGGCAACGAGGCGGCCCATGATTTAGCCCGAGATCTCTACTGCCGGGCAAACGCGGAGCCGCCCGACTGCCAGGCGATGGACGAACGTTTGCAAACCTATAAAGAAATAATCGAAAATTATAGAATAGAAAGACGTCTGATGCCGCCACCGGATCCTAGCTTAAATAATAAAGAGGCCATAGCCTGGCGGCGATTACAAGCCGGAAATTTCCCGAACCCTGTCTGGTTGTTTCACACCCAGATAGATGAGAGAAAAATTATAAATGTAAAGCCTACGAAGCAAGGGGGACCCTCGACCATATACTTTGGGAATGCCCTAAGTCTCCGGGCGCTAGGGGCAACATTAAAAGTAGAGAAGCCTGGGTAACCCTGCTGCGAAGCGACGTCCCCGCTGACCAGCCAAAAGCCGTCCGCCTGGCGGCTGAGGCCGCGAATAACCAATGTACAGGGTCTTGAATATTTGAGGGCTGGGATTTTATAAAATGGCTATGCCAAATCTACTACCCCATTCGAGCTCAAATAACGTTCACAAAGTAGCAAAATATTGTCTACGTTATCTGATGAGTGTTGAATATCGGTACTTGCCTAGATTTTCCTAAATCGAGGAAAAACTGATCTCGGCGGCGCGCACAATTTTCGCAGAAGCGAGTCGAAACGCTGCTTTGACATGGTGCGTCATCTGTCGAGCAGTGTGGCAAGCTCCATCCCGGCCGTAGGCGCACTTGCCTCGCTGCCCGACAAATGACCCACCATGTCAAAGCAGCGTTTCGGCTCTCTTCTGCGAAAATTGTGCACGCCACCGAGAGCAGTTTTTTTCTTGATTTCGGAAAATCTAGGCATGTACCGATGTTGAATCACTTATCAGACAACGTAGACTATATTTTGCTACTTTGTGAACGTTGTTTCAGCTCGAATGTGGTAGCAAATTTTGCATAAGAATTTTTTA
This sequence comes from Amblyomma maculatum, assembly GCF_055883805.1. Taxonomy (NCBI): domain Eukaryota; kingdom Metazoa; phylum Arthropoda; class Arachnida; order Ixodida; family Ixodidae; genus Amblyomma; species Amblyomma maculatum. Next base: position 456,250,385 of record NC_139344.1, on the reverse strand, counting down.
AATTCCAGCCCCCAAATATTCAATACCCTGTATATTCGCCAGTCCTTAGTCGCGGAGGTTTCAGCCCCCGTTCCTCAAGCCTGCGTGCCAGGAGCGGGGAGTAGCGGGCCTCCTAAATCGGTAGAAATTAAAGTTTTAATCAATCAACTTGCATTAGCGGTGCGAGGCCGTACGCTGTCAAATGGAAGAGTCACGGCCGAACAGAAGATAGACGGGCGAGTAGCCCATTGTATCGTGACGGGATGAACTATATGCAAAAGTCACAAACGGTAAGATATATCCCAGTCACGGTGATCAGCCGATACATACATTGACAGAATGTCCGTTAGTGTGCGATTGAGGCGTTCGGTGAGGCCGTTCGTTTGTGGATGGTAAGCGGTGGTGTAGTAGCGCTTAATGGAGCAGTATCGGCTAATTTCTTCGACTACTCGAGCAAGAAAGCAGCGACCACAGTCAGTGAGCAGCTGGCGTGGTGCACCGTGGAGCAGGATAACGTCGTGGAGGAGAAACGCAGCCACGTCAATTGCACAGCTGGTGGGTATCGCTCGTGTAACGTCGTAGGGCGTAGTATAGTCCGTAGCCACCACAATCAATTTATTCCCCGAAGCAGACAAAGTAAAAGGCGCGAGGAGATCAAGGCCAACTATGGAAAATGGGTCTATTGGGATGTCGATAGGCTGTAGGGGTCCAGCAGGCAAAACCGAGGGCTTCTTCCGTCGCTGACACCTGGCACAAGCAGCCACGTAACGAAGAGCAGAGCGGTAGAGACCTGTCCAAAAGAAGTGCCGGCGAACGCTGTTGTACGTACGAGATACGCCAAGATGACCCGCAGTGAGCGCGTCGTGCAGCTGCTTAAGAACGGTGGCACGCAGGTGGTCGGGGACTACGAGCAGAAGCTCAGCGCCATCTGGTCGCATATTGCGCCTTTATAAAGTGCCGTTGTGGAGCACATACAAAGCAAGGGTAGCGTCAGGGTGATCAGTGCTGAGGCGGTTGATAATGCCGCAAAGCTTAGGATCTAGGCGCTGCTCATGACGAATGTTTGAAAGGTCAGAGATCGACAACACACAGAGGTCATCGTCACACTCGCTTTGAGACGGCGGATCTACCGGGTTGCGGGACAAGCAATCGGCATCAGTGTGTAGCCGACCGGACCTGTGGACGATAGAAAAAGTGTATTCCTGAAAACGCAGTGCCCAACGCCCGAGACGACCAGTAGAGTCCTCCAGCGAAGAAAGTCAACATAAGGCGTGATGGACGGTGATGACGGAGAACGGGCGGCCAAACAAGTAAGGGCGAAACTTTGTAATTGCCCACACGAGAGCTAAACACTCACGTTCTGTGATCAAATAATTTTGCTCAGCCGCAGAAAGGAGGCGACTGGCATAAGCAATGACGCGAGTGCGACCCGTCTGCTGCTGGGCGAGAATGGCACCAATACCGTGACCACTGGCGTCGGTGCGTACCTCGGTTGGTGCTGGGGGATTGAAGTGTGCCAAGACGGGCGGGTTGGTGAGGGCTTCAATTAGCGCAGAGAAGGCTTGAGATTGTACTGGGCCCCAGCAAAATAGAAAGTCGTTCTTGAGAAGAAGGGCGAGTAAACAAGCCGTCTGTTCAAAGTTGGGGACAAACCGCCGAAAATACGAGCAAAAGCCAAGAAAACTGCGAACGTCACTGGTACAGCGGGGTGTCGGAAATTCACTTACAGCACGAATTTTGTCGGGGTCGGGTTGAACGCCGCGGGCATCGGCCAAGTGTCCTAGTACCTTGAGTTGACGTCGGCCGAAGTTACGCTTCTTTGAATTCAGCTGAAGGCCAGCTCTTCGGAAGACTCCTAGAATGGCATCAAGGCGGTGAAGGTCGAAGAAAAGACAATGACGTCATCGAGATAACATAAGCACGTCGTCCATTTAAAACAACGTAGACGAGAGTCCATCATACGCTCGAATGTAGCGGGCGCATCACAAAGGCCAAAAGGCATCACCTTGAATTGGTACAAGCTATCGGGAGTGACAAAGACGGTTTTCTCCTGTCCCCTTCGTCAACCGCGATCTGCCATTAACCGGAACAAAGATCAATCGAAGAGAAATAACTGGCACCGTGCAAGCAGTCGCGGGCATTATCTATCCTGGGAAGTGGGTAAACGTCCTTCTTTGTAACTTTGTTTAGGTGTCGGTAATCAATGCAGAACCTCCAGGTATTGTCCTTTTTAGCAAGCAGACTGGTGATGCCCAGGGGCTGCTCGAGGGCTCTATAATGTTTCTTACCAACATCTTGTATGACGCGACGTTCAGAAATGGCGACTCGGTAAGATCTTCCGTTAATTGGGCTGGCGTCTCCGGTATCGATGCGATGAGTAACGAGGGACCTTTGTCCCAAGGCTCTGTTACCAAAATCGAAAATGTCACTGTACTAGGTCAGAAGGCTGGTAAGTGCTTGAGCACGATCAGGACACACGTCAGGAGCTACCATTCCTGATATGCGGGCCTCCGTAGGCGGGGATGGCGCATTCTGTGTCGATACTCCAGCAGTAGGGTCAGGTAAAAGTGAACACACATTAAAGTCAGACAACGGGGTCAGTTCGGCGCGAGAAATGACCTCAGGAAGAACTTGTACAAAGAAGCTGAAGTTCAGGACTGGAATATAAGTGTGGTTATTCGCGACGTGCACGATATTGGGAGGGAGGGCTATGCTACGCTGCTGTCACATCGGTTAAAGGGAAAACAACGTAGTCGCCATCAGGAATGGAAGGAAAAGGCGTCATCAGCACATACACTGTGGCTTCAGGTGGCAGGAGAGTAAATTCAGTGGAGCGAAGACGGAGCGTTGAAGTTGCATGAGCTTGTTCATCGGGACAAAACGGCAGGTCTAGATGAAGCAGTCCAGAAGAACAGTCAATGAGGGCGGAGCGTGCAGTTAAAAAGTCGAGGCCTAATATAACATCTTGAGGGCAACTGGTGAGGACTGTAAATAACCAAGGGATGTTGCGGCCGGCAATGCTAATGCGTGCAGTATACATACCAATCGCAGTAGCTGTGTTGCCATCCACAACACGAACGGTAGATGAGGTGGCGGGTGTGAGGACTTTCTTCAGGCGTCGGCGGAGCGAGGAACTGAGGACAGAAATGTGGACGCCAGTGCCAATAAGTGCAGAAATTAGGACACCATCCACAAGAATATCAATGAGGTTACGTGTAGGTGCGGGGTTCAGAACCAAGTTGGCAGTCAAGGTCGGTAATGCAGCGTCACTTCCGGGCACTGCATTCGCTAGTTTCCCGAGTAGATGCCAGCGTATGATGGGGAGGAGCCGCGACGAGTTACCGGTGAACGGGATTGACGACCCCGGAGAGATGGAGGTCGGCTATAGCGACGAGTAGTTGGGACGGTTTCGGTGCGAGGTTCTGGTTGAGGAGGAAAGCGTGCATGTCGATCATAGGCGGGGCGGGGCTCCTCTGGTGGGGCAGCAAAGCGTCGAAGTCCATAGTAATACCGACCATCAGCGTTGTAATAGAAGCGAGGGGTGGGGAAGGTACGGCTACGCCAATACCGCGAAGTGTGGCCGGCTCGACAGCAAATGAAGCAGATTGGCCTGTCGTCTGTGGTGCGTCACTCTGCAGAATTGTGACCAAGGTAGCGGCGTGGGGAGGCTGTGCTGGTGGCAGTAGCAGCCACTAAAGGAACAGGGTGCGATAGTGGCGGGGGCGGCACGGGGCTAGAGGAGAGGCCGACGTTTAATTGCAAGTTCTTGGCGGACAACGGCCTGTATCATGGCCACGGTGTCGGGCGGCGGAGACGGGAGTGGTGCAGGAGTTAGGGCCTCGAGTTCTCTGCGGACGATCCGAGTCACGGTCGTTGGATGGGAGGGTTGGTACAAAGGGGCCAGGTCATCGCAGGATAAGGTAGCCGCAGTGTTCGGAAGGCGCTCAAAGCGATTTACGACACGTCTTTGTTTAGCTTGCTCGAATTTTCGGCAGACTTGAAGCACCAAGTTGACGGTAGAGCAATCCATACAGAATAGGATGTGGAACGCGTCATCCGCGATACCCTTGAGGATATGCCCTACCTTGTCACTTTCCGGCATCGAAGTGTTGATCTTGCGACACAACGCAAGCACGTTCTGAATGTAGGCGAGGTAGGACTCCGTGGGGTATTGAACACGAGAAGTTGTTTTTACAGCCAGAGCGCGTCCAGTTGGTTTCCCGAACAAGTCCTTAAGCTTTCACTTGCAGGTGTCCCAGGTAACGAGCTCTTGCTCGTGGTTTTGAAACCGTGTTCGAGCTGTCCCGCCAAATAAAAGATCATGTTAGCGAGCATGATGGTGGCGTCCCAGTGGTTGTTCCGGCTGCCGCGCTCATACTCATCTAGCCAATCATTAACGTGTGGGTTGTCGTCGCCATTAAAGATGGGAGAGTGGCAAATTTTCTTTAGAACAAATGGCTGAGGCAATGGTCCGACGGTGGTAGGGGCTGCTTCAGAGGTCATCGTGGCTGTTTGAGAGGTGGTTGTGATCCCAGGTAGGTGGCGGCTGCTTCGAAAATCCAGGTTTTGACCGCGTAAATGGGCTAATCGGCGCGTACGGGGATCTTGATTCACCTCCACTAAGATGATAACTGGCAGAAGGCTGGTACCACAACAGGGGAAGCCACGTCGGCACAGAGAGCCCGAAGCTCTCCGCCGCCGCGCGGGCCTCCTGAACAGCCCGAAGCTGATCATGTAGTGAAGCACTTGTTAACACTTTGTCCCAATGTTCCTTGTTCTTGGCATAGGCGTCGCTTGATGCACTACCACACAGCGTATGGTTTACGTCTACACGGTCACTGCACCGTTCACACACATGTTGTCCGTCGTAGTCTGGGTCAATGTGCTTCATGCGCCAGGGGTTAGGGTATGAGTTCGTTTGGAGCAAGCGTAACGTGACTGACTGGCTGCGGGTTAATTTCTTATCCGGGAAGGGAAATGCTCGTCTGCCTAGATAAAAGTGCTTAGTGAGCTCGTTGTACGTGAATAATTGATCGCTGTACTCGATATGTGGAGTATCAGGGGAAACCGGAGGGACGCGGTCGATAAGTCCTCGCGCCGCCTTGTGTGCCATCTCGTTAAGATTCCGCAGGCCGCCCCCTAAGCTGCCCATGTGTGCCGGGAACCATACGATGGAGTGATCGGTGATGTTACTTCCGTCTAAGATCCGTAGCGTCGTCTTGTCTATCCCGCCCTTGGCGAAAGCTCGAGTAGCTGCTCTTTTAGAGCTAGTGCTATAGCTGCTTGTTCAGCTACCTCTGGCTTCTTGGTGTAAAGTGTGAGTGAGTTGCGCGTACGCCCGTGTCCGTCAACTACTGCTACCGGGTAGGCATGCTTTCTCGGTATGTACGCTGCATCCACGAAAGCTGCCTGGTCGGGAAACTGTGCCGCGTCCGCAGCGCGTCCGCGTCCGCAAATTAGGTGATTTTTCCTCTTTAAACTTCTACTGGCTAGAATCCTTGCCGCTTCCGGCGAGACCCTTCCAAAATTCCCAATGGCCGTTTTGCTATCGCTTATTATGAAATTGGCTTACGTTCCGACGCAAGCGAGCGCTATTGCAACTTCTTCAGCCGTTTCCGTGTTGCGGCTTCTAATAGTGGCGGCTGATACCTGGCCACCATGGCCGTCGACCACCAAGGCGACAGCCGCACCCGTTTTGCCACTTGCCGCGTCCACGTATGCAACCGATTTGCTCTGGGTTGTGAGGATGAAGCCTGTTACTTGTACCTACCGTGATCGTTCGTGACTGCCAGGCTCGCGCAAGATTCAGAAAATAATATAATGTTAGTTCTATCCAGGAGCAGGGATACCAAACCTGGACCAAACATCTGCTGACCAGTCTCCGTTCGACGGAAACGCGGGTAAAGCTCTCTGAAGCGTTTACGGATGTGGACACCCACCTCTTCCACCTCTGGGAAGCCAGACGCAGCATTGTTAAAAGATGACGCAAGCAGAAACATAACCGCAAGCTAAAAACCCGGATCGCGGCGATAACAAAAGAGGCAGCAGAATAAGCAGCGTAACTCGCGGACGCTAACTGGGTAGAGAGGTGCAACGCGGCAGCTAGGCAGATGTCTGGCAAAAACACATGGCGTCTCTTCCGAGCTCTCAGAGATCCAAACCAGACGCGCACCGAGTCGCAGAAACGCCTACAGAGATCAACAAACGCATTTAAAGGAAATATGGCCCAGCTAGCGCTCAAGCTCCGTGACCAGTACTTGAGCATGGCCCAAGACACAAGGGGAGAAGCTTACAGGTACAGTGGAGACGAAAATGTTCAGCTAGATGAACCTTTCAAACTACACCAGCTCAAGGCAGTCCTAGCGAGAATGAAACATGGGACCGCTCCAGTAAGGGATAAGATCACGGTAAACCTCCTAGCAAACCTACCAGAGCACGCGTACCAATCCCTTCTAGAACACTTCATTTCGATCTGGACGGGCGAAGTTCCTCTTCCCACCGAATGGAAGACGGCACTCATAACTTTCATCCCAAAGGCAGGCAAAGCTATAGATACGGACAATCTCAGGCCCATTTCTCTCATGTCGTGCGTGGGCAAATTGATAGAAACAAAGGTCAGAGACAGACTTTTCGAGTATCTTGACAACAAACGAGTCTCCGCCGACTCAATGCATGGCTTCAGGCCAAATAAATCGGCTCAGGACATCCTGCTACAGCTTAGCAGAGAGATATTAAATCCGATAGAACATCCGAACGGGGATAAGATAGTACTGGCCCTAGATCTGAAGGGAGCCTTCGATAATGTGACGCACGAGGCCATCCTGACACACCTTTCGGAGTCTCGGTGTGGAAAGAACGCATTCGAGTATATAAAACGCTTCCTCTCAGACAGACAGGCCTACGTGAGGATCCAGAATGCAGACCATGGTCCCTTTCTATTAGGCACGAGAGGTACACCACAGGGAGCGGCGCTATCCCCGCTGCTTTTCAACATGGCAATGAAAAATCTCCCGGTCCACCTGGAGAAAGTCTCGGGTGTGCAGTACGTGCTGTACGCGGACGACATCTCCATATGGGCCACGCGGGGCTCCCTCGGAGAAATGGAGGCCAGCTTGCAGGAGGCAGCCACCGCTGTGAATGAGTAGGCGAAAAAAATGCGGCCTTCAGAGCTCACCAAAAAAATCCGAATTCTTCCATATTCGTTCCTCATAAAAATGCACAGACAAGATAGAATTGCGACTTCGATCAGAACCAATACCCGAGAGAGAGGAAATTAGAGTACTGGATCTTTTCATTCACCAGCGTAAGCTAGCGAAAAGCTAAAAAAGATGGGAGACCAGGTGGGCCGAATGGTCAGCAGAGTCTCAAACAAGAAAGGGGGACTGAGAAGCAAAGATGCTCTACGACTGGCCAATGCTTTTGTAACAAGCAGAATCCTGTACTCGACCCCCTATCTCCACCTCAGGAAACACGACGTGGGCACCACCGAGGTGGTCACGCGCAAAATAGCGAAGAAGGCCCTTGACCTCCCTGTAAACACGTCGAACCTGAGACTCCAAGGTCTGGGTATGACGAACGCGTTCGAGGAGCTGAGAGGAGCCCACCTCACAAGACAATACACGCGACTATCGCGGACACCGTCGGGGCGTCGCCTATTAACCCGTCTACACATACAACACACGCTGTAACCGGGGAAAGAGTAAGGCTTCCCCAGGAGTGGCGATACGCCCTGCCCTAAAACCACTTCCCATTAACATGTCCAAGGACTACCACGAGGATAGGCGCATGGCCAGGGCAGAGGCCTTAGCTCTCCACTACGAAGGGAAACCCGGAGTGTACTATGTGGACGCGTCCGGCCCGCACCAAGGCGGGTGGTACACGGCGGCAGTGATCCACGAGTCCAAAACGGTAAACGGGCTCACATTTAAAGCCCGAAGCGTAACACAGGCAGAGGAGGTCGCCATCGCGTTAGCAGCAACACATTCTGATTCCAAAACAATCATAACGGACTCGCGAGGGGCGTGTAGGAACTTTCAACAGGGCTGGGTCCCGTATCTGGCATACCGGCTACTAAAAAACAGCTCGGACCTGGCCTACCGACTACTGCAAAACAGCTCTTACGTGGAAAGTCCATCCCGCCGCTTCATAATCTGCACTCCCGCCCATTCGGGGTTAGCAGGAAACGAGGCAGCAGATGCCGCCGCCCACGCGCTTTCTAACTGGGCAACCTCGTCTCCTTCTTCCTCAGAAGAATTCACATCAGCTTAGACTTTCAGACAAATTACGCAGTTTACCAAAACAGACACAATACTTACCCACGCCCGGTTAACAAGAGCGGAGGAACGCGTGTTTCTTCGCCTCCTTACGAATACTATGATGTGCCCGGCGTCTCTTAAACATTTTGAAATTGCCTTCTCCGGGGAGTGCCCGCACTGCGGGGAAATGTACTCGGACCTTTTCCACATGGGATGGGCGTGCCTCTCCAACCTTGCCCTTGCACCTAACCCAAACACCATTCGGGAGGACTGGGAGGCGACCCTACTCGCCTGCTCCAATCTGAAAGCCCAAAAGGCCTTGGTCAAACGAGCAATGGCGGCAGCGGAAGCCACTGGGGTCCCGTACTAGGTACTCCACCTAGTGTTTGTGAAGGGAAGGGCGCTAAGCCTGACCCAGAGCAACCTTTATGTAGCTCTATTTTTAATAAACGTTTTCACCACCACCGCGGCATGTTTGCCGGGGTAACTTGTTGCGTTGGTGTATAATACGAATTCGTTATTCAGGCGAAAGCCTTTAATGGCTCATCGTTTTTGTCAGCAAAAATGTCACGCTTTTGCGGCGGCGCCGGTACTTAAAAATAAATTAATAAACCTTGTCTCCATCCCTTGGATCCCCAGCCCAGCGCTTGACCACTGCGCCACGCCCCGGATCTTAAAACGCTCTTCATAATAGGCTGATGATGCTGATGATGATGATGATGATTATTTATTGACTCTACCCTTCGTATCGGGCGGGCACCATGTCGCCGCAGTCGTAAAAAAAATCATAAACAATACAAAGTACCGTAGACACAACGCCACACTTAACTCATACACACACACACACATACACAAAAAAAAATTAAAAAAAAAATTACGGCTTGCGTATTGCTGTCCACCACTCCGTGTCTCCTTTTGGACGCCTGCACGAAGGGAGTTCTGTTCGCGCCACTCTCGCCACCACCCGGAGGACAGTCCGGCGGGTCAAAATCGAGCGCCTGCGCAAGTGTAGCGCCCTCTGGGAGCAATGTTTTGAGGCATGCGCACCGCAGCACTACGTGCTCCATCGTCTCGGATTCGGCACCGCACAGCCGACACAATGTGCATGTAATAGTCTCGTCGTACCGGCTACGGTGGGCAAGCGTTTTAAGGGCTCCTGCTCTTGCTTCAAAGAGCAGAGCACTGCCGACGCTGTTGTCGTATCGATGCTCCTGGGCTATGTTCCGCTTGTGGTTCCTGTAGAGAGTCAGGGTGGCCTTGCCTTCCATGCTGGCGCACTGTAAGCGCTCGGCTTCCACCACTCGCTCCCGCACTTCGGCAGCCCACTTTCCAGCCGTTTCTGCCGCTATGGGGTCCTTGAAAAATCCGAACTTTTTTTCGCACTGGTAGATCCGGGCCGTCCAACTCGTTCTAATGCATGTGGCCGACAAATATTCGAACACTCGGCGTGCCCAGCGCTCCGGTGCCATAAAAATGAGGCGACCGCGGTATCCCAGCTTGCTCGCTGCCTCCCGGGCCTCGAAACTGGACCATCCCAGGTCTCCTTGTACTGCCTCGTTAGCAACCTTACAATGGCAGCCCAGTGCTACTCGCCCCACTTCACGCTGCCGCCGCTCCAGCCAGTTGCGCGTTGTCGCCCGAAAAGCAGACCACTGCGTTCGCAAATGTGAGCCCGGGGACGTGGACGATCTTCCACAGGTCTCGCACCATGACGAATCTGTTACAGCCCCATAGGCAACGTCGGCGGAGTATTGCTTGGGCGCGCGTAGCTGCCTCTCGCACCGATTCTTCCTGGAGGCTGCAGATTCTACCACTGGTCGAACAGAGTTTCACCCCGAGGTATATGTACTCCGTAAGCACTGTCAGCCTCTCTTTACCAAGCCTCAGCTCTGCTTCCTCTTTGGCGTGCCCTGCAAAGCGGACGACGGCCGTCTTTTTTGCACTTGTGCAAAATTGCTGCCATCTATCGGCCGCCGCGAGCGTTTCCGCCATGTTCAAGGGTAGCTGCATTGAAGAGCGGCAAGCGGCTGCGTTAATGCTCGTTGTTGCCGATAATATCAACATACTGCTGTGCCCCTTGTTTTACGCAAAATTAAAATAAGGGTGCAAAAGAAAAGAGCAGCAAGTTGCATCCCTCGAGCTTTTTTTTTTTTTGCTTTTTTTCTTGAGGCTTGTGTTAATCTGCTCTCGCGTGGTTGTCACGCTAGGCGCACTTTCGATCAACGGCGCACCTGAATTTTAAAGTATCTATTTAGCGTGCATTGGAAGATTGCAAATCAGTACCGGGTGCAAAGGCAGACGACCTATATCGCCCAAGGTGTATTACACTTGCGCGTGTAGACAGACTCCGCATCGTCTTTTCTCATAAAAGACGTGCAAAAGTGTTGTTCCTGATTCCCTTGTTGCGCCAATTCATCTTAGCTTTAAGGTTTCATGCCAACAGATTTCACCCGTATGTATACGCCCAGGTATCCAGATAGAACAGGTTTCGGCACTTCAAAGATGCCAGACTGCTCTCTTAAATTCCAGCGCGATATTCTGACGTATTTACGCATTCGATTCATCGATGAATTGAATATAGTCGACTACATCCAGGCTTCAGTTGCTGAGATGCGTCTCCAGAAGACGACTTGCAAAAGAAATGACTCAGAGTATATACGTGGCACCCCTAGCGTTTAGCTGCTCTCGTCTACCGCAAGTTCACATGATTGTTGCTATATAGTGATGGCGATCACCGTGCTGTTTTTTTTTTATTATTATTATTAGTGCGAGATTTTTTTTTTTTCTGCAAGTTGTGTGATGTGCATCGAAAAGGAGTTACGCCTTAATTTGGACAACGCCAGTTTTCTTTTCTCCCATCCATATCACTGAATAATGCCGTTTCTTCGTTTAACCTTTATGGCGCGCCATAAAAACAGTGTAATGAGGTAGGGATTAAAACTTCCAACTATATATCCACAGAGCAATATCGTTTGTAGCGACTCTTACCGCGCTTAGTATTGAGGTTTGCTACTGCGGCTATCGCAGTAGAAGCACAAGTCTTCCAACTATATTTTGTCTAAAAGTACCCAGCCCTATATATGTATGCATCACATTTTCTGTATGCCCATTGCTTGGTACGTTCTACTACTTCCCTGAATTGCTGCTGGCAAATAATGTTTCTTGTTTTACAATATGGCAAAAAAAAAAAATACCATGCATCACAGCTCCACACTGAAACATTTGTGTTCTTTCAGGTGTCAACTGACTAGACGGCCTATAAATTCGGACTTGGAAAAATATATTCGGCAGCCATAGAAAGAAAACCGCCATTTAACATTAGACAGCCCGTACATGTTCGCTACTTTTTCGCAAAACGATTTCGTGAAGAATGTTGCTAGTGTCGAACATTCCATGAGAACGCAGTGCGATTAGTTTTTTCATTCAATATCTTCACAAGCGAAGAAAGCCATTAAACCTCGTCCCTCCCCCCCCCCCCCTCCCTCTCCCCTGTCTCGCTACTGAGCTCATCTCTGACATGGACAACAAAAAACAATTGAAATATTTCAATTCCGTCAAGAATTATGGAAAGAAAAAGAAAAAATGCAGTATTGGAGAGGAGAAAGACTTTGCTGCAAAAACTGCGCATTGCCCAAAGTACTGCTCAAATACGCGTCCACGAAGGAGCTTGCCATTGTCTGGGTATAAGGCAGACCTCTACTATGTGACTTCGCAGGCAGCAGTATCTGCTATATTTGATTTTCACGAAATAGAATCACGATGTGACGGCAACAGGAGCTACACATCTGAGGAGGATCAGCGCGCACGGAATCGCGTCGCTGACCTGTCGCGTTTCGCCGGCAATTCACGTATTTGGGGGTATTAGCTAGTAACACATAGAATATGGGATCTGCTATATGGTTGATCACATGCTAACGAGATACATCAGCTGATAAACGTTCAAACAGAGGATGGGAACAGTGCGCATGCGTCACTGGGAACTGTGAAGGTCCATCAGAGCGCAGTGTTTATTAGGCATCATCCCTATATCAAAAAAAAAAAAAAAAACAACAAACATTAAGCTCCTTTGTGTACGCGTAATGACATCGCAGACGTGCTTTACACCCGGAAGCAATATCAATATGTTTGCATTTTCATGAACGCGAATTTGAGTAGCGTATCAAGGAATGCCCCGGTTCAACAACGAAGGTTTTGCCATTTGTAGCTACGCTGTTACCACCGTTCGCAAGACGTTTTGGCGGTGCAATATCGCTTCAGGAAGTAAAATTGGAATGTAAGCAGCGTGGACAACTCAATCGTCTATTATTCCGTTATTTTTTGCTTTGAATGCGAACAAATACACGGAAATCACAGCACAAAGCAGATGCAGCTAACGCGACGGCAGCAGTCGTAAGTGCAGCCGACGCACTCAACCCTTGAACATGGCGTCGCATAGTGCGGTTCGCTGAAAGTCCGATAGATGGCAGCAATTTTATATAAGATATATACCCCTTGTCTACAGTGAGAATGATAGCGAGCTTCCGCGAGTGACAGATACAGCAGCTTTCCTTTCATGTAGACGAAATATAGAACACAGGTGAACTTTAATGCGTCAATGAAATACTGGTTGTGTTCCACAAGGTCCGCACGATGTACCGTCACGACAGGTCATGACGTCATAAGGCAATTAATGCGTATAGGAAACTGACTCCACAGGGTCTCCGACCCAGGCGTCCATGGGTTCTTTCATTTGCCGCCTCCTCGAAAGCCGCACCACACAGCAAACAGAACCAGACCCAGGTGTCTAGGAGGCGTTAATACAGCAGGCATCAGCGGAATTTAAAATTGATTTACAGGATAGAAAAGACGCAGTATCTGTCACAATTCTCCGCACAACAAACAGCAGACCCAGATATCTAAGAGGTGTTAGTACAGCAGGCATCAGCGGCGTTTGAAAGATTTACAGGATAGTAAATGCACAGTATGTCACAATTCTACGCGTACACATGTACCATGCCATAAAGGAAGAAGTGATGTGGAACAGTAGTCAACCCCTTTACTTGAAGCTTCTTTCACTGCTACATTCGCAACAAATGCGTAGCAGAATGCGGCACTCAGAGTTTGGCATTTCACCACTTCAGTCTTCAAAATGTCTCGTAATGTTTTTCTTAATATACGTTGAAGTACCTGTACTCGGGCCTGCCGTCGGCCCGCAATAAGGTCTAGGTACATTTTTTCGTAACTAGGGCCACTTGGATCTTTGCTCTCTTTAAGGGATCCATGGGCTCCGGACCTGGTTGTAAGGGGGTGCTGGGGGCTGATACCCGAGTCTCGCGAGTAGGGCACGTCCAGTGCGCCTGCTTCGTAGCCTAGTTACCTTTCCTACCTGCTGTGTTTTAACTAATTCTTCCACCGAATTGTGGATGCCTAAATGAAGAAGGCATTGAGTGGCCGCGAGGGAAGGGACACCCAGTGCCGTCTTTACCGACGACCGGAGTGCGGCGTTAAGTTTTGTAGCGAAAGCTACATTGGCCACGATGCATCGACTTCGCCGTGGAACCAATCTCCACCGTGCTTGCACGCTCTCACCGCTGCTGCCTAGCAACCACCCCCTCACTATCTAACTTTTATACAACCCGAGCATTTCGCCGGGTGTAACAGATAAAAATTCGATGGCAGGCTAGCCTCCGCAGCAAGCGGCGGTGACCTACCTGTCCCAGCCCCGAAGGTCCAGGAGCAGCCACCCCCCTCCCTCCAAGACGGGCCACTAGTGCGCATGCGCGGAAATCAGAGAGGAGCAACATGTGCGCTGTGCATGAGAGAGAGAGTGAGTGAGTCAACTTTATTGTCCGACAGAAAAGGCTCTTTTCTACCCCAGGTCCTCCCCTGTATATAGAGGAGAGGCGCCTTGAGGCAGGTGAGGTGGTGGTAAAAAATTTATTTAATGAAGGCCAAAAAATAAACAACATTATGTTGCCGCCGTTTCGTGGGTGGCCTTTCCGCTGCTGGTCGTGGCCTCCAGGTCACGCCTGGCGGCGACTTCCGCTGCCCAGGTAATAAGCCGCTGTAGAATATGCGGCTGCGAGCTGGCCAAATCAGCCTCCTACAGTGACGGGCTGTTTATTTGCCAGGAGACTGAGGGGAAGGTGCGCCGGACAAGAGTACAGAATGTGAGCATAGTCTGCGCGGGGACCGCTGCAAAGCGTGCATTTGGGCGAGAAGGCATCGGGGTGAATAAGAGCAAGGCGTGCAGGGGAGAGGAAAATGTGGGCCTGTAAATGGCGCCACGTATTCTGTTCGATTTTAGATAGAGACTTGTGAGGGGGAGGGATGCATAAGCGGGAGTTGCGGTAGTGGAGGGTGATGTCATGGAAGGTGAGGCGGGAGTCACGCGTGTCCATCCCGGAGTGGAGGGGGCCAGTTGGTCGGTCATCTCGCGAGCGATGGAATTTGCCGCCTCATTTCCAGGGTGCCCTGCGTTATCCGGAACCCAGAAGAGTTGGATAGGGCGGGAAAGGAGGAGGAGTACTTGAGAATGCTCAGCGCAGAGGAAGAGATTGTACCCTTTGCGAAGTTGCGGACTGCGGTCTTAGAGTCGCTAAATATGAAAAGGGCCGGTGTTTTGGCAATGGCGACTGCTGCTTCCTCTGCGCCAGTGGAAGTGAGAGCAGGGATAATGGCGACGGAGAAGGTATTTGTGTATTGGAAACAGTAGCCAGGGCACAGGCAGGGTGCTAGAGGTATGGTGCCCCATCCACATAGACGGCGTCAGATCATGTAGCGTACTGGCACCAGAGGGTGGAGGCGCGGGCAGATCAGCGAGCAGCATGATGCTAAGGGTGCATGTTCTTGAGAAGAGGCTTGACAGTGAGCATGGAGAAGAGGGAGCCGGGCAAGGGATGGGTGACACAGACAGAGGAGACAGGGGTCAAGCGAAGGGAAGTAAGAAAGGCTCTGCCAGGGGTGGTGTGAGATAAACGATCGAGTTGTGCCACGCGATGGGCCTCCACAAGTTCTGAAGGAGTATTGAGGACGCCCATCGCCAGCAGACGGGAAGTGCGGGTGGAAGTGGGAAGCCCGAGAGCCGACTTATAGGTTTGGCGGTTGAGACGGTTGACCTGGTCTTCCTCGGCACGAGACAGAAAGAGGTAGAGGAGGGAGTAGACAAGGCAGCTTAGCACAAAGGCCTGCACAAGACGACGGAGGTCGTGCTCGCGCATGCCATAGTGCCGGTTAGCGACCCGCCGGATCAGCCGTACCGTCTACTGGACGGTGGTAGTAAGACGGGAAAGGACAATAGTGTGTTTGCCATTGGATTGAAGAGAGACAGAAGGGATGGGATGTCCATCAATAGTGACGTTAAGGTTGGGAGATGAGGTTGGAACTACGCCTCGAGCCAGGAGGAGCAGGAGCTCCGACTTGGACGGGGAACAAGCTAGCCCGACCGTGCGAGCATAATCGGCGACTGTGTCCGCGCCCTTCTCGAAAGCGGCTTCCATCTCTCCAAGATTGCCGGTAGTCACCCAGAGGGTGAGATCATGAGCATAGAAAGCATGGGAGAGGTTAGGGATGGTAGCTAGAGCACGTGCTATAGAAAAAAAGGTGATGTTGAAGAGAAGGGGAGAGAGAACAGAGCCCTGGGGAGTACATCAATTTCCAAGAGGGTAAGCGGGAGAGGAGAGGAGGCCGAATGAGATCTCAGCCTTGCGATGGGCAAGAAAAGCATTGATGTAACCATGGATCCGGGAACCCACGTTAAGGATGGAAAGGGCGCCTGGAATAGCGGTATGGAAGACATTATCATTGTCGAATGCTTTCGTCAAGTCCAGCACCATCATCGCGCAAGAGCGCTTGGCGTGAAGAGGGTGAATGACCTCTTCGGTGAGCTGAATCATGACATCCTGGGTAAAGAGGGATAGGCGAAAGCCGCACTTCGAATCGGGGAAAAGATGGTTGTCCTCGAGGAAGCTCTGCAAGCGGTCTAGAACGACGTGCTCAAAGAGCTTACCGAGACAAAAGGTGGGGGAAATAGGACGGAGATTTTGAATGTCTATGGGTTTGCCGGGCTTGGTGATGAAGGTTACCTTAGAGTGGGTCCACTCAGAAGGCAGACTGCCTTCGTACCAATGTTTGTTAAAGAGGTCTGTAATGGCCTCTTGGGATGATGTGTCCAGGTTACGGAGGGCCTTGTTAGAAATTTGGTCTGCTCCTGGTGTGGATAGGGTGCGGAGCTTATGTAGCGCCACACAACCCTCCCCCGGTGTGATATCTGCGTCAAGCGCAGAATTAAGGGCGCCGATGTAGGAAGGGGGGGTGGACGGAGGGGAAGTACAGTGATAGCGATCTCGGAGCACAAGAAGGAAATCAGAATCGGATAGTGGTGAAGCTTGTGGGAGGCGCGTCACATCCCTGCGTTGCGTGGCCTTTGCATGCGACGGGTCAAGGAGGACACGTAAAAGCGTCCACATGTCCCTCAGCCCGAAGTTACCGGCCATACGATCGCAGGTCTGGCCCCACTGCTGCCTGGTGAGATATGAGCAGTGCTCCTCAATTTCCATACCCAGGTGGGCAAGGCGGAGGCATAGCGGTTGGGTTTTTGTGAAAGCCAGCGGCTGTGCAGGGAATTATGCGCCTCCCATAGGTGAAGGAGGCGGCTGTCAGCCGCGGAGGAGTGAGGAGGGTAGGGACTGTAGAGGTGGCCAATGAAACATCTTTGAGCAAGGTGGCAGTTCATTGAGATAGGTCTGAGATGGAGGTGGGGGTATGTTGCCGTGTGTGGCGGAACCGATCCCAGTTGACCACCTGGCTCAGACGCTGGCGGGAGGATAGGGTAGGAAGAGAGAACGAGATGGACAGGATATAGTGGTCGCTGCCGAGAAAGACCCAGGTGTTCGTCCACGCTGCGTCCGAGACATTTTTGCAGATGGAAAGGTCCGGATTAGTGTTGCGCTGGACGCTGGAGCCGATCCGGGTTGGGTCAGAAAAATCATTAAGGACAGATAACTGTTCGTTCTGGACGAATTTCACAGAGATGGACAGGTTCATTCTCGCAACGCTAAAACTCCAACCAATTGGTCCACCCGTTGCAAACAGCCACCTAGTCCCCCAACACATTCGGGACAACCTTACCGTACAATCCCTACCTAAAAATATTCACCCTGCTCACCACAAGGCACCACGAGAAGCTCGAGCCAAGGCGTTACACAAAGCACACGCGACCGATGCCGAAAAGGCCTACGTAGACGCGGCAGAATACAGTCACCCCACGGCATATGTCATCAGTGTGATTTCTTATAACTTCAGTCGCATAGTTTCTGCCTCTGTCAAAGCAAAAACGTTGACAAAAGCCGAAGAGGCAGCCATAGCGCTAGCCATCTCCTCTTCCACTGCCACACTCATTTTCAGCTATTCTGAAACGGCCAGTCAAAATTTCGCAGGAGGGAAAATACACCCAGTCGCCCATCAAATGTTAACCTCTGGTTCCACAGCTCCCTGACCCATTCACATCGTCTGGGTACCAGGCCATGCAGGCAACCCCGGCAACGAGGCAGCCTACTCAACAGCTCGAGCGCACGTCAACCAAGCGAGGCATACCGAAGACCGGGGAAGCACGCGGGACAGACTTCTCACCTATCATGACATAACACTTCACTACCGAGAACAACGACTCTTATATACCCCACCTCACACCTCTCTCTCAAAACCCCAACAAATAATTTGGCAACAGCTACAAGCCAAAACCTTTCCCTCCCAGCTTGGTTGGCCTTGGCACACCCAGGCCGGTACGCCACCACATGCTCTATATGTGGCGCACCTAGAGCCACCTTCAATCACATAATGTTTCTATGCGAAGATTTGAAGCGACCGCCCCCCGCCTCACGGACCAAGAGGGTTGGCAGATCGCGGTCTCCAGCTCGGAACCAGCAGCCCAAAAGATGCTGGTTGACTGGGCTGAAGCGAACGCTGCCAGGCACGGCCTGACAGACACCAGCCGGGATCAAGAACCACCTCAACCCTTGTAATGTACCCTGGTTCCCACAATAAATGTTTTACCACCACCACTCCAGCGCGAGACCTTTCCTACAGTTCCTGGGGCAACCCCAACTAACGTGATGTCCATTGAAATCCCCAAGAATGAGGAGCGCTTTGCGATGTGCGCGAAAAAGGGATTTGCGTAGAAGGAGGAGGAGAGGAGCTGAAGGCGTGCGAGGAGGGCTGTAGACATTAGAACAAAGAGACTGGCATCCCCTCGCCGCCGGGGAAGGAGTTCTAGGAAAGTGTGCGTGCACTCTGGAACATCGAGAGGATGCTCTATCGCCGTGTAGTTGTGGTGAACCAGAGTGGTAATGTTCGGGGGAAACGCGGAAGGAGGATGGAAAGCAGTGAAGTTGCGCAGCTTAACTGGGGAGAAAGTTTCCTGGGGGGCGATTAAAGCGGGGAAGTCGGAGGGAGGGATATTCTAAAAGTGGAGCTGCAGCGCGTTCCGCACGGCGCTTCCACTGCCAGAAATTAAGGCGTCCTCTTCAGATGGTGTCCAAAATTCCCTGGATCTCGGCGGCCTCTCGAACTGCTCTTAGCTGGTGTTCCGGGGTTGAGCTTTTCAGCGAAGCCTCCCAGGCTTCTCTACTATCAATTTTGTTTACCCTGCCTGGGGAATGCAAACACTCCCACATTATATTGTTCAAGGTGCCCCTCTGCCCGCAAATCCTGCAGCCCTCGTCTTCAAAATCTGGGAATATATATTTATTTAATGCCAGATTTGAAAAACACCTGCTTGCAGACGCCTTCATGCCGTCATCTGTTTCCCATCTAGAGTCTTTTCTGGAGGGGGTAGTTTCAAACGCTGCCTTCTATAATACTGCGTCACATCAAACGCCCTTCTCTGTTATAGCCTTCCTCAGCTTGCTCATTCTGACCTGCTCGGCAGTAGAGATCTCGAGCAAGGTTGTGAGCAGCCTCGTTGCGGCTAACAGATTCGTGCGCTGGGGTCCAAATCAGATTAATTGTCCTACCCAGTTATTTTTGTCTTAGGACCCTCATGAAACTAGTACAAGCTACGTGATTGGCAGAATTCGCTACGCGACACCATACTTGGATATCAAAGCGGCACAGAGAAACAGGATAGACGCCCTCATACGCAAATGCATAAAGGAGCACTAGGGCTACCTATGTGTACCTCAATGGAGCAACTACTCGCTTTGAGAGTACATAATACGTGGGGGAAGTTAGCAGAAGCGGTTAAAGTATCTCAGATAGAGAGACTTAGCGCGACAAATACGGGCAGGGTAATTCTTGCGAAAGTAGGACTAAAACCAGAGAAAGGATTGGGAAAGAAAGTGGACATACAGAGGGAGATAAGGAACGCCTTGGTAGTCCCCCCAGTTCCTAAAAATGTGCATCTGGGATTTATTCAAGAACGAAGGGAGAAGAGAGTTGAAATCTTAAAGCTGAGGTTCGGAAAGATGGATGACAGTAAGGTAGCCTACGTTGATGCTGCCAGAGGACAAATCGGGGCGGCGGTGGCTTCGGTCGTAAACGGCCGAGGAGGGCCAGTTTCCGCTTGCGGCTATCCGGGGACGCTGCGGAGGAAGTGGCGATCGCTTTCACTTGCGCAGGAACAAAAGCAAATTTTTTCATAAGCGACAGTAAGACTGTCATTCAAAATTTTGGAAAAGGCAGGTTCTCGCCGGAGGCGGCAAAATTGATCCTTAGCCAAAACCATTGAACAGGAAATTTCAGATAATATGGACACCCGCGTACGCTGCCGTCCCTGGCAACGAGGCGGTCTATAAGCTAGCTCAAGCACTGTACTTCCGGGCAGCCATGGTACCCCCCTGCGATTGGGGTATCGAGGAGCGGTCGCTAAATTATGGGGAAATAATAAACCATTTTCTGTTCTTAGGCTCCAAGATTACCTCGGAAGGAGACTGCAGCCATGAAATTAGGAGACGCCTGCTTCTGGGAAAGAGAGCAATGGTTAGCCTTGACCGCCTAGTAAAGAGCAGATACATTAGTCTGCCAATCAAGATCCGTATAACTCGTGCTATGGTATTTCCAGTTGTGATGTATGGATGCGAGAGTTGGACTGTGAAAAAGGCTGACCGCCGAAGAATTGACGCGTTTGAATTGTGGTGCTGGCGAAGACTCTTGAGAGTTCCTTGGACTGCCAGAAGATCAAATCAGTCGATATTGTCGACCATAAACCCTGACTGCTCATTGGAGGGTCAAATTCTAAAGTTAAAGCTCGGCTACTTTGGTCATCTGATGAGAAGAGAGGAGTCGCTGGAGAAAGATTTGATGTTGGGAGGGAAAAAATATACTTAGTAGAGAGAACTCGGATATCCTGCTGCAAAGCTCAGACCCTGAGCTCCAGCGGAACATCACCTGGCGGAGAAACTACTACTACTACTACTACTACTACTACTACTACTACTAATAATAATAATAATAATAATGATAATAATAATAATAATAATAATAATAATAATAATAATAATAATAATAATAATAATAATAATAATAATAATAATAATAATAATAATAGTAGTAGTAGTATAGGCTTTTTCAAGCTAGTGCCGCGTCCAGCATGACGCCCATTGAAAAAGCATGCGCCGTTAAGCGTTAGGCTGCTCGGCTTCTGGGGGCGGTCGATGCTAGTCGGAACAGCCCGCTTTCTTCGTCTCTTCTGTCGTTTTGTCCCTTGCGGAGCCACCGTACCGAGCAAACACAAATACGCTTTACGGAGAAGGCTGCCAATGGGCCAAAGCCTGCCAGCCAGCCTTTAACGCGGCGGCCCCCATCTTCCAGGCCTACGTGCTCGCGGGTGATAGCCTTCTTCTGGTGGAAAATAAAGTTTTTCAATCATCTGCAACAGCGGCGAACCTGGTTGCTAGGCAACGGGACGCTCTTCTAGGCACCGGCGAAATGCTCAAAGGCAGCGTAGTGTACCATTCGCTACAAAATTGTGGTTCACACTTAAGCTCCGCCTTTAAAAATATGACGCAAGATCCTATAGGCTACTATGCCGCTAATAATGCCCCGTTTTGACTAAGCCTTATGAACTTTCCCGCGTGGCAAAAGGGTAACGTGAATTGAAATGTCATATGACAGGCTGGCTCTAATGTCACCCTCCCACATGAAAGGAGAGACGCGAGTTGGCACTGTTCTCAGGCAACGCCGAAATTACTGTGAAATGCTCAAGGCTAGCGTAGTGTAGCTTTCGCTACAAATCCCCGCCTCAGGCAGTGCAACATTTTTACCGGCTAAAAAGTGTAAAACCACGCTAAATGTAGTTAGAAAACCATCAGCTTTGCAACACTGCACATAATTTGGTAGGCTGCAAGGTAGCTAAGACTAAATGCAAATGCCAACAAGAAGAACAATTGTTAAACAATACCTCGACAGGGGACCGCGGAAGCACGCGGGATGTTTTCATTGAGAGCAGGGCAGATAAGCCGGCTCCCGGTGAAAGTACAGCGTCCCTCTCTTCTACTCAAAGCTTATCAGCTGGGCAAAACGTAGAAAAGAACACATGGCGTACCTGCATATCTGATATTCGCCGGAAGTTACACAGGCGTCGTATTCGTGTGAGTACGTTTTCTCGAAGCAATTTGCGTGAAATTATGGACGCTATACTTGTCAGTATCAGTGAACCTGGCAATTGTGCCACAGGCCACGGGCAAATTACATCTGGGTCAAATACATCTAAGCCTTGCAAGCTTGCACCCGCATAATGGCAATTAAGCCATTTCGCTTGATTCAGCTGCGGCATTGCATTCGTTCGGAGCTATTACTAAAGGCGATAATGTCGTAATTTTCTACTGTGAACGTTAAAATAGCCTTTTGTGCATGTGACAGCGTCCTAGTAGCGTTTGATATCAGACGTAACCTTCTTTTCGGCTTGGTTTATAGTGTTTAACATCTAATATAGCGGCTCAGGCTATGAGGGACGCCGTAGTGAAGGGCTCCAAATATTTTGACCACTGGAGGAATTTAACGTGCACTACCATCGCACAGTACTCAAGCGCCTTGCTTTTCGCTTCCATTGAGAAACGACACTTTTGTAACAGATATTACAGACATTAATATGTAAGGTTTAAATCTACCTGCCGTTTCTACAGATGTGATAAAAATGTCAAATTACAACCTCATATAAATTTACGTTCAAAAGTTCATTTGTAAAAAAAAAAGAAAGTCTAAGATTTCAACGTTGAACGTACACTGAAATTAACGCGAGGCAGCATTCCTTAAGTAATTTATTTTATCCGCACGATTGGTACGCCTTTCAGTAGTCCGGAAACAAAGCTGAAATGATTTAGTAATCATTAAACTGAAAAAAACAAAAAAATACAAATACATATATGTCTACATGCTACTTGCTTTATCCAATGTTATTTAATTGGGGTCACAAAGTAACAATGTACCTGCTTCTGAGTGGTAATTAAGGCTGAACCCATGGTTGCGGGATGAAATTGCGGCCGTTGGGGGCGCTTTTCGATTACGCTGAAAAGAAAGGCGTCCGTGCACTGTGCGATGCCAGCGCACGTTAAAGAAACCGAGGAGTATGAAATTTCCGGCGCCCATACACTATAGCGCCATTAGCAGCCTGAGTCGGTCTAGGACATGAAACTTTATAAACCAAACAAAACAACGCTGGAGCATATACGACCAAAAGACGAAGCAACAACGTGTATAGGACAGTGCGCAAACCTATAGCTCTCTGTTACCATATACACATTTTACATTTTTATTTATTCATTAGGTGAAGCGATAAGAATGACCAAGAAGAAGAAAATTTGACCTTGGGGGCGTAGTAGAAAACAAATATACACAGAAAAATTAAAGATGAGAGTGATCAGTATGACATTACTCGGCTAACAAGCGAAGTAAATTTAAGGAACAGAAATATTTGGATGCTCTTCTGCTTCTTAACATCGCCCTACTCCTTTTCCCCTTGTTATTGATGTCTCATTCTTGTCTTAGTGTTTTCGTTATGCACCTCT
The DNA here is from genome assembly GCF_055883805.1 of Amblyomma maculatum. Taxonomy (NCBI): domain Eukaryota; kingdom Metazoa; phylum Arthropoda; class Arachnida; order Ixodida; family Ixodidae; genus Amblyomma; species Amblyomma maculatum. The sequence goes on along the minus strand of NC_139344.1, from coordinate 456,227,170 downwards.
CCTGACCTTTTTTTTTTATTATTATTTCCGTCTCAATACTGGAAGTGGTATAGAATTCGAGAAGACTGATTTATCTTTCTACTCTGAATGGCAATAAAAAGTTATAAAATCGCACTTTCGTCCCCGTCAGTCGTCGTAATACCTCTCTTTTTCGTGGTATTCGTAACCACTTATTAGCAGCGCGTAAAGATGAGGATGCTAGATAAACTATAGCCCAGTAGCAGTGTTATTGCAACAATATACATAAAACAGAAAAGTATATTACTGCCTTTTGAAATACTAAAATACTAAAAAAGAACGAAGTGTTCTCTTGCCATTTACTACGTTTCGAGGCTCAAAATGTGGCAGTGAAGCAACGTAACGGTGGATATCTACTGAACATCCCATTGATGCATAGGAACAAAATACTTGAAGTAACGCTTGTGAAAGAGCAGGCAGGGGAGGGCTGGCTGTGGCCATCCAAATATTCTCCTGGCCAAAGAAAATGTTTCTGGTACTTCGGTGACGACGTGAGCCAGCTGCCGCTATTGTATACGCCGCTTAGTTGCAACTGCAAGCAGTGTTGTGCCAGGTCGCATTCAGGCTGTTTCACACATCGAGGGAAAATCTGCGTGGGAGTTTGTTACCACTGCTAGCCACTGTATCACCGCCCCTTCAAAGCTGCTCGCGCTGAAAGCCGGTGATAATGTATACACCACCATGTGAATGCGTGGTAAGAGCAGCCGGCCAGACATTGAATGTATGCGCCTTAGCCATGGATTCTCTGGGGCTGTCAGCGGCAGCGCTTCGCAAAGCGCGAAGGTCACGAGCTCCCATTTTCCCTCCAAACAAGAAACCTTGCAGCTTGGCGCATGAGAAATGCCAGTCATTGCCAACTAAGCGGTCATTATTTCTTGTCAGCGACGGAGCGCAACAAAGTGCGTGACACGCCACATTAGAGCAGGCAGTTCGAATTTGGCGCCGGTGCCACTGCATCGCGTCATCGCCGGGCGTACCGACTATTCTTGAACGTCGGTGGCGCTCAGTTTCGGTTTCGTATGAAAAAAAAAAAAAAAGCGTTGGGTCTCCTCGCGCTGCAGTGATTTAGAAAATGTGCCGTTCGCTTCAAAACGTAATGTGCAGTCGTCTTGTTCACGGCTTCGAACTTTCAATTGGGACTAACCGCGCTAATTATAATGTTATTTTGTATTTTTAGCTGGATAATTAGAGGCGTTTTGCAGCATACTTTCTTCACCGTGGCAGACAGGTTGTTACAGCAAATATTCATTTTTATATTTTGAACCCTCTATTTTCAGGAATTTTCGAAAGTGCGCGCTGAAACACCGGGTAAATATATTTACTCCTGGTGCTTTTAGATTATTCAAATTAATAAAAAAAAGGGCAGCATATATGCAAGGGGCAGAATGCGTTAATTAGTTCGCAAATTAACAATTCGCTTCAGTTAGCTTTTTTTTTTTTTTCTAGGGGCTTTGTATTTGCAGAGTTGGAGTTCGTCTTCCAAATAGGGAAGCCGTGAAAAAAATATCCATAAAAAAATGTAGTGCGCGTTACGAGACACAGATGTCACCCCGACATGCTTCATCACACCGCAACACAGAGGCGACGCGCGCGTCTGAAGTAGTTCGTTTAGCCCAGCGATTTGGTTACACTGCGGGCTAGACTTGAGACCAAGACAGGCGCGTGACGCCTATAATTATCGCCGTCGCATTGGCATCCAATGCGAGCAGTCATCGCGCTTGCAGTTGGTCTCGAGGTGACGAGGTGGAGAGTTCTACGCCAATCGCGCTCTTTTATTGGGTGAAGCGACATTCGCACCGTGTAATGCACGCTACGAATATTTATTGATGAAAATAGCTTGTCTCGGTCATACTGTTTTGAGGGCGACCTTCCTTTACACAAACAGAATATATCCACAAAAGTTAGGAAAACAAATCAAAAGATATGCTTAATTAGCGAAGTAACAAAGCTTCTTTCTGGCGGCCGGCGAAGCCGCAATACAGCCCCTAAAACAAATCTGGAGAAAGTGCCCGTTTTACAAAAAATTTTGACGGTCTAAACAAAACACCTGGTATCTGCTATAAAGTGTTTCTTTTTCGAAATGAGCCGAATCCAGAAACTGAAACTAAGTCCAGTTTTCTTGTAACTGAGAGATCATGTATCTTACTTTTACAAAAGGTTCGATGCCCAAAGATAGTCAATAAATGACAAAAATAGCACAATTTGTGTGGCAGATGAAAAATGAGCCAATTCCGCTATTGACAGTCTTCTCTCTCTGCCTCAGCCTCAAATTGCGGACTGTTTCAAGTGATGTTTCAAATAATTACTCCTTCTCTAGTGCTATTTAATTCCTATAGACTTCCAAGTGTATGAATAGATTGGTGAAGATTTCAACCAGTGATGATTAGTAAAACCTCCTTGATCTGAACCCGTAAGACAAAACGATGGGATAATCAGACCTTCCGCGGACGAATCAATATTGTGTCTCTTCCACAGAGAACGTGTAAAAGACTCCAATTATAGTTGGGCAAAGTTAGCAGTGGCTTCCTCGATAAATTCAACGAACCATAAGCGAAACAGCTGAGGCAGACAAGAAACGACAATAAAAGCCACTGTTGTTTTGCACATTATATGCATCTACCATTTCACGACTTCCTGTGAATATGCAATGGTACAGCGAAATATAATAATTCTTGATTCAATGATTCAATGCATACAAGCAGTATTTTTTTTCTTTTGCTGCCGAAGTGTGAAAAATAGAAAAAAGAATTCTTACATCAGTGCTTGAAGCTCAAGCTCACTACTAGTGTTTACTTGCTCCTGATTGCACACAATAAAGTTTCTAATCGTTCTTCTGCTTTATTCATAGTATGATCATTATTCAAGTGGTATTATCACGAAGGGAGCCTGAAAATGACTATAGGGCCAATTTTTTAGCCTGCGCCAGCTACACAAGTGCAGCAAAAAACCATTGTAGGTGTGGGAGATTTGCTACACTGGTGTAGCTAGTGCGGGTTAGAAATATGGCCTATATATATATATATATATATATATGTGTGTGTGTGTGTGTGTGTGTGTGTGTGTGTGTGTGTGTGTGTGTGTGTGTGTGTGTGTGTGTGTGTGTGTGTGTGTGTGTGTGTGTGTGCGCGCGTGTGTGTGTGTGTGTGTGTGCGCGCGTGTGTGTGTGTGTGTGTGTGTGTGTGTGTGTGTGTGTGTGTGTGTGTGTGTGTGTGTGTGTGTGTGTGTGTGTGTGTGTGTGTGTGTGTGTGTGTGTGTGTGTGTGTGTGTGTGTGTGTGTGTGTGTGTGTGTGTGTGTGTGTGTGTGTGTGTGTGTGTGTGTGTGTGTGTGTGTGTGTGTGTGTGTGTGTGTGTGTGTGTGTGTGTGTGTGTGTGTGTGTGTGTGTGTGTGTGTGTGTGTGTGTGTGTGTGTGGACGTTTTCTTTTCTGTAAAGAGGGGTGAAATCTAGGTTTTCACAAAAATAGTCAAATCCAAAATTTTCTCTACCTAATATATGAAGCCTATCAAAATATAATTCGGATATCTGCATAGCTTGTGCTGATACCAGTCTTTCGCGTTTTTCTCAGTTGTGCTTTTGTTGACTTGGCTCAGTTAAAAACTAAAAGCACTTCATATATGTGCATTAGCTACAACCGCATGTAAATCTAGCATGAACTCAACATATGCGACCACAACCAAGACAAAACTTTCTCAGAGGCTGCTTTTGCCACTTTGCTCCGGTGCTCTGCGAGAAAGCACCCGTTAGTTTTGTAATCAACTGGAAATACATAAAAACTACCACGTAGCCAAATGCATGCGGCTTGTTTCATGCAGTAAAAAAGGACAGTTTTCTAATGGGTGCCACTGGCCATAATGATGGTCCAGCTGTATTGCAACGGCCACTGGGCCAAACACGCTAAAGTCGAGCGGGAAAGTGGAGGAGCTGTAGACCCGAAGTAGCGAGGTATGTCCCGCCATCTGGCTTTCACTTTTCGAACGAGCACTTTTCCTCCCACGTCCTTCTCGTTCGTCCTCCTTTTCTACTGTTTTTTGCTAATGTTTCCCCAGTGCGTGCTTTATTCCTGGCCAGAAACAGACGGCTGAGGCCGAAACCGCTGCGTTCAGAGGCTGCTCCTGCGTTCAGCTCGTTCTTCGGTGATCCCCAAAGCCTGCGGAAAGATGTTGCTCGTGCGGTGCATCCGAAGCGGAGCCTTCGGCGCGATGATAAGGTACGTAGCCGCATGTATCGTAACCGTCTTTTATTTTTTTTTTTTTCTCTTCTTCATTGGGAAAAAAGCCGGCTTATGAGAGGCAGCAACGACGATTCATGAGCCGTGCGATCGCACTGAGATGAATGCGGCGTCGACCGCGTGCGCTGCGCACGCTTCTACGGGACCGAGCCCAGCGCAGCGAAGCTTCCTGCGAAAGGGCGAGCGGGCGATACGAGTCCCCTCCAATCGCCAGCGACCGTCGGGAATGAATGGAGAGCGTTTTTCTTCGTTGAGACTGGTTTCGTGCGTCGATTTATCTCCTACTTTGGGAAAACGGCACTCGCCGGTTCGGCGCGGACACGGAAGGGCACGCAGGGAAAAGGAGCGAGGAAGGGTTGTCGACCACGGATTTGGTTGGTTGGAAATAAGCATAGGAAATAAGTACGCCAGGTTCCCTGCTTTTCGTTTCGTGCCTGTCGACGATGCGTCGCTGCTGAAGTACACATTCGCCGTTGGTGGTTAATTGGGAGTGATGGAACCGTAGTTCTCTGGTCTAGCTACGTGTGCGCACGACGCGGAAGCTAGGAAATGTGAACTTATGCAGAGCTTGGAGACTTGAGAGCAAGCAAATGGAGCGCCTGACGACTGCAGGTAAAGCGCGACGATTAATCCCCTTTCGTACGGTTGCCGGCTGTCGATTGCGAAAGCGAATCGTGAAACAAAAGGAAAATGAAAGACGCAACTATTGCGCATATAGGCGTAATTTGTGGCGCTTCCTGATACTTTTGTTGTATCGATACTTATGTTGCCTTTCTTCGACTGGTAATCAGCAAGACATCTGCACTGTGCCGGAGAGAGAAATAGCCAGTTAACTCTGCGAGCAGCTGTGCGCGTTACTACCAAGTGACAAATGCCTGCCGGTGTTTTATTACTTTCGCTTCTGAGTTCCGCGTCTTTGCGATCGATGCTGTCATTTTTGCCCGTCTGAAGCCACCTAATTTTGCTTTACGCCGAGTTTGTGCTGTCAAAATAACTGACATTTTAAGTCTTTCAGACTATATCTACAGATGAGCTGTGATTACTCATATGACACAGCCTACAATTTGGCATAGTAACCCAAAAGCAGAGTCGTTTGAGGAAGTGCTCGCTTAATTTTTGTGTGTGAACTAGAAAGCATATTATGGGACAGGGGCCACTTCACATTTTTGCAACATTCTTCATCCGTCAAAACCAAAAGGCAGCAAGCAATTGATACAGTACAAAGTGAAGCTTTGCTAGTGTGCATGCTTGTTAGGATTCTCTTACCATATGCTTCTGGCCATGTACATGCACAGCTATAATGTTATAGCTGCAAATGACAGAATACCATTATATGCCACAGTGCACCTTTCGCCAAGCACTGGCACATGCAACATTTAATACGGCTTAGAGCTTAATTGATGTAACTCTGTGGTGCCCATTTGCATCGCAACAGTCGAGTTTCATCGTGATTGGCATCTTCACTTTACTGGCTCGCATTTAAGCTGCATCATGTTCTCGTTGCAAGTTCTAAGGACTGAGCTTGTTGGAGTGAATGAAAATACAGAGTTCTTATATAATGCACTAAGCATAATGTGGCAGCCCAAATAATTGATTCATCACTATCACTTTGCCCGAACATGAAACTTAAGTCCACAGTGTGCAGTAAAGTGGACACTGAGGCAAAGTGCAGGAAATGGCATCAGAGAACGAGCGTCGCCTGTCTTTCAGAGCTCTGCATACTTGCTGCCAATTTGCAAGCCCATTCTGTTATGCTCATTTCTGTCGAGAAGATTGCAAGGGTAGACTCTTTATCAAGGATTGGAAATATTTGTTGAAGCATGTAGAGCAGCTGGAAACTACTCTGTAAATGCTAGGGGATAAGGGCAAGAAATGCTGCTGCAAAAGGAAAGCAGGCAGTAGAAAGAAAAATAAATTTGCAAAGAATTAAGTGGAAACTATGAAAATTAGGGGTGAAGTATTTTCGATATCCCTCTCGGGTAATGGTGGGGCTCAAGTATATCCACATTACAAGGGTGTTCTTTAGGCGGTAAACAACTGAAATTCATCAATGATGGAGGAATTAAGCCTGATATGAAAGCGAGCAGAACATAAAAGCAATGACATTCAATCAAAATATCCTTCAGCATCCAACTTCAATCGATGCATTGCTAAGAAGCAATTGTCGTTTTTTGTGTGTGTACATGATTACAATTACCTCGGCAAAATTTCTTTACTTATATGTTACAAACTTTGAGAAGTTTGATCACCAGAGTCTGCTTCCCATTATTTTTCTTCATATGTGCTGGAGTGACAGGCGACTATCAGGGCCAGCTAACAGGTGACTAACAATGTAACAAAATCGCTCAAACCTTTATGAGGTTGTTTGGAGTCTCACTGCGGGCACCATTTGCAGCAGCCAACAACTGGAACACACCTCTTGACCGCAGCAGTTCTTTATAAATAATTCTTCCCGAGTAGCTGGCAGAAATAGCGAATTCCACTTGGGGCATTGAATTAAGTGTGTCAGTGCATACACTCCTGCAGGAATGCTCACATGGTTCTACAATATTAATACGGTTCAAATTATAGGGTTTAGCGTCCCAAAGCGACTCAGGCTATGAGCGACACAGTAACGAAGGGCTCTCGAAAATTTGACCACCTGGAGTTCTTTAACGGGCACTGACATCACACAGGTGCCAAAATATCAACATGGTTGAATGGGTGATACAAACACTGGGGAAGTCTGCTCGTCAGCTATTTAATATTGCTTGATGTAGCTTTCCATATTGACTGACTGTGCAGTGCTAAGTAAGCAGCGACACAACACACAAATAACATGGATTGGTGCTTGTATGCCATTCCTTGTATGCCATTCCTGTGCAGTGTTTTTGTGCTCCGTATTCAATTCAACCATTGATCAATTAGCCCTAACTTCACCTCTTGTCAGTATGGTATATATGGTTTAACGTCACAAACCTGTGCACGAGCTGCGAGAGATGTATGGGAAGACTTCAAATCCTTATTTCTTGCAAATGGTGGCCATGAAAAAACATTAAGCCAAAACAAATGTAGCAAGGTGCAGGTACTAATCGTGTGAATAATAGCCAATTTTGAGCTGTATTTATTGGGCGCGAGGACATATCGTGGCGCCACCTCTTGGAAGCCCCCTCATGACGAACTAAGTGGGATAACGCATGTTGAACTGCTGCTGTAGGATGTTTTCCTAGGCAGTTCACTTGCGCGTTAGCATAACGTTCATTTATTTATTTAATATACACCTCGGTCTGGGCTGGAAATGCTAATTTTGAAGTATTAGACTCACTCATTCGGCAAGAAAGCACTTCACCGAATCAGAGTTATCGAAGTTGGTGAGCTTTAATGGTGCAATGACGCGCACTGCTGCTGTCATGAAAAAAAAAAGCTGAAGCTTCCACACAACCAGTCAGATGCAAGCGGTCACTGAACAGATAATAGGATTCCTTTGCAAGAGCAGAGGGCTGTCAGGAGCCTGACAGATACTGACCAGCTTCACATAGCACCGGCGGAAGCGGCACCGTTCGCCTGCTCCTTTGAAACTAGTAGAGCAGACGAATTTGACTGTGGATATAACATGGACGGCAGCCTAAGGTTGTCCTGATTCTATTAGCGATTACCTAAGTAAATACCTTATACCTTACAGACAGTAAGCTGATTGGTCTGTAATTATTAAGGTCCTTAGCCTCCGCTTTCTTACGAATGAGGATAATGTTTGCATTCTTCCATGGTTCCGGTACCGTCGATGACACCAGGCAGGGTGTGGCCAGTTTTTCCAGCACGATATCCCCCCCCGTCCTTCAACAAATCTTTAGTTATCTGATCCTCTCCAGCTGATTTCCCCCTTTTCGTAGTTTCTAATGCTTTCTTGACCTCGTCCTCCGTCACTGGTGGAAGGTCCGACTGTTTTTCCCTACCACCAATCTCATTACGATCCTACTTTGGCTACTGTAGAGATCTATATAGAACTCCGTGGCTACTTTGGCTATCTTGTCCATATTCATGATGGCTTTGCCCGCCTTGTCCCTTAGCACATACATCTGGTTTTTGCCTATGCCCAATGTCTTCTTTACAACTTAAAGGCTTCCCCGTTCTTCACAGCATGCTAAATTTTCAAAGCAAAGGATCAAGCAGGTTTTCGGAAATGGTACTCTACTATCGATCATAACCATACCATCAACCAGGTGATAGAACAATGCTTGGAATATAACTAGCCCTTATACATAGCATTCATTGATTACGAAAAAACATTTGACTCGGTAGAAACCTCGGCGGTGATGCAGGCATTGAAAAATCGGGGTAGATGAGCCGTACGTGAAAGTGCTGGAAGATATATATCGTGGCTGCACAGCAACCATAGTTCTGCATAAAGAAAGTAACAAAATTCCCATAAAGAAAGGCGTTAGGCAAGGAAACACGATCTCCTCAGTACTATTCACAGCTTGCTTAGAGGAAGTATTCAGAAACTTGGAATGGGAGCAGTTAGGGATATGGGTAGATGGAGAATACCTCAGTAATCTGTGATTTGCTGATGACATTGCCTTGCTAAGTAACTCGGGGGATGAACTGCAAATAATGATTGATGACCTAGACAGGAGAACTAGAAAGGTAGGCTTGAAAATCAATATGCAGAAGACTGTTCAACAGCCTCGGGAAGGAACAGCAGTTTACGTTAGGTAGCGAAGCACCGGAAGTAGTAGGCGAATATGTCTACTTAGGACAGGTAGTAACCGCAGATCCGGACCATGATAAGGAAATAACAAGAAGAATAAGGTTGGGATGGAGCGCATTTGGCAAGCACTCGCAGATTATGACTAGCAGCTTACCGGTATCGCTCAAGAGGAAAGTATACAACAGTTGCATCTTACCTGTACTCACCTATGGTGCTGATACTTTGATGCTAACCAAGAGGGTTCTACTTAAGTTGAGAACAACGCAGAGGGCTATAGAACGAAAAATGATAGGGGTTACATTAGGAGATAGGAAGCGTGCAGAGTGGGTCAGAGAAATAACTCAAGTTACTGATATTCGAGTGGATATCAAGAAGAAATGGGCATGGGCAGGACATGTAGTGCGAAGAGAGGGTAACCGATGGTCGCTTAAGGTAACAAACTGGATTCCAAGAGAAGGAAAGCATGGCAGGGGGCGGCAGAAAGCTAGGTGGACGGATGAGGTTAAGAAGTTCGCAGGGGTCAAGTGGATGCAGCTAGCACAGAACCGGGTTAATTGGAGAAATATGGGAGAGGCCTTCGCCCTGCAGTGGGTATAGTCAGGCTGATGTTGACGATGATAACATGGATTTATTTTTTTTGCAAGTGTGAAGAAGTCGTGAGCAAAAGTGGTATACAACTCTCAGCCGATGGCGGAGCTCGAGAAAACTGCATGCCAACTTTATATAGCAACAGCTATCTAAGATCGAGACAATCGAGGCAGTGCCCCATTTTCTTCACATGCATGTGTCAAGTCGCTGTTCCTTAAGGTGGCGGTCCCACTCCAGCGGTGAAGAGACGACATTTTTGGCGATATTCATACGCCTACTGCGCCTCACTAGTTTAGTTTATAAATATGACTTTAATATATTTGTAAAGTTTATTTCCTCTCCTTTCTAATGGTGCATTTGATTTATAAATAGATGCACCGATGTTTAAGCTGTAAAGGAGAAAGGTAAGAAACGGCTTTTCAGCTCTACTTGTCTCGGGAAAAACAAAATTGTGCAAAATCTTTTGCACCTAGGAAAACACCGTTTGAGATGTTTTGATATTAGATGTTAATGAACAAAGTTAAGCATTTTTATTACTGTGTATCGCATAGTTTATTAGCCACGCGCCTGTGAAAAGTGTATAAAACAGGTAATTATACATACAATAACTTTCAAGATACGCATTCTGCTGCGGAGATTTTTTGCGCAGTTGGAGGTCGTACATAGTTCGCTTTTTCCTGAAAATATCATCTGTCTGCTTCATTTAGTGTAAAAGTTATTTGTGATCAAACTTCGCGTTTTTTGCAAAATGGCTTAAAGTATATGCTAAACTGTTCAAGTAATAAGCTCTTATCTGTGCTGAAATTTCGCGTGGAAAAACTTTGCACCTCGCTGTCAGAGGATAAGCATCGGTTTTGTTCTACGACTCTCGAGGAATGTGCACTGTCAGGATGATTTCAGCTAATTTTTTCGTGGTTCACTTGAAGCGCGCGAGCTCTTCATGAAATATTTTAAGCATGATTGAAATGCTCCATGGCTTGTTTGTTTCTGGCGAATATAACTTAAAGGTTCGGGCTTTCGTTCCCTTATTCAGCCGGTAACAATTATCAACTACAAAGTCAAATAATAGTAAAATAACAGAGCCACGTGTGATAAACGTAGTAGGTAGCGCCATCTATGAAATTTCATGTGCACTAAAATGTCGCAGTTCAGAAAAATTACGAGGATGGCGCCACAAACACCCTGAATCGAGGGGTATTTACGAGAAGGTATTGTGCTTCTACAACGTTTTCCCTTTGCCCTTTCCTTTCCATCGGGCGAGAGAGGTAAACACTGGCGAGTCGGGTCAAGTGGTCGGGTCGAACTGAGGTGCACGTGCTTCGCGCACTCAGGTGCTTCGCGCATGCGCAGTAGCGCTACTTGAAAATGGTCCCTTGACAAATGTACACTTGCTTGCTTTGAGATTTATTTATCGCCTCGAATTAAGTGTGTCATACTGTTTGTGTGCCGAAACGTTGCCAGCTAAGGCTCTCGCGCTACTTACTTACTCTACTTACTCAGCAAAATATAATCGTGGCGGAGATATTGAAATTTTTTTTCTTGTTTTGTTTTGTAGTCTTGTAGCGCCCCTCGCGCCGCGCTTTTATCACAAACAACGGAACGGCGCTGGACAAAGAAGAATTTGGCACTAAGCGTCTCAGTGAAAGCAGCAAAAAAAAAAAAAAAAAAAAAAAGACAGTTCGAACCCGAACGCTGTCGGAGCTGGTTATTCCTCGTCTTAGCTCCGCCACAAAGCTATCTTCAGATGTTCGCGGTGTTAGCATATATTGTGAGGATGTGGAATTTAGACTTTTTTTTTCCAGTGGCAAGAAGGAAAAATATCTTCCCCTTTCTACGATAAAATAAATAGTAGGGCACGGAACTATAACACTGCATAAATTAATATAATATAATTTCAAAGAGCGTCTCCCTAGGAGAAATTGCACGAATACTTGTACCCTCTGCCACTTTACTGGTACAGATAAAATGTTTCGACAGTCTGCCAAGTACAACTTGAAAACCTGAACATGCACAAGCATGCCTCTTCAACCTTCCCACTGAAGTTCCTATATAGCGCAAGCAGTGCAGGCGCCAAAGAAAAGGAGAAAAAATGATACAGTGGGCAGCCGAAGATAATCACCAGCGTTTCAGTCATGTTTTTTTTTTTCTTTCCTTTTTTTTTTTTTTTCCGAATGTTGCGTTCCGGTGATGATAGTAAAGGTGCCGCAGTAGCTGCCGGGGATGTTTTCGGTGAATGGGCAAGTAGGAAACAGCCATGTGAAGCTTCTCCAATACAAAAATGTGATGTTGAATCGGGTTTTGCCACTGCATTTCCGTCATTCCCCTCACTAAAAATTTAAAAAAAAAATGATGAGGCTCAACGCAACCGAATGTCGAGCTTAGCTCAAATGAGAGAAATCACTGTAATCAAGAGTTCGACGAAATGCAGTGTGATCAGGTGGTGGCATAAAAAAATATACAGGCTCACTGACCAAGTCAAAGTTTCATGAAAACGTACTATCGTTTCGGCAGCCCTACAGCTTCCTTGTTCGAGAAACCAGACAAAAAGCATTCGTTTATATCTTCTTCAAATACTTTGACTTGATCAATGGCCCTATATATATATATATATAAGCAGATCAATCAAGGGGAAATGATGGTTGGTTGGTTGGTTTGTGGGGTTTAACGTCCCAAAGCGACTCAGGCTATGAGAGACGCCGTAGTGGAGGACTCCGGAAATTTCGACCACCTGGGGTTCTTTAACGTGCACTGACATCGCACAGCACACGGGCGCCTTGCTTTTCGCCTCCATCGAAAAGCGGCCGCCGAGGCCGGGATTCGATCCCGCGTCCTTGGGAACAGTGGTCGAGCGCCGTAACCACTGCGCCACCCCGGCGGGTCAAGGGGAAATGAGGGTGCTCGTTATAACACATGAAGGAAAGAAGCCAACAGTCGGCGAGGCCAAGGAAAGCGTTGGGGATGGTACTTTATGTCGTTTTTTTGTAATGTTTACTTGGATAATCACAGAAATTAGTAATGTAATCTGTTTAGGGGAAAGATAATTAGACACAAAGTAGAAGAAGAAACAATGTGCCGATGGTGGGATCCGAACCCACGACCTCCGAATAACGCGTCCGGTGCTCTTCCATATATATATATATATATATATATATATATATATATATATATATATATATATATATATATATATATATATATATGAAAACACTGAATTCGTTTCCCGTGTGATGTTTTTATTTGCGCTTACTTTATTTATTTTATACGTGCATGATGTCCCGTCCTCTTTCCAGGTAATTCCGCTTCTTGGAGGGGGATATACCGCGGATTGTCCGAAGCATTACGGCGTCTAGGGTAAACCGTTGATGCATTCGGCAGGGAAGCTGGTTTGGCGTTCATTTTGCTATAATGCTATACTTGCCTAGCATCGCCTGCTACCGCGCTTTGCCGCTGTGGCCGGGGGCTTGGAGAGTTCGGTCTAGTTTGCCTGGGCACAGTGAAGACGGTGATGTTGCTATGGTGATGGCTCTGTTTACGATTCTTAGAAAAACGCGCCACTCGCGCAAGTGAGCAACAGAGCTAACGCTCTAAAAGCCCGTCGGCAGGCAGAGCGTTTCCAAAAGAATGGGGCCCTTATCTCGAGTAAGGTAGATACCGTGTCAGCCAGGCGTCCACTCACCCGCCGTCTCAACGCCCAATTTATTGACTTTATATTCGAACCTTGTTTGAAGCAACTCGACTTCCTGTGCTCTGAAAGGTATCCGATCATGTTAGCAAAAGTGACATAGAAGCGTGTGAGAATTTCGAAGCATATACAAAGAACGTGCTTCCGTTTGACCACATGAAGCAAAACCGCTGTACTGCATTGGTATGGACAAATTCACAAATTATAGCACATGCCAAATCTGACCGAACGCGATCTGATCGATGCGTCTAATCGTTTGGCATTTGCAGGAAAACATTTGGTAAGCATGGGCGCTCTTGCATGGAGTAAAAATTGGGCTCTGATTATTATGTTGCAAATGTGTGAATGTACAAGTGCCACATCACGAAATTATTTACTACCAACACATGAAGCCAAAAGGCGGGCTCAACACTAAAGTATACTTGTTGCATACGTGTGTGCGCCCTGTAAAATGAGTACAATAAAGCAGGCTACAAGCTACAGTAGTCCACCCAATATATTGGTTCAGAAAGCGCATACATCATCACGGGAAGCTGCAGCAGGACAGGTCAGCGTCTTCCATAGCATGCTACTTTTCACATCAGATTTCAGTGTCGAGTGAAATTCTGCAGGAGAAAAATGTTTCTAGGGGATTGATTGTTAAAATTTTATTCTAATTGCCTGAAAATACTGTGTTCCTTTAATTGCACACACACACACACACACACACACACACACACACACACACACACACACACACACGCACACACACACACACACACGCACGCACGCACGCGCGAGCGAATAAATAAAATGAAGACTGTGGAGCATCCAACTGGGAGTGGGGAAGTGGCCGCCATAAGCGCCTAAAAAACTGTCCCCGTTAGGTCCTTTCTTCTGACAACCTTCCTTTACAACCCCTTCTCCCCTTCCCCCATTTCCCACATAGTTTAGTGTGAATGCGCCTCCTCAGTGCCGAAGAGAGCATGAATGCATGCCGGCCTCCTGCGCGATACATAGCCTCTTGGTGGATTTCACATCTATTTCGGAATATCGATTCATCTCAAAAGGAAAAAATTGGCAATCATTCACTTATTTGCACATTGTAACTTACCAGCTATAGTTTCCAAGATTGGACAAGCACGAATAAAAAATAAAAAAGGGCGACTGTTGACTGAAGTTCAGCTAATTATAGCTATATTATCATATTTGTAATCACGTTTGATAAAGCAAATTTCTGGTGACCGCAAGAGCTGACAGCTTCCACTACAGTCAAGGAGTGTTCCGATCCTTACTATATCTATGGCATCAACAATAGGGAGGTTTAGAATATGGTATACCCCTACCGCTTAGGGGGACAGGGCAATAGCGCGGGTGACAGTAGGAGCACAATTCTCTATTATAGCGCGCACGCTCCGCTATTACTCTATCCCACTTACGGATAGGGTCGCCGTATTCTAAAGCTCGCTAATGATCACTCGATTGCACAGCCCAAAAGACGAGGATCAAAAGAACACAAGACAGGCGCCGACTTCAACTAAGGTTCATTGACGAAGTGTGCAGAAATAGTGCCATTCGCTTTTCCTTTTCACTCGTACTAAGATTGCACTGTGCAATCATGTTGACACCCTGTTTTATTTGTGTTCAGTCAAGCTAGCCTACTGCAGTCCAGTCCAACCCCCTCACGCTCGGCGGGTAGGAGCAATGTTCGTGGCTCTACAGCGGAAACTATACTTCGTCTCACAAGATATCTGCAGCACTGCGAAAGGCAAAGGAGCCCTTTCAATTGTGCTCCTAAGTGCCTCTAGCCTGTGCGCACTATAATAGAGAATTGTGCTCCTACTCTCACCCCCGCCAATTTGGGGGGGCGAGAGGCGCTTAGAAGCACAATTGCCTATTGTACGCGTGATCCTGGTTGGACCGGCTGGGGTGCCTCTGCTTTTCGCTGTGCTGCAAACATCTTGTGAGACGAAGTTAGGCAAGAGAGGGAAGCCTCTTGTCCAATTGTCAGGGCGCGTATTGTTCGAAGTAGTGGTGCGGTGGGTTGAAGAGGGGAGTTCAATGGGGCAGCCCATGCTGCGCAGGACGGGGACAAAAATCCTTCCCTTCTCTGCCTGGACACTGCTCTGGAGCCGCAAAAATCTTTGAAAGTCCACGCAGCAACACAAGAAAAGCGTTCAGGCAGCTCAAGTCGAGAGGGCTGAGTGGCTGGGTACTCAATTCCTCAGTCATGGATTAGTGGCGTAGCCTGGTGGCAGAATCTGAACTACTTCCAAGATGGCGACCGTAGAACCGCCACCTTAAGCTGTCGCTAGATGACATTTCGATGCAGTTTTCCTGAGCTCTGTCACTGGCCGAGTGTTGTATACCACTTTTGCTCACGACTGTACATTCCACGCAGCGAATTCTTGCGCACTGACTGTCATTGGCACTCTTGGTTAGAACGAATATTTGTTTTCCCCGCGCACAGTAGTGATTTCTTTACGCATACCTCGATCAGCACATCACAACGTGCATGCAATGCTCTCGCGTTTATTCACGGACTCTGTCGTTTGGAATTCCTACAGCACTGAAGACTCTGCCCAAGACAACGCACCATGCATACCGCTGCTCGAGGCAGCAAAATATTCTAGTTCACATCAGTGAAACATCTGTGTCAACGGGTTCATTTAGAATAATTAGAAAACTGGATTTCGCACGATCCCTCCTTTCTTTGGGAGGTACTGCTCTATGAAGAAGCAACTTTTCCATCCTTCCAGCAATAATATTGTTAGCTTCACAAGTAATAAGCGCAAAGGAAAACATGCAAGTCGTTTCTTCTGCCGCTCACCGAACATTTAGCGCCAACTCCAAAGGCGAAATCTCGCTCGCTAAAATTTCTGCTGCGCTCATAATGAGAATGATCACTCGCTTCTCTGCCCATTCAAATCTTAATTAAGGAAGATTCTGTGAGCTTACATTTTGGGTAGCAATGGGAGCCTGCACTGGATTCCCTCGCTTAAGTCCGGATACAGAGCAGTAATGCACTGTAGCAATGGCTTAAATAAACTTCAGCAGCTTTAGTAACGATGCAAGATCAAAAAGTGCAAGGCTGGCACTCTATATCAACCAAAACTGCAGAAATAAAGGCGATTATTAGCTTTTAAAACGCATAAATTCAATCGAGCACCTGCTTCAGCAGCAGTAAGAGGAGTCTCGTGATCCCACTTGCTCCCCTAGGTCGACACTAGCGCCGTTCCCTCCAGTAGTGGCGCTCGCGCGCAATAACATACAAACACTGAATGAAGTAGACAAAGAATAAGGAATTATGCAAATGTCAAGGTGTGTTGAATATCTACCATACAGGGACAAAAAGCTTTGCCTCCTAACAGCGTGAGTGGTGAAAGCAAGTGCATTCCGGATGCCAAGCTGTGGACAAATCCAGCAAGTAAACGAAGCTGCTTTTGCGTAGGACAGACTCAAGTGCCTGAAAGAACAATAAGCAATTCATTCTAGTGTCAAGCCTAAACAGTGCTGTATTGTTTCACTTTCTTTTCTCTTGTATTACGAGGTCACATCACCTCTTCCCAGTGCCACTCTTGAAAGTGGGCATTCCCAATTTGAAAAAGCACAGTTCTTAGTTTCTCTGAATCTCACTATCATTGAGCAGAGTGCCGACGCTCATAAGCAGCAATAACTGGTCCCTGTATTGGCCTTATCGTTAAATTACCGAGCACTCCATCAGTCACGGACACTGATGTATTTCTTACCTTGGCGGGCTGATGTCAAGCATCTGAACTTCGAACCATGGTGCATGATGTTTGTCGGCAACACATCCTGTGAAATTATGAGCTTGCATAATGTTTTAATATGTGCTAGGTATGCAGATGGAAGGTCTTTGTTTTCATTTTTTTTTTAAAGCCCAGTTTCATTTTCCTCATTACTTAGTTGTCCAAAGTACAGTCCTATGACTACATGCGAACCGGTACCATTGGGCACTGCTAAACAAAGGCTAGTGATGTAATGACTCATGCCTTTCATAAGCTTCCTGTCTCAGTTGTGCCCACTAGACAGATAATTACAAAGTACATATTTAACGAAGCCATCTGCCAAGGTTTATCGCACAAAGTTCCGTTTTATGATGTAAGGTTGCTTTAGGTGTGTTCCACATAGGCACGCTTTTATTGCAGCATGCCGTACACCTCATTTAGCACGTGTTACATGCGGTGTGTCATATCATACAAGTGCTGATACGGTACATTGCATTATGGTACGGTATGTAGGATTTTACATCCCAAATACTGACCTCAGCTGTGAGAGGCACCACAGTGGAGAGCACCAAAATGACCAACCACATTGGTTTCCTCATATCTCACACCACAAGGGCACTTCTACATTCACCTCCATCAAAGTGTGGCCTCCATAGCCAGGATTTTATTCTTAGACCATGGCATCAGCAGTTGAACATGTGCAGCCATTGTTCCTAAGTGCCATATCCAAATGAGGAGCCAGACAGTAACAATCAACAAATATCTCTTTTTGCTTTTATCTTCTGTCCAACAATGTCACAAATCTTGAAACCACTACAATTTATTATTTGCAGTGAAAGACACACATTTCAACTGCATGCCTCACGAGTGAACACCTTTTACGCCCACATAGCATGCATGCAAAAAGTAATGCATTATTCATACTTTGTATCACACACATATTTATCTGCTAATAAGAGTTAAGATTATAAGACATGTTTTCCACAATTCACAACATGAAACATCTAAGTACAATATATTTGTGGTGACGACACTTCCATCTTGGGCGCCCCGCCTCGCAAGTATACACCACCCAAAGGACGATGCGTACAAATGCTTTGCTAAGAAAACTGTGCGCCCCCAAAAATTATGTTCTCATTTCAACTGGAAATGAGACTTCCAAAACTGCATGGACACCACATATGGCATGGTTTTTCTGGAAACTAGGCATTTTTTTTTTCAACAAGAAATGGACAGGTGCTAGAGCACTGTCTGACAGTGAAGCACAGTGATGATGAGGATATGATGGTAGCCTCCACATGCGACACACAGTTTGAGAATGAGTGGTGGCACTGTTCGTGTTTACCGGACGCTAGGTGCCACTCGCCAGCCTGCTCATTGCTTGGTGGCCACTGAACTGCGAGTGGCGCAACCCACACAAGTAAAGTGAAGGATAGGTTTAATAATCAAATGCTCGCACCAAACAGTGGCTGCAAAGGTAACATTCCTTATCAAGTACCACTTATCTCAGCAGCGACACAAAGGATGAGGCACTGCACACTCCTGGCAGCTTGACGGCCGTGTACTACAACACGGGGTGGAAACTGTGACATAACAAGCAGTTCTGGCCACCGAGCGTTTGGGGTTGTGATGCTCATCAACAGGCAGCAGCGACATGCAGTGCCGGAAGCCAGGCTGGGCTTGCATGCTAATGCATGGATGCATGGTGCCGCAGTGACGGTCTCTCCCTCTTGTGAAATTTAAAGATACATCAAGTGTTGGCTGGAGTGATGCTGCACGCACACTAGTATGTATGAGGTGGTTGATGATGACATGGATATCTGCGGTGGCCATTAGACTGGGCTCCTGTGTGCTACCCTCTGTTGAGCAGAAGAAAATAAAGTAACTATGGCAATGCTGTGCAATGATCCCAGAATACAAGGGAATCGCATCTGACAGATTACAAAAGCACGTTGATACAACAATTCCTATAACTGTGTCCCATGGTGATAAGTATTTTTTTTTCTGCAAGGCTCGGCATAGCCACACAGTGCCCGACTGCAAAATGCCCCAATAACTGATACTGAAGAAGCAGCCGGGAAATTCACACTAAGAGCACACTTTATAAATTTTTGTGTGTACTCTAGAACATAACATCTTTCCACCACAGAGGTAAAAAAAAAGAAATCTGCACTCTTTTTCACCGCAACATTCCAGCCAGTCCACCACCTTGTCCAAAGAGTCTTCACCTGTGTTTCTACAGCACTGAAATTGTCCCTCTAAGCAGCGGTGGTCAGTGGTGCTGCCTCCTCCTCATTGGCTCCTGCCACGTCGTCGTCCAGGTGCTCACCTTGAGACTCCTCGTGGAGGACAACATACTCGCGTGTGCTGAACCCAAACTTGAGTACGTCCCTTTCTAGCAGTTCGACGTAGCGGCGAGCCTCTATGCGCTTGTTGTTCACAAACGTGCCATTGGCCGACTCGAGGTCAATGACGTAGGGCCTCACCCTTCGCCCGGTTGTGCCGTCATCACGTGTGTACTCCACCAGTCGGAACTGGAGCACTGCGTGCTGCTTGGAACAGGACGGGTGGTCGATCGGGATGTCGGCAATCAGGCGTGACCTGTCAACAAGAAAGAGCAACCTCATGTCAACAGCTATGATGCCGCTACTTAACATTGCTCTTGCACTGACAGGCACTAAACAGCACTGTTCATTGTGTCAGCACTGTTCAAGTGGATGAACGTTCAGATTCACAACTGCAACTGAAGTAGAGAATGATCGGCCACTAGTGGCAGTGCCTCCAGCATGCTTCTGCAGGACTCAATTGGATCTGCAACATGTGATAAGTGACAGATGCCCATTAATAATAAATATTAGGTTGGAATTGCACTTTGTTACTTTTGTTTTCAGACATTCATAACAACTTCAATGCGACAACATTAAAGGCAGCATTCTGAAGAAAATCTGGCACTGCCAATGTTGTCATGAGCAAATCAAGAGCATGGCTTTGGGAGACGGCGCTATACCTCAACCATCTCACGGCTGAGGGCCCAGGACACTTGGATCCCGAGTTGGACATGTCAATCCTAGGCCATGCAGGCACGTTCATGCAACTTGGTAACAGCGGGGCTTTGTATACATGTTGGGCGGCATTTCACATATAGAGGTATAACTTGCAACTGCATGCTAATGATTATGTGCTGAATAACAGAGGTGCAAATTTAGGCTCAGTGATTAAGCAAGTAGCAGAGTGATGCTAATGATTATGTGTTGAATAACAGAGGCGCAAATTAAGGCTCGGTGATTAAGCAGGTAGCAGAGTGATGCTAATGATTATGTGTTAAATAACAGAGGTGCAAATTTAGGCTCAGTGATTAAGCAAGTAGCAGAGTGATGCTAATGATTATGTGTTGAATAACAGAGGTGCAAATTAAGGCTCAGTGGTTAAGCAAGTAGCAGAGTGCATGTACGCAAACAAAGATTTATGATGGAAGCTGCAGGCGGGAGCAATGCTATCATGTGATGCCCTCAAAGGCGGAGCTTACGTGTGTCTCAAATTTTGCATTACAAGCTGGCCCTTTGTGCATATAAAAAATCAGAGGTCCCTGCAAAGACAGAAAATGTCAATATACAAGTGCAGTGCATAGTTACGATCACATTTGCCAAATATTACAACAATGCACATCACAAAAGGTGGCAAGCAGCTTTACATATATGTAAATTGACAGCTCAACTGGTCTCAATTAAAAATGATCTAAATTTCTGACACCTGGTCCCTTCTACTCTTTCTCTGTGTGTTACAAATGTGAAGAAGCAGGAGCTTTGCTTCCTGACCCCTCTATATTTTTGTCAGGTATTGTGCCGCGTTTCCTACACTGTCCTTTTATGCCGCAGTGATATCGTGCATTTGCATGACCAGTGCAAGTTGTGGACGCACTGCTCACAAGTTGCCATCCTCTAGCAAGTTCTTACACAGCACAATGCAATACAGTCGCCGACCAATATTTCGGACGATTAATTTTCTGGACCTGCCTGAAAATCCAGACATTGCCATGGCACCGCCACGCACTCCATAGAGTCAGTGTATAACACCGACCCAAATTTCGGACGTTTGAAATCTTCTCATTCGATTTTCTGGACTTTTTCTTTCGATTCGCTACTCAAGAGCTACCGAAAACGCAAACAACGCCGGTGTCATTTTGCTTTTCTCGTCGCTGCCATTTTGGTTTTCTGCAATCCCGAATCCAAGTGTCATATTGTCATAGACTCAATAGCAGGCACCACTTGCTGCACCGTCCCACCAGTGCCAGCTCTGCCGTGCTGCCGTTATGCACAGTCGTCAGTTGCCGCAGTCGCCATTCACGTGTTGTGTGTTGTGCTGTTTACATCGCCGCATCAACTACCGGACACTAATGCCGGGCGTTACTCGGACACTCAAGCACCTCTATCGGTTACGTGTGCTTAGTCTCATGGTGTTATGAATGGACAGTGGCAAAACCTACAGAGTTGACTTGTCTGCATTCAGCATGCTTTCCGATGCATGGAAGGCGGTGACCGAGGAGACAGTGCAGAATTGCTTCCACCACGCTGGTTTCGCGATCAGAGATGAAGTGCCGTCGTCATATCCGATGATAGCATCAGTGAATCCAATCAGCTGTCTTCATCTGCTGACCTCATCGCACGCTGCAGAAGCCATTCCCATGGAAGTGACGCAGGAGCAGTTTGCTAATGCTAACAGCGAGCTATGCACTGAACTCACCGACAATAAAATTGTTTGCCAAGTGCTTGAAAGTGACGACTCGGGCTCCGACAGTGAGGAGCCAGAGGCTGTGCTGCCAACTAGCAGTGAATCAACCCGAGCTCTGATGGTGCTTTTGGCTGTGTACATCGAGAGGCTACAGCACAGCCAGAAGTAATGTTTTCACTTGAATTATTGCACAAAAATATTTTAATCAGCTTTAAAATGCTACACAGTGATTTCAAACACCTTTTATGCACACTGATGTTCCTTAAGTGCAGTATTCTTTCATAGCTGTTTGCAATTGTCATATTTGCTAATCACGTTATATTTTACTGTGTAGCACTGAAAGAAACCGAATGACATTCGATTCGAATGACATTAAATCTGTTAGTGTGACAGAAGTATTATGTACTTGTACAGCAACGTAGCACCCCGCAGAGGCATATCAACCACTTTTTCAAGCCGCTCGCTAAATAAAGTGACTTTTTTTGCGTGAATTCGTTTTTTCGGACTGCCTGATTTTCCTGACGCTATCTCGGCCCCTTGAGGGTCCGAAAAGTCGGTCGGCGACTGTACTGAGTATACTAAACTATCCAGTATCAGGTTAGACTGGGTTCATGACATCGGGTTCTCATGTAGTTTCATGCCTCCCCCTGGAGAAGACAAGACATGGAAACATCTCTCTAGGAGGCTGCTAACTCAATGTGCGAAAGAAGAGAAGCAAGCTGAAATCATTTGAATACAGGCTGTAACCTCATTATAGACTACTCAGTGTACAACATAATACGGTTAGCACATTTGCTGCATGATGCCTTGCAACCACCACAGTACAGGCAGTTTTTTTTTTTACCGAGTTTGGGGCCCACAAAACACAGTTCAAAGTCAAAACAATTTATCATTTGGTCACAGGTTTTCCATTTGTTTATGTGCTCTTGAGCCAGAACACTGCCTAGGGCAGCTTATGGTGCAAAATTATATAGATTGACCACAGAGCCACATATTACTGCTTGTAACTAGAGTTTTTTTCTCTTGCTGACATATAATGTCAGGATTTGCAGAACATTCTGTTCGCAGTTCCAAGAAAGCCCAATTTATGCCGCAACACCACAATGCAAGCTCCTGCGGCAAAATGAGACGCACACGTACAATGCGCACTGTCTTTCACAAGTACTGTCACAACTGCTGCTTAAGCCAAATGGCATACACTGCCAGGGATCAGCTCTCGCAGAGATCAAAGCTAAAATATGGTACCCTAACCAAACTACACGCACGACAGCCTAGGAGTCTTTTCCTAACAACCTAAATTATTTTAACTTAGCATTACAGCACTGTATGCTGAACATTTACATGGTCCCCAGTCCTTCGGTCTTTTGCTGCACAGTTCCTGCTTCTTTCACTAGGTCACCCCTGACCACCCTGTACACCACACTGTGACATCACAGAGGACCACGTGTCGGATGCAACAAATTCGGACCATGTAAGACACATACCTCTACAGCGTTGCCCAAACAATATTTTTTCTGTTACTATAATGTGCATTGAACTACCCTAATCCTCATCTGCTGATAGAGATGAATATTCTCAGAGAGTTGTTGCAATGATAGTCAGGTATGAAGGGCTGCCAGACACTCTTCCATTTCTAGCGGGTGCCATGCCTACTTTTAAAGGGCAACTCGGGATGTTTTTTCACATTCACATATTCGGGTCGGTAGATATTTTACTGCAGGTTTTCCTCCCCGCCCTGAAACATTCTACCACATTTGGGTGATGTACAACAATTCTTCGTGTGCCGCTCGATTTTAAAATGTGCAGTTTTTGAGGCTTCAATTGAGATGATTTCTGCGGGCCACACTGTGACGTCACAAAGATTATATCCACGTTACTGCTCACTCCTCGTGTGATCAAGAAATCGTGAGGCCCATATTAAGCTACCTCAGGCATTTTATGTACTGTGTCATGATTTCCAGTTTTTATTTCCACAACGCAACATGCGTGCAAGTGTTTTTCCAATACTGTATGTGACGTCACTGATTCATAATCTGGAATGTCGCTTCTGGCCCTGAAGCCAGTGTCGGTTGCCGTCATTTCTTTTTACGAAAAGTTTTACCTGGAATCCCAAAAAATGGTTTGTTGTGTCGGAGTCGGGACACACCGAGGAATGTAACGGAACCAATAACTCAAAATGACGAAGAAACTAACAGAGTTGCCCCTTTAAATGCTGCACTCGGCTCTGTCTTCTCTTCCTCATACAGCAGAGCAGCAAGCCGCTTATCATCCTGCCCCTTACTTCTTTTTTGTTTACAACACACCATTTATTTACTGACCTCTGTTTCATACTATGTCACATCTCGTAGCTGTCAAAATGAACTCCCTCACCTGCCAAGCAGGTAGGCGCTCTGGCGGTGCAGCGGTATGAAGGGCAGGCTGACGTCGCCCTTGAACGGGTAGAGGCGCCATCGGCGCTTGGGCTTGCGGGCTTCAGCTGGCTCGTTGTACTTGATGACCACGCCATTGTACACATTGGTGTCTTCGGCCAGCTTGCCCGACAGACCAAAGTCGGGCTTCACAGCTACCTACAGGCGAATGAGCATACATAAATAAGTGGCTTCAATCATTCATACAGGCACAGCGTTTAAGAAGGGCCACGTAACACTTTTTCTTTCTTTTTTTTTCAAGGACTGTAAACGAAGCCACTGAGTTGTTAGGCAATGCAGTCTTTATGATATGAGTCAAATATGTAACTGACGGTCATAATAGAGTTTGTCCAATGCCCAGGGGAATCGATCTTAATGAACTAGACTCTAAATAATGGTGCAATTATTCATTACCAAGCACCTACGAGCAGCCACAGGGCTGCAGAGGAAAGCTACGTAGCTTTCAAGCAAGTCTCACAGTTCAAGAAAACCTCCATAGTGCTAAAAATAGTGGTCTGGGAACTGAACCATGGATCATTGCCTGTTCCAGCCAGTCGCTAATGAGTTATTACCTCCTTATTCAGAAGTTATATGCCCTGAACAACAGCTAGCTGAAATGTCTGCACAACAGTGCCATTCAAGTGAAGTGCTTTTTTTTACCAACCATAAAACAACTTGCTCACGCAATGAAAAAGCTTCCACATGACAGCAATGTTGCTTCAACACTTAAAAGCACGTCTACAAAAATTTGCAAATTAAAGCTACTTCTGCTATCTTGTTGCAAATCAAGAAATAGCATCTTGTCTTGCCTTCGCATCTTGTCTGAGCTGTTACTAAAGCTAACAACTTTAGTATCGCTATATAACTATGAGTATTCACTAGCTGTAAAAATGACCCCCAGGGCAAAAATGAAAGATGGCTTAGCTCTGCTATGCCTGGATATATGTAGCAAAAAGCAGTGACTACGTCGGGATCAGAAGAAGTTAATTTCTCCAGTATTCTTCGCCGTTCACCAGCAGCTAAACTCCCCTTGGCTTCCATGTCGAGTGCCTCTAAGTTCACCGGTGTTCTATAATTCGTTTACAGGAAAGGAAAGGCGCAGCATCTATCACTTGCGGAAGGCAAGCAGCGCCACCTGACGGCATTGGAGCGCACTCGTTCCCACTTGGTCCTCATAGCTGATGGCAGATGGGTGACGTCACCCTAATTGAGTGACTGAACAGTCTTTGGTACTTTCAAATTTTGCGCTAATTGCAGTATCTGTCACTCGCGGAATCCCGCTATCGTCCTCACGGTAGAAAAGCAGAATTACGCAGAGCATTTCACGACCCGGGGCATAGCACAGCGGTAAAGCGCTCAGCTGGAGATCCAAGGGACGGAGGTTCGATTCTCGGATGGAGACTAATTTTTTTTTTTAAATGAGGAGGAGTCGCACACCTCTCACTAGGCAACGCCAGCAGAGCTTGGCAAGGGGGCTGCACAACTGCTCTTGGTTGCGACATCACTCGGTCGCGGCATACGAGAAGCTCAGTTCAGACCCTTGAAGCTTTTCGCTTCAAAATGAGACTTCTGTCTAAAAAGAAAACTTTCCCTTCTTGCACTTGAAGCGTTACAAATGCATTCTACAGGCCCGTGTCCACTCTTCATGAGGGAGTCCGCTTGTGACACATTGTCCATTATGTCCACACAGAAAGAGGCATTGTGCTACTCCATAATTATTTGCATATAAGGCACTCCCAGTGGCATTTGTTACTTGCTGAGAGTTCAGTGGTATGTTTCTTACATCGAAGTCTTCCGCCTACCTTTACAATTTCCTGTTTTATTTCCTTTCGACAAAACAACTCGTTTGCAGCTTTTGCTGCAGCTACCTCTGGCTTGCAAAATCCAAAAAGGGATCTGTCCATAGATGAAACATACCCTACAAGCTCTCCTTGTTCACTGAGAGAACTTGTCTTTCTGTAACAAGCTGTTTCATGCAAAGCACGTCTACACAACTCGCATCTTTTTCCTCAACTTTGCAGGGCATCCATATAGGTGAATGTTTTTGCCAAAGCGTAAATAGACTTCACTGACACACACATTCCAAAGCTTTTATTGCGAAAGCAATAATGCTAGCACTTCGAGCCTTTGGCGTGTCGTGGCGCCTCCATACATGACCTTTCACGTGACCGTGTGACGTCACGCCAGACCGAGCGATGGGGCCCCAGCTCGCGCCATCGGATGGTGGCGGTGAGTCCTTACAGGAGCCACAGCGGTGACGTCACGCCATTTTCACATGACCGTGTGACATCACGCCAGACCGAGAGATGAGGCCCCAGCTCGCGCCATCACATGGTGACGGCGAGTCCATACACGGTGCTGTTTCGCAGCCGAGAGAGGGCGCTCGCTGTTTGTGACGTCACGCTAGGAGGATAAATGGGGCTGTGGCTCGACTCCTCACAGTAGTCGGGGCGCAGCCTTATGGTATGTCAGATGATGCGTATAAGGCGTATAAGGCCCATTTAAATGGGCAGACATGAAGTGAATTAAGCTACTAGAAGCAACCAACAGTAGCATCCATGCTTTCGTATTACTCCAATGTAGATTCTGCAGTGCCCTAATTTTTTTATGTTTCCTTCATTTAAAGTGGCCCTGATCACTTCTACTTTGTTGCCCCGCCGGGGTGGCGCAGTGGTTACGGCGCTCGACTACTGTTCCTAAGGATGCGGGATCGA
The DNA here is from genome assembly GCF_055883805.1 of Amblyomma maculatum. NCBI lineage: Eukaryota > Metazoa > Arthropoda > Arachnida > Ixodida > Ixodidae > Amblyomma > Amblyomma maculatum. The sequence goes on along the minus strand of NC_139344.1, from coordinate 456,200,390 downwards.
ATCCCGGCCTCGGCGGCCGCTTTTCGATGGAGGCAAAAAGGAAGGCGCCCGTATGCTGTGCGATGTCAGTGCACGTTAAAGAACCTCCACTACAGAGTCTCTCATAGCTTGAGTCGCATTGGGACGTTAAACACCACAAAAACCAAAAGCCACAAAACTTCTACTTTGCATGTGTGGATCATTGTACAAAAGAACACAAACAAGCCGTGCATGAGCAAAAATTATATATGCTTGTTCTGAGCAAGTGAGTCACATTTTTCCCCTTATCTTAAGTCTTACTTAATTTTACCGTCATTAGTATTACAAAATAGGGTGCTACAATTCCGTGCACAATTAGCCAATGAGATAAAGTTATGAAATAAATATGTAGCGATTTGTGGTAGCTTACCACTGCTTTCCTGCACGACTTAAAAAAGACGGAGCAGAACAATTCCGCACTTTTTTGGCAGGACAGCCAGTCACTGAGACTCACTGTGGAATTTTTGCCCGTAGTGCACTTGGCAGGATTCCAGCAGCTTTTGGCCCGATTAAAGAGGATAGCAAGCGGCACTTTCCCGGCATTTAAAAATCCTAACTACATTATCAGTTTGTGCTAGATTATGCTAGGTGGGACATGTCTCGTTCTACGCCGTTCTACCCTATATGGTACCTCGCTGCAAACATTTCAGCCAACTTTTTACTTCCAGAACTATCTACTTGAGAGATGGAACTTTGTTCCTCAAGCAGACATTTAAAAAGTTAGCTAATTATCTTTACTAATTCTTTAGAGCAAAAAAATCTGCAGACTAGGCCACGCCACTCTCCGCAGCTCTTGCGTTCACTGGGGCTAGGGAACTGTTTTCGGAGCTTGGCTACCTTTAAGTGAGGCAGCTAATAAAGCTATGGCACTCTGTGAAAAAAGACGTAATGCACAATTTGTAGAATGCATGCTATGCAGAAGAATCCTTTTTTTCCCACTGTCTTGATTGTAAACCCTACATTGTACGATACATACGGAACTGCTTTGAATAAATGTTGCACCTCTGATGTAGTCCTCACTGCAAACGAAACCTATCATAGGGAAGAATGTCACGAAAATGATGTCCAAGAACTGTTCCACTAAACATGACGACGGCTAATAAAGCATAGCATTGAATGTACCTTTTAGAGATATGCAAGTACATTACCTGCCAATAAAACTCCTTTTTCCTGTTTTGAACTCCTACATCGCACTAAACTAAAGGCAACTGACGTATGAGAGACCTAGAAGAGATGATGCTTGTAATTTCAGAACACATATAGTAAGGTTTTCATGTGACACTAAATTTATTATGCATGACGCGGGCTAATACAAAAGGAACTACAAGTTATCAAAAGCAAGGTGAGTGAAGAAGCACGTAAACATTTTTTTTAAAGGGGCCATGAAAAGAAAATGTAGCTGCCCGGTTGTAATTTTCCTTGCTTCAGTAAGCATTAGGCATGTCGATTCCTAAATGTTTCTGTGCAATTTTGAGTCTACATTTAATAATGACAGTTTGAAATCATCTTGCGCATTCCTAGAACGGCCATGTGACCCTGTAGGCCGGGTTGAGTTATTGCCTACGTCATCTATTCTCAATGAACGTCATGTTGATACATTCAGAAACGTATATATAGACACAGTTTTAAACTTCACTAGACCTAAAATAAAAGGTTCCTGTTAAACTTAACCAGTAAGAAAGGAGTGCACAAATTATTTGCTCGCGCAAATGTCTTCGGTGCTCCGTCAGCTATTCGGCGGTAATAGCTGCATCTGGAACCCGTGCAGCGCGCCTGTGCTGTTTCATGTTTGTTCCCTTTATACTTCCTACAACTTCTACCGCGCTCAATCTTCGCCTCTTTTTCCTAACCACGTTAGGTTCTGGGTTTCGACGTGTTGTACAGGTTTGAGTGCTTGATATGCCAACCGTGTGCATCGCGAGATTGCAACAAGACTTCTCCGAGTGGAAGTAACGTTCCATTTCACAAGTTTTGGTGCACAGATTGGGTTCATGTGTTCGTACTACTTTCTACTGGAAGTCTGAAATTAACTTCGGCGTCATTCTAAGCCTCGGTATGGAAATGAAGAAAGCTCACCTCAAACGAGACGGCGTACCGAAGCAAAACCGCTGGCCCAGTGCATCGGCAAAAAAAGTGCAGGTGGTCTGAGGTAAGTTCGCGTGATAAAATTAATAAAAGTGGTTGCGATTTGTAGCCCTCACTTTCAGTTACTAACAGATATGCCTATTTGAGAACTACTCGACTCGCAGAAGCCACCAGTTCTATTTGAGTGCTTCCTGCCAGACCATCCTCATAGCAGTAATACGCTCGTCTTCCTTCTTTTTTTTTTAATGATATTTATCGCCTCAGGGCATCAGTAGGGTATGAGATGAAGAATGAGGAAATTATATGCTCGTTTCCTTCCCATGTCACGAGCATACATTGTGTCCCAATAATTAGGCCGTAGTTTAACCACGGCCTATTCTGTGGTGTTTCCAATGCTCAGGATCTCGAAAAAGGAGTAGTAATTGATTAGTTTCCCATTTTCAAGTGGTATAATTGAATGCTTAAAAATGCTTAAAATGCAGGAATGACTGGCCCGGTCATTCTAGCTTTTTGTCGCGTACAGTAAAACTTTGTTAATTCAGCCCCCGTCAATTCGGATAATCCAGCCTCCTCACTCCCTCCCTTCAAAAAATGTACATAGGTCTATGGCAGCAACCTCTCGTTAATTCAGCGGTAAATTATGTGCGCACCGGTTAATTCAAACTGGAGACAGGCCGAGGCTGCCGAGGAAATTAGTTTTCAGAGCATGCAGGCCATTATTCCCCAAGGACCGTAAACGCCGGAAACTATTACTTCAAAAACGTACGGAAAGCGCCGCTGCTCTACACTAAAAAAAAAAAAAAAAGCCGGTTTTAGGAGCGCGCGTCACTACAGCCATCATCTATCCATCCGTAACTCCGCTATGGTGAACTCCGCTATGGTGAACTCCGCTATACTCCGCTCAGCGGTGCAGGCGATCCGGCTCGTGTTTCTGCCTCCTAAACACTACCGCCACGCTTCAACCTATGGACCAAGGCGTTATCCATTATGTAAAAAAACGTATCTCAAGCAAGTGCTGAAGCGAATGCTTCTTTGCACGGATCGGAAGCAGGCCTGCGTCATCATGCTTCTGAGTGCCATTCGTATTCTGGCTCATGTGTGGGCACACACGCCAGCAGAAGTGGTCGCCAATTGTTTTAGGCACTGTGGATTTGTGCAGCCTGACATAAGCTTGGAGCCCGCAGCGCCAGCAGCAAAGTCATTCATCAGTCTGCTCCCCATCGAAGTGAATCTTGCCGACTACACTTCCATCGATGACGACGTTGTCACTGGCCAGTCAAGCGATGATGAAATAATCAGCGATGCCTTCGATGTGGCAGATGAGGCGTCCGATGAAGAAGGCTCGCTCATGATGATGAGCCCCCTTATGATGAGCCCCCGGTGCGTCGTACCAGTAGAAAAGTCGCGGATGTTCTCGCAGTTTTAGAGGACTTCAGTTATGATGCTCCAGGCAACACACTCGCCCTGGAAGGGTTGTCCCATGTCCGCAAACTGGTCCTCACTGCCCAGCATTTTGTGAAAAAACAAACGAGCATTGCTGACTTTCTCACGAAGTAGAGGTATGCAATAAAAAAATGTGCAGTTTTTGTCGCTCATTCGATAATTCGACATTCGGATAATTTGGACATTTTTTTCACTCTCGTGAGATCCAAATTAACAAGGTTTTACTGTACTACCTTCAAGCAGCGCTTCCGCATATTTTATTGATTACCCACCTCGCGTGCGTATTAGTTCCTTATTGTGGCAGCCCAGCCATGCATTGGTGTCAAAGTAATTATCGGGCCTCGCCTTACGGTGCGGCCGCCGTGGCGAGACAGCACAAAAAAAAAAAAAAAAAAAGGAAATCTGCATGAATGACATACTTGCTGTGTGCCAGCTTCAAATGAAAATGCACTGCAGAATATATCATGCCATTTTTCCTGACTTGGCGAAATTTTTGACTGTTTCCTTGACACTTCACTGATTCTTTCTAGTGCATAAAATTTCCCTGTCAATTCCCGGTTTTCCTGGCTGCTAGACACCCTGATGACTGTGGCAGGTTGCACTTGGCAGACAACATCGGTCCAAGGGGTTGGTTATATCACGCGACCACATAATATTGAATAGGCAGAAGCTGTCAGCTAGGGTAGCTCCTTCGAGATGGGAATCTACCTAATCTCAGCCTCAAGGGCCCTTGGATCCCAAGTCAGACATGCTAGTCCTTGGTGCGGGCACGACTTTACGATTTATTAAAGTACGACCTTATATCTAAGTCAGGTGGACTTTTGCATAATGCGGTAGCTTACGACAGCAAGTTAATGAGCATGTGTGGGATAACAACTGCAGAAATTGAGATATTAGAGATTAAGCAAGTAGCAAAATGTATGTACATGAAAGTGCTGCAGACAGGAGCCATTAATGCAGTCACGTTACACAACCCGTGAATTTTTCGCAGGCCGTCATCATTTTGTTCAAAGGCCAAAGCAGACCTGCCAACCCCGCAATGTTAAATCTAATATAGAGGATGCCGAAAAATACTAAGATTCGGTGAAAAATACTAAAATGCTTTTATTACTAAAAATCTCTTTTGAATGATGAATAAGAGAGCAGTCTAAACTAGAGTTCCAAAAGTCACGTAAACACAACTTCAGAAAGACATGAAGTGAAAGGTTGGGAAAGTACTGAGGAGGTTACTGCTTTTGCCTTCCGCAGGAACTCTTTGTTAACACCTGATTGTGACAAACTCCAGACTCCTTGCATTTGACAGTTAACAGTTGTTCTAGACCCTTTTTTGACATGGAGGAGCAAACCCTGGTACACGTCTTCTTGACTTTGCTAAACACTATTTCACACTCTGCATTATTGCGTGGGAGAGTCAGAATGCCTAAAATAACTTCTGAGAGCTTATCATACTTGAAAGTATGCTAAATGTCCTGAAGACTAGCAACAGAGTGCTCTGCTCATCTATGCACTCCTTGAATGGTTACTTCTACTCGATCAGAAAAGCCGTGAAGAGACACTCTGCTTGAATAGTGGCTTGGTCAACTTCAGAACTAAAATACCCACTAATCATTGGTGTCAACGATACTCGCCGAATCCTTATTCTTCTTTGTAGTGAGGTGGAGCAGAATTTGCCGACGACCGGCATGCGCAATATTCACATCAAGAAGCAGTAGGTGCAGAAAGCGTACCTTTCGCCTTTGCTATATTTTTGCATGCACAAAAAATTTGTTGAATATTTGGGCATAAACATTTGAAAGTACTTGTAGACACCTCACAATCGCATCCGCAGCAATTACGCTGCCAACACAGTAAGCTTAACAGCCTTGGCGAGCTGAAAAGTCGACAATTGCGATGACGATGTAGCCATACTTTATTGAACGGACATGATCTGATTGGAGTAGAGGCGCCAACAAGTGATGTGGCAAACAAATAAGATGCGCCGTGGAGTACACAGCCCGCCATGAGATGGCGCATGCAGCACAAAACTAGCTGGGTTAGCGTTATCGCAAGTATACTCGGTCTAGTCCTGCTACCTTCTTTTAGTCAACACACAAATCAAGAAAAATCGTAAAATGAGAGTGGGCACTGCGATACTCATAAGAAAGAACTGAAAATCGGGCACTTTACGATAAAATCGTAAAACTTCGCAGGTATGCCTCAGCTGTCGTTGGCCTGAATAGGCCAGGTCACATTATGATCGTAATGATTTATTTCATTTTCATAAAATCTCAAACTGCCCCTCACATTGCAGACATATAAATACAATATCCCTTTGTGACAATGACCATAGCTAGCCTACGGCTGTTGAACAGCACAGATCACTGCCTCCATTGCTGTAGCTACTCAATGCACCACACTTTGTGCCGAGCTGCAAGGCATGTCCCACAGACAGGTTCCTGCAAGCATCGGAGTGTACCTTGTGGACCCCAGATGTGCGGCTGGGCACTGCGAACATCTATTCTCCATGCATTAGTGGCTCATTTGGTGCCTCAGGGTATCTTGAAACGCTACCCACTGCTGCCAAGGGAGTGAGCAGTGTCACTTGCAGTCAGCAAAAAGGCATGGCTTATGGCTGATAGGTTGGCTCCCAAGTGGCCAGAGGTGGTTGTTTCTGGGAAGTCCGTTTGGCTACTCTGGGCTGATGTTTTGGAAAAATGCAAGCAGGAGCATTCCCAAACACCCTACATAGATGCTACAAGACTGATGATGGACACAGCCAGATGTGAAAACATTTTCTGCCATTCACCACTGCTGCATTGTTAGCTTAGACAGCAAGCTTTACTAGGCTGTGAACATGGAGGTTCTTTGCGACAGTTTTCTGAATGCCACTAGGTGGTAAAACATGCATATAGAAGACAGCACCATACCATTTTACAATTAATATTTCTGTCTTAATCTCTCTGTGTCAAAGCATCGCAAGGAACTCCTCGTCAGAAAAAATGCCGAGCCACTATCATCAATTCCAACCGTCCTTCGAGTGGAGACGCAGCTACTTCCTCCACTCTGCGGGGGTTGGAGTGCCGAATCAAGGCACATTTGTGCATTCAGTAGCGCGAGGCTGCGAAACACTCACCTTTTCCTCTGGTTCCTTAGATTCTTCCTTGCCCCACTGGTAACCCTTTCCATCACCAGAGTGTCGTCGCCGCCGGTCCCTGTGCGGTGGACTCCCTCTGCAATGCACCAAAAGCGACCACTTCCAAGATACCAGCAACAGATAATGCAGCACATATTCCAAAAGGGATGACAGTGACTTAGCATCAGAGGTTTTCGAGGCAACCCTAAACAGTCGCTCCTCCTTTGTCGTCTTGCGCTTTCTTTCCTTTTCTGCACCCTTGAGTGCAGCTCGCATGCAGCACAGAACAGCACTTGAGCACCTACAGTACTCAACCAGTCACAGCCACTAAACAGCATCTTTTTCTCAAGAACACACTCTCTTATGGCCTCCGTTCTCTTCGCGAACCATAAAAATGTGACAAAGCCTGCAAAACATGATGAGGGAATGAAGGAAAGAGAGCGTCTACACAGGCATCTCAAGACTCCGTGAGCAAAATTTTGCAATGAGGATTCCACACCTCTGTTTGCAGCTTATAGCCCTTTTAACATTACAGCATGATAAAGAGAAACGCATTCACCCGACAACTACTGGCTTCGCAGTATATGAAGTGCAGGGCATCACTTGTAAACTTATTACTGAGAACTGGCAGGACTGCAGACAAAATGTCTCTTGAAGGCACAGCACAGCTTGCAGCAGAGACTGCCATATAACACTGATGCCTTTTCCTTTTTCAAAAGCACGTTTCAGTATGCCTCTAATAAAGGAATGAAAGCTCCAAATTGTGATATCCAGCAATCCTCACCTACGCTAGAAATTTTTTCTTTCAAACAAGCAAAATCCCAAGGAAAGACAAGATCACACCCTGTTTATTCATCACCTGAGAACACTTAGTTGCAGCAGTTGCGAAGTTGTTCATATACAAGGAAACTGTGCTATGTCAAAACGTAATGTCTGGCTATCCAGACGCACCAACGAACTACAGCATCTGTACAAAAATAATAAATTAATGCCTCTGAAATGACTTCTTTCAGCAAATGCAGCACCAGGCAAAGCAGATGTCCCTCAGTCAGCACTCAAAATTCACTCTGCTTCTCGCTGCTTTGCAAGGAGTTGTTAAAACTGGCAAATGCATCACTGAGTGTTACGCAATGCCCGACTCAGCTGCTTGCCTCACCTATCTCGTCTGTGATCACCGTCGTGGCTGCGGGGAGCTCTGTGGTGGCCACTGTCACCATCGTGCCTCCGCCGCTTTGTGTCCTCCCTGCTCGTGCTCCTCCGCCGCTGTCCATGCCTGTCTTGGTGCCTCTCGATGTTGTCCCGGTGACTACCACTCTTTTTCTCAACCTGCGTAATTGGAGAAGGGAGAGTTGAAATCCTGAGGGACCTGGACACACAACTACATTATGACACAAAAGGCGCTTGACACCGCTTGAAATGATGCGAGAGCAGCACTAGCAATTTCAGAAAAGCTACTGCACAGAGACATCAGGTGCAAGTAAGGAAGACAAAGAACATGTCAATGCAAAATACAGCTGTCTGATGACCTAGGTGTTCTCAGTTCAAAGTAGCTAAAGCCAAACACGCCCAGACACAAATTTGATTAGGTTTCCACAAGGTAAATAAACTCTAAAATATGCAACATGCCTACCTAAAATGGTTTGTGAAGTTGGTTTCAAGCACATATATATGCGTACATATGGCTCGTTTCTGAAACCCCTTGGTGGCAATATTATTGCCAGCTGCTGAACACTGCTTTAAATTGACAAGATGGGGCGTGTAAGCTGTATGTCGGTGATGAGAAAAACTACGCCATACAATGCCTAAAGTAAAACAAAATTCCTGAATAAAAATTAATTTGTGTGTCAATATCTGGCTGCTTGTATTGCTGCAAATCAATATTTAAGGCAGCAGAGAAGTGCCATATGAAAATCAATCTGCACTGTTTGCTGAGGGAAACCAGGCATGAGAGAAAACTCGACAGGTTGAAGTTCAATCAGCAGGCATTAGTGGTTAAAAAAAAGAATGTCCTACACTGTCCTCCTTTTTATTTTTCCTTCATTAATGCTACCTTTGCTTTCGCCATGTCTGCTATCATGTGTTTTCAAACAGAGGAAGCTAGCAGTGTGAGATTTTAGGTTGGCACCACAGGCTCCTTTCACACAAAACTCACAAGAATTCTCATCCATGTTCATGTCCTGCCAGGCAGAATGGAACTGCTGGAAAGCCAGGATGGACCTCAAGCAGTTAATACTGTTAGCGCCTTAACAGTCAGGTTGCTACAACACGTCTCCAGAACTGCTCAGATGGTGCCCGTGTTAAAGGCAACTGCTATGCTACCACATTAATTAGGCCTTTCATATTTGCAACACTCCTTTCAAACTGCTATTTTGCAGCCAAAGTTGCGAATTAATGAAGCACACGAGGAAGCGGGATGGCATACTTTACCTGCATTGTTTTTACTTGCACCTCGGGATCATAGACAGAGGAGTAGAACAGTTTTCCTACTTAATATGCATCAAATATTCAAGTACTGCAGTAGAGACTTACAGAAGAAATAACAGATTGAACTGCATCTCAGCCAAGTAGAATGTGTTTCAGGGTTTGCCGTTTCACTTTAAGAAATGTTCTTGCCACCACCCGTTCAACACCAATAATGTTGTGTAAGCATATCTCAAGGAAATTAATACATCTTACGCCTGTAAATGCAGTAACTTTTGGCTTTCTAAAAATCATTAGAAACGGCAACCAAACATTGACTTCACTCAAAGGAGTACAGAAAGGTAAATTTCGGTTGGATGATTCATTCTTTGCAATGATGCATAAGACCAGTGCCTCCTTTAGACAGCGCCTACAATTTGAGGGGTTCGAGTGGCCGCCTGCTCCTCTCCTATTCTCTACCTCAAAATTGGCTAATATAATATTGTTACAGACAAGGAAGAGGCAGGCATGGGCAGAAGTGCTTGTATTAGGCCCGCCAACATTCATTAAACTCATCTCACTGCCACTCGTATTCACTGGCTTGCCGCCCTGTAACACTTTGGTGAAGCTTGCGGAGTAACTGCATCCTTCCTCATCCTGGCCCGGAGGTTCAGTGACACGCGTTTGCTTGAGTCTTCGGCAGCGGGTTCCTGGTGCACATAACCCGGCTGTTCCCAAGCTTGGCAAACTCAACCTAACCTCACCGTTCCCCATGTCCTGCCCCAACCACAAGACGCGACGAGCAAGAGACCAAACCAAAGGATCCCATCGACCTGAGATGCCGCTACATGTGAGCACATCACCCCTTCCCATGCCGTGTGATGCATGCTAGGCCCGGCCGTCAATCTTGGACCGAAAGCTTCCTGGGCCAGGCTTCACCCAGTCATCATCGTGGCGGCAAGCTGTTACCTTCCTTATCTTCAGTCTTCACTCATCTAGTCACGACCATTTTCATACCATGCATCTCTTTCACTTCATCATTCTCCGTTGTCCACGATTTAGATGATCTCTCGTGACTGCGGTAGTTGTACGGAAAAGGAGAACCAGGCAGTGGCGTGGTCCAGAGCACTCGCACTTGGCCCACCAACATTAATTAAACTCATCTTATAGCCAGCCGTTATGGTCGTCCTTCACTGGTTCGCAACCCTGCAACAATATTGTAGCACCCCTAGCATCTACAACACCAAACAACCCTTTAACTGACACTTATTACATGAATGTGTACGTTTCCTATCAAAAGAAGCACTTTAAAAACTACAGAATACTGTCTACCTTAAATAGTAAACAAGATCGCTAAAGAAAAAGAGTCCCTGAGTGAAACAGACGGTCAGTCTCAGTATTGTGACAACAGGCAAAATACTGCAGGCACTGTAGAGTGAAAGAGCCACAGATAATATATACAGATCACCATAAGATATACATCCATGGTAACTTAATAATTTATAATCGAATTTCTTCTCTCATTTGTGTTGCTTACAGTTTCAACAGCCCAGTGTTGACTATAGACTGCATGCACACCTAACTCTGGAGCGACATGCGTGCCATAAGCGTACAGTTCTGTGTCCAGAGCAAGATGCTGCCCCTAGGAATACATGTAAACGAACATTTTAAAAGCATTTTTGTGATTTCATAGTGCACCTACAATGCTGTTCCTTTGTGATGAAAAGCTGAGTCACCCTGGGTCAGATTATTAAAGTATGAAACATCATTTAAAAGGTGAAGTATCTTTAAAACATACATATGTGTGCAGTGGAGTCGCTGCTGGCCGTCGGCAGCAGACGGGAACATGATACAAAGAAACAAAAAGTTCAGCTTTGCTCTTTTTGTACTCATGTACGCAGCCATTCAAAGTTGACATGTACTTTGAAGAAGACGGTGGCAAAGATTCAACATAGTTTCGAGGCTACCTTCTTAAAACGGCATGAGAGGTGCATGTTGGGAAGCAGGACACATATTTAACAGGTGCCCTACTAGCTGGTGCTTGCCCAAGTAGTACAGGCATCTCTAGGAGTCCAACATGCATACTGCCACGTGCACTATGCTTTCTCTATAGTAAGGTCATTGAAATAAGGCAGCCTAGAATGCTCTATATAAAAACCAGTACTGAAATGACATTACAAGCAAACAAAAACAAACTGCTCAAAAAATCCTACTGCATTTAGAAACACAGAGGCTCACATGCAGACAGCGGAAGCAGCAGAGGTATTGTCTGTGCCGTTATCTGCAATGGTGCACAGTTTTTCTTCATTCGTTTGTAATGCCATTCAAAAGCTCATTTTAATTTCCACGAACAGCATTCGAAGCTGTCCAGTTTCAATGTACTATTGAGCCAGTGTAGCGCACATAAGAGTATGTTGGACTTCAGGAGAAAAAAGCTTGTGCAATTCAAAGAGACACCAGTTGATACAGCACCTGCTAGGGGTGTGTCATGGTTCGCAACACACACTTATCGCGCTGTTGAAAAGGATAGCCTCGAAATGTTATTGCATACTTAGTTGTAGTGTTCTTCAAAGCATATGCAAACTGTGGACACACGGCTGCAAATGTGAATGCACGATGAAACAAGAAAAACTATTTGGAAAATTTTATTTTAATGTTTATCCCTACGCGCCATGCTCCGATCAGGTGCTGGCCATCAGGTTACTCCCATGCACACATATTGCAATGTTTTAAAAATACATATCCTTCAAAATGAGACTTCATATCTTTAGGATATATTCTAGGGTGTACTTGGCTATTCTTTATAAAGGGACAACACCGTAAGTGAGGTGAAATAGACAAAATGCTTTTAAGACTTTTCAGCACATGTATTCCTATAGGGCGCCGGCCGAATCGGAACCTAGAAGTAGCCACCAGTGGCACTGAAAGCAGCGTTCCAGCCCCTGAGGCAGGCTAAATCAACAAGAAGGAGCAGTCATGTTGCAGTTTTTTCACCGCTCATGCGACCTACATGAAACTGACATCACAGCCATTGCTCGGCTGTTAAAACCAATATGGGTGAGGGAAGTAGCTCAATTATGAATTATTCAGCTGCAGTAAATGAAAATCACACGGTGGTTGTGTACAGTAATATCTGACACGTGATAACAAGAAAACATGCAACCAAAATTTTATGTCTATACTTTATCTTATCAGCTTATGGCCAATCAGCAAAAATAAGCATAAAATTTTGATTCCCCTAACAAACCAGCACATAGGCCATGATGCAAATCGTAATGCCTCACGCACAGAAGTAGTTTTTAGTGAAGACTACGAAATTCCACCTTTACAATATTGCAATGCCCTTTAATCCACCACAATAACATGTATTCACGACTGCTTCAGTGACAGTCAAGAGGAAGTAAACAGCCTCCGGCCAATGTTTCACGGTTTCTGTTTTTGCCTGGCATGCTAACCGAAACAAAATGATGACAGCAACGGTATGCTGTTCGAGCACAAATCCTTTTCAAAAATGCATATAGTCAAACAGGCAAATTAGCATGTGGAGAGGCATTAATATTATTAATTCGTTAGCACAAAAACTCAGTGTGCAGCCTACACATCGCCGTGGTATCTAGTCAGGTTGCATGGGCTAAGAAGTCTTGCTGTCTAATGTTACCTCAAACATAGCGTTGCATGCCTTCCTGCACAATGAAATCTTTTGCCAACAATGCGCACAAGCATAGTACAATCAGAAATTGTGAGAATGCATTCAAATAACTCTCGCGTTGCAGTCGTGCACTGCGGCCCGACAATCCGTCCAAATTTTCGGAAGTATCACAAATCAAATCCAGCAATCCAACTGTGCATCGCAGCGCTCTTGTAGCGCAATGCATTCGCTTTGACTTGCACGCCGACTGATATACGCCTAGCTAGACAGCATAACACAGACGGCGCATTCGTCTGCGTAATCGGCATTCTTTTTCAGCAAAAGCGGAATACTGAAGAGCTCGGAAATGAAAGAACAGTTCGGCTGAAAGAAGTGCAGTATGAAGTCACGAATAAACCAGCAAACTAGCACGGCCGCAAGTATGAATGACAACGCGGAGTTTCTTCGTAGTCGACAGCATCACAAGCTAAATATGCAGTATCGTAGAACAGAAAGTCACACGAAAAGTGTGAAGCGCCTAGGAGAATTGAGGTGGCGTGCGGTTACTGCAACGTGCTGTAACATAAGCTATGGATTCGTGCAAGGCTCGCTCATGGGTCCAAAGCACGCAGTAATAGCGGCGATGTGTGCCCAATGACTTCTTGGGTGACCGCTGCGCCTGTTACCTTAATGTGCTTTGACTTGTACTCTGGGCTAACCGATCGGGATGTCCTTCTGTTCCTCGAGTCCCCTTGTCGACGCTTTTGCTTCGGTTCACTCATTGTGCTGCACTTTTTTCGACGCGAATCACGACATCGCGAACATCCAGACGTCGGCCATATTGGAAGTTGCGCTGTAGCGACGCAAGCGCCACGCATTGGAGGAAAGTGTGGAAGCGAAACCGAAACTTTCTTCGAGTAAATTTTGCGCTCCAGTTCCTCGTTAAGGGGAATATAGGCAATATAGGGCGCTGGCATCGAGGCACTCTAGGGAAAACGTAATCGCTGCGCCTTCTTTCATTGGGATTCTTGGTCTTCCCGTGAATGAAAACAATGAACGAGCATTAATGTGAGCCGATGTTTTGTCGCCATCACCTCTGACAGCCATCGCTGAGCTGTCGAAACTGGAACTGGCAAAATTCACTTTTTTTTTCTTTTTGATAATTTAGCGTGGTGAATACCACGTGCATGATGGCCCGTGGTGGTAGTTACGCTGTTTAACACGGAATCATAATTCAGTGCACGCTGCTTGTTCTTTTTTTTTTTTTTTTCGTAAACTCGGTTTTTCTGTTCTCGTTTCGTTTGCTCCGTTCGCGTCTCATTTGCGCTGTGATAGTACATATCGGAGCCAGTGATGCATATGTGCACAGGCTATATCAGCGTGGCCGGTGCAATAGCTTTGAGCAGTCCTTGAAATATGACTTTACTTAGCACGTGAGTTGCGTCCGCGGAATTTGTCCGCAGGAAGTGGGAACAGGGAGATACCGAAAATGTGGTTTGATTTTGTATCGCACTTGTGACGCAATCGTTCGTGCACAGCGTTAGGATAGTGTCACACCATTTTCCTTCCCATCTAGCATATCACGTACATTGCAGGCGATAGAGTTTGCGATGGAGATTCTAACAGACGACATATATATTTACCACCATATTCTATGCAATAAATTGTAAGCAGGTATCCATCGGCGAGACAGATATTGCGGCGCCTTTCCTCAGAGCCAACAAATTTTCATTTAGGGGAATGCACACATATCTGCCAAACGCTGCGCCAGTCTTTCAGTCATCTTAACCGCATAGGGCCGGATTAAGAAACATTTGGATGTGGGCGTCCTCCCCGTTCCCCTCTCTTGACGGTCCTTGCCTACCCCCAGTTTCATTTTACGCATACTAAATTCTCAAACGGTGGACGAATTTCTGCGGCATATTCATACGCGAGAACCTTGTTTTCTACAGCATGCAACGTGGTTATGTTATATAAAGAAGTGACAAATATTAATTATCTCCCGCCGCATTGGCTCAGTATATTTGCGGTGCTCGACTGCTGAAGCCAAGGAGACGGGATCGTGCGAACACTGTCCGCGGGGGCCGCTTTTCGATGGAGGCGAAAAGCAAAGCGCCAGTGTACTTAGCGAGTTAAAAGACCTCAAGTGATCGAAAATCCCAGAGCACTTTACTCAGCGTTCCTTATAGCCCACGCAGAGTTTCTTTGGGATGTTCAGTACAGTTCAGTCGTTCAGTCGTGTCCGACTCTTCGTGACCCTATGGACCATATCGCGCCGCGCTTCCCGGTCTCTCGCTATCACTATTCACTATCACTGTCACCGTACTAAACCAAACCATTAATTCTTGTTTCTAAATATTTGATCGTGCTGTAACAAGTTCATTTTAAGTGACTTAGGCCCTAAGCAATGCCATATTTCATTCAGGTGTAGATTTCGAGCTCAATCGGATCGACTCAATGGATATGCTTTGGGAGGCATTGTGGTAGGTTCTATTTTCCTCTCCGAAAACTGGCGAAAGTGTGCAGTGGGAGTGCAACTTTAATGATGGCAGGTAAAAGGAGTATTTTTATTTCACATACTGTCATCGTAAATTGTTTAGGCGTTACCTCGCTCTCCACCTCTCTATCGCCTCAGTAAAGGCTTGGTAGCAAACCATAAAAAAACTCTTTCTTAGCCAGTAAGCAATTCAAACCGCTTATGGCAAGGGTGGCGGGAAATTCATTTCTGCAAGGACACTGCAAAATTGCATGATCAGGCTAAACGAGGTTAAATTAAAACGGGTGCACCATCTCTGGACTAGTTTACTCGCCTCACACTTATCGCTGAAATTTCTATGACATGTGGTCCTCCGTGGGCCGCTTCCCCAGCTCTTTGAGATGAGGCTACAGCCTAAACAGGACTTTTGCACGTCTTAATCGGGTCAAGTGCAGTTCAACCACGGCTATAATTTTCTTTAGGTAGTGCCGCGAAGGCGAAAGTTGTCTGCCGTGTGTGTGAACGGTGAAGCCTCTGCGACGGTCGGCAGGCGGTAAAATAAAGATGAGGCAATCTTCCTTTTGTTGGTTGGTTGGTTGGTTTGTGGGGTTTAACGTCCCAAAGCAACTCAGGCTATGAGAGACGCCGTAGTGGAGGACTCCGGAAATTTCGACCACCTGGGGTTCTTTAACGTGCACTGACATCGCACAGCACACGGGCGCCTTGCTTTTCGCCTCCATCGAAAAGCTGCCGCCGAGGCCGGGATTCGATCCCGCGTCCTTGGGAACAGTCCTTGGGAATCTTCCTTTTGTGGAATAAACACGGGAGAGACGGAAACATCGGATGTGTAGCCCTTGACCGAACATAAAATAATATGTTAGAAAAGTGCTACGTAAGTAGCCTCAATGTTGCCTAACCTTGGCATACACATACATTAGTAGAACAGTCAAAAGCAACATTATATTAATGTCGACTTTTGAACGCTACAGTAATATATACGTTTATTTTGTATTTTGAGCATCATTTTAATATTGCAAATAAATTTTATTTTGTATAATCTTCTAAACGGTAATATAATGTTTCATTCATAACTATATAAACCAACGTTTATATACGTTGGTTTATAACGTTGGATATAAACAACATGACTGTGATGGAATTAAGGGCCCAGGGTGGTTTACCCGTGTTCGGAGGCAAGCGAAGGGTTGTACTCGCCTGTCGGTGCGCGGCGACGCCGAATCCGATGTTGTCGTCGATGCTGCGGGTGCATGTCTGTGGGCGTGGTGCGCAGGCCCCCTCCAGAGGCTTTTGTCCCGAGGATTGCCACAAAGAAACAAAACCCCGAACAAGATTCATGAAGAACCATCGAACACGCTCGTGTACGCGCTCCTTTACTTCTCTTCTTCTTCTTCCTCTTCTGCCTCCGCACTTCTTTCTAATTCTCCTCTTCCTCTCCTCGTGTTACCACCGTGCACAACATGACAATAAAATATATTTCAAGCACCGACTCCCAGCACTTTTGAACCATTTCTTCTATTAAAAGTATTTTTAAATAACACTTCTTTGAAATTAAATCTTTGATATGATGCCTGCCACAAAGTGCACGCATAGCTATATTTCGATCCAGTATGCCATCAGCAGGAAGACTGTAAACACGGTCAAGTTGAGTCGGGCCACAAAAAAAGAAAAAGAAAAACAGAATCGAGTGCTGTCTGATAGTTCTTAGCCTCGACGCGAGGCGCCACCCTAATCGCCGTTCATCTAAACGATGGTTGGTTTGGTTGGTTTGTGGGGTTTAACGTCCCAAAGCAACTCAGGCTATGAGAGACGCCGTAGTGGAGGACTCCGGAAATTTCGACCACCTGGGGTTCTTTAACGTGCACTGACATCGCACAGCACACGGGCGCCTTGCTTTTCGCCTCCATCGAAAAGTGGCCGTCGGGTCGGATTCAAGTAAACCCGGTAGGGCCGGGTTACTGTAATCGAGCCCACTGAACTCAACTCTACCCCCACTGTCAGGCCCACGTAAACAGCTGCTTATTCTGGTTGTTCAGAGGTGATTGTAGGAGCTGTAGCGATATATTATGGACTTGCATTATATTGCGGTTTTTTTTGTAAAGCGTGCAAGTTGTGTACCATTACAAGTAGTGGGTCTACATGATCGGGCAAGGTTGCTTCATCATTTTCAATATTACATTTATATTCATACATGTTAAATTTATGTTGCTTAAATGTTTACTGAAAATTTTACATAACCTTTATATGTAACATTTCTATGATATCAGAAAAGAAAGGACTAATGAAACCAAAATAACGTTCGGTTGGAACAAATGGGTAACATTGCTGTAATGTTTCGTTATTACCTGGGAAACGTCTTGTGACGCGTAATATAAATATTTCAACAAAAGGAACTACATTAGTGCGTGGCAGGTCTGCTGCACCCTTTTTATTCACTTTTCGCGGAATGATCTGGCATCGTCGGGCCCCCCGATGAGTTCGTCCGTCTTGGCGAAGGCCGGCCTGCGCGTGCAGAAAGGCAGGCAGAACCAGTTGACAAAGCCGTCATCTGCGTCCGCTTCGTGTAGCCGACGCTCTTCATCATCAGCGCCCCAGAACTGTCCGTACCAGTCGAGGAAACGCTGCACAGGCTTCAGCGACAGTAGACGCTCCCGAAGCGCGCGCAGCCGACGACGCCCAGCCCCGCCGTCGACCGCAGTCTGGTCGCCGCAGTCCGTCGGCATCTGACACTGCGGGCAGTAAATGTCTCTTTTGATCACGTTGCTTTAAGTAAACGCCTTCTACTTTGAGCCACGGGAATTGAGTGGTGAAATTTCAACTGGTTCCAGCTGTGGAGGCATTGTAGGAGCAGGGACGCCGAAACGAGAGGAGGGGGGGTCAGAGTTTATCTTCTAAATATTCTATATGTAGGGGTTCAGTCATATAACCAGCAAGGCAGGAAGTCATATGGAGAGATAGGACTAAGCTCCTACGTATAGGAAGTTTAAGAGGATGAGCAGATATATATATATATATATATATATATATATATATATATATATATATAATATATATTGCTTTGAAGACACCCTCAAAACACTAAAACAGGCAAGGATTAGAGATGCTATAGGTATCATTTTGGTTTTTATAGAACGTCAACTTTAACATCAATAACAAAAAAAGGCTGGTGCTGGTTTCGTTCCGTGTGGAACTGTGAGAAAGGGCAGAGAGTGAGCCACTACGGAACAAGTATTTGAAGAATGAAAAAAAAAAGAATCCAATGAGGAACTTTTTCTAGCCTCTCTCTTTTCCCCCACGCGCAGACACTGAAAATACACTTCCTGCTTCCTGCGTCACTGAGTTGGAGAACACTGGCCATTAATTGTTGGCCGCGATCTTCTTACCGAACCAACTGGAAAATAACGCATTTGGCGATGTTTTATTGAAAATTGCTTACTGCCGGGGGACTTTCGTTACTCTGTCACTGTTCATTTGCTGCTTTCAAGTTGTTTGCTGCTATAAGACAGTATTTTACCAGCTGTCCATTGTAACAACCCGCACCTTCAGATAACAGCTGCCCCGGCTGTTATCTGAAGGTGCGGGTTGTTACAATGGACAGCTGGTAAAATACCGTCTTATAGCAAGCTGCTCTTCGAAGCAGCTTTTTAGCGGCTGCTCCTTTCCTTTCCTTGTATTAAAGGAAAAAGTAAAGTATTATTATTATTATTATTACTTCTTGAAAAACTTCTTGAAAAACTTCTACTTCTTGAAAAACTTCTACTCTCTGGCGTTGAAGTCTCTCTCGTAGCCCTCCTACGCAACTATCTCCTTGATCGCTTCTGCTTTGTCAGTGTCAATGGACAGACTTCTTTCGTTTACCCTGCAACGAGTGGAGTTCCTCAAGGTTCAGTACTAGGCCCGCTTCTCTTCTCCGTTTTTATTAATGATGTTTCCTCGGCGATAAAGAACTCCTCGTTTCTTCTTTATGCTGATGATATAAAAATATTCAAGGTAATACATTCTTTTCAAGATTGCGTGTTGTTGCAATCGGACATATCTGCTTTTTCTGATTGGTGTGCGATGAATCGACTTACCCTCAATTCTTCCAAAACTAGGGTTGTGTCCTTTACTCGTAAAACACATAGCTTTCTCTACCATTATTCTGTCAATTCTGTGCTGTTGGATAGGGTTGACGAAATTAATGACCTTGGTGTACTTTTTGACCGCACCCTCAGCTTCTCCTCTCACACTAAACGCATTGCTCAGCGGGCTATGCGCACACTCGGATTCGTTTGCAGACTTTCGAGAGAGTTCCATACTCCACTTCCGTTCCTAAAACTGTACCTGTCCATATGCCTCCCGGTCTTGGAGTATGCGTCGGTTGTTTGGAATGGCACTTGCAAATCGAACTTGGACAAGGTTGACAGAGTACAAAAAAAATTTTTACGGATATTTCATTATCGCTTTCCTTTTGTAACTTCCCCCTCTCGCTCCACCAGGAGCGCCCAACTGAATCTTCCTTCCCTTCACTGCCGTCGTATCAGACTTGATATCATATTTCTGTACAAACTCCTTCATGGCCACATTATGTGCCCTCAGCTCTTAGAGTACATCCTACTGCGCGTTCCGCGAAAGAGCATGAGGGAATTCAGACCATTTCAGGTTTCTCCTCTTCATTCCCACTCCCCTCTGGACAGGATGCAGTGGTTATTTAACTCTTTTTGTCCTCACCTTGACATCTTCCAAAACTCGCTCTGTTCATTTACATTGGATGTTCGTAGCGTTGTATTCTAAATAGTACTTTATCACATATAACTCCCACTTTCTAGCCTTAAATTGTATTTACTTCACTTTTTGCTTTTTCTCCTGTTCAATGCTGTCTGTATCTTGAACTACTTTTTATCCGTTTCTTGCTTATATTTCAACTTTAAACTTTATATTCGAATCTTACTGTCCCTTGTTCAATTTTACTTCTTTATTGTATTATTCTGTATTTCTAGCCTGTGTTTTAAGTACCATGCACTTGTTGCGCCTGGAATGGTTGTTTATTTTATGTATATTTCTATATTACTATAATCAATGTCAGTCATCTGTTTTTTTTTTTTTTCCCCTCTTCTACCTACCGTTCTTTTTTTTTTTTTTTTCCTTTATTTCCTGGTGTGCTAAAAAATTCTCTCACTGTGTATATAAGTGATGATACTCATTGTTTGCTTAATTTCCGTAATACTTTTCGTCTCAGTTTCATTTCATGTATTATTTATTTCTTTTTTTTGTGTTCTCTCTGTGTGTGTAAACATGTTTGTGCTTTTTCATTTTTTTTTTTTTGTGCTGCAGCACAAAGACCACATGGTTGTTCCTGCGCACATTAAATAAAGATTGATTGATTGATTGATTATTATTATTATTATTATTATTATTATTATTATTATTATTATTATTATTATTATTATTATTATTATTATTATTATTATTATTATTATTATTATTACATTTGAGGCCCTACTTAACGCTGAAGAAACATTAAATGAAAAAGCAAAGTTTGTGCGAGGTACATGCCATAGACACCAATTGATGGTACACCACTCATGCAGCCACAGGGTGCACCTCGCAACAGGTGGTCGCGACCTGCTCACATGAGTCAGCGGATTTTGGCAGACGATCGAGATCGGCGTCCCCCAAGCATGGCGATCGCGACAAGTCAGAGTAAAAAATTAAAAAAAAAAAAAATGAAAGCATTTTTTTTTTTTTTTTTTTTTTGAACCGGGGTTGCTCGAGCGGCGAGAGCTGAAGCTGGCGTACGGCGTGTGCTCCTCACTTGTTTCAAGGTCCTGGTTCCGAATGGCCGCATATTTGTTGTCTTACCGATTGGGTTAAGAAATGCTAAGTATGCTCTTCCTCGCTTAGAATAAAGCAATGTGCAAGTAGCTTCAATAGTAAAGTGAACATTCAGTTTGCACAGAACAACAAATTTCGTACTTTTTCTGTTACTAGCCAGTTGAAAATGTGGCATTGTGGGATCTGTCCAGACAAAAAGTACTTGCATAGGAAAAATGCACCTTTTGTCCTGCACTTAAGCCCGGAGTACTTATAGTCATTTGTACAACTAGCATGTATATCTTAATCTTTGGTTTAATGCAAGTGTCTTTTCTTTCATTATAGATTAATTATTGCACTTGAATATATTTCAATGTAAGACACTGCACTAGTGATTAGGTACGCCGCGGTTGCAAGAAAACGTGTTTCTAAGATTGTTTATTTATTTATTTTTTTGAAAACCAGGCTTGTCTGGAGCAACGCGTAGCTGTGTAAGCCACATGGCCACGCAATAGGCAATCGCGATTCATGGTCACAATTGTTGGTGCCAGCGAAACCGGCACAGCCAGTCCAGCACTGAATATCGAAACTAGCTTATGCAATCCATCTATTACCGTTTGCTTACGCATCGCATTCTCCTCCGGAGCACTGCTACGCCCATTTCTTACACGCTTGCGTCGCTAATATACAAGGCAGTCGATATGTCTCGAAGAGAGCCCTGAGGCGTTTTGGGATGCACGACTTCCCTCAACTCTGGCCACAGCATTCGCAGTTGTTTTACGAAGTGGGCATGCACTGTTTTGTCAGTTTTCTGTGGCGCTAAGTTATGCAGCCTCGAACTAGAGCTGTTTAGAGCTGGTAGTTACGTAATGCCGGAACTCGTGTGTATGACTGATAAAAAGATAGAAGATAATGTGTAGGAGAGCAATCTCGTAGCACACGAGAGACGCAGATAAAGCAGAACCGCTGTATGCCTAAATTTCGCGCGAGGCACGTTGCACCAGATATGCAAGTACGTGGCGCCATCTTCTGACATTTATCGCAAGAGCCTTTCATGGCCAGCCAGCCGATGTACACGATACCGATGTCACGGCGGTGGGCAGCCGTGAGCACGGCCGTGAGGCATATTTATGAATGAACGGTTTCAACGAGCCAGAACCAACCGCCTTGGAGTAAGTGACTATAATGCCTAAAATATAACAAAACGTTGGCTGCATCACAGAACAAAGGGCAAAGCTGGTAAAATTATCATATTGTGGATTGTTCAATGTGGCGTCGGTGGTATAGTGGTTAGCATAGCTGCCTTCCAAGCAGTTGACCCGGGTTCGATTCCCGGCCGACGCAATTTTTTTTTTTCTTTTCATCTCGTTAAACTAAACCAATCGAAGACACGTTCTCATTGCCCTACTGAGATAGTGACTGATGATGACTCATCGAAGTCTGGGTCCATGCGAGAAAAAGCATAGCAGTGTAGCATATCATGGCGTGTCAAGGGGAACCACAAGGCGCGAGCGGCCGGCGGTGCGACCCACCGCCAGCCAACATTTGCTAGAAATGACGGCAGAGAAGACCGGCACAGACAGTGATTTCTGTTTGTCTTTTTGTGACACAATTAAACTAGCTATAGGATGAAAAGTAAAAGTGTTTGGAGTTTAATTTCCTTCTTTTCTTCTTAGAGACTCCATATACAGGATACCCTTTATTGTAAAGCTTTCAAGGCATAGAAAAATTAATTAAACGTGAGAGAAAGCCCGCACGAAGCCAGAGGTTATCGGAGGCAAAAAAAAAAAAAAAAAATTTGAACATGAAAGGGGTAGGTGCACACTCAATAAAAAAAAAAAAAAACTAAGAAAAACCATTTAGAGAAGGCGAAAACAAAGATGGTACAAATTACAGGTGGGAAAAGTGAACAGAGGAAAGGGCAAAAAAAAAAAAAACGAACAAACAAGGCTAAAGTGAGCGTGCCCATATGCTTGACGTGGTCTTGTAGATGACCAGGAGGAAATGTGCAGGGAACTGCGGGAAGGAAAAGGAGCCAGGAATATAATACGAGCGGAATAAAAAAAAAAATCCGGAGGGGGAAGGTAAATAGGCCCAAGAACGCAGAACGCTATTTGAGCGGAAAAAAAAAATTAAGCCAGAGAAAAATAAAGTAGGAAGCGTAACAGGTAGATACAGGGGAAAGGATGTGTAACCAGTGAAAGAAAAGAAAACAAAACGGAAAGGTACGTACCAACGCAGAAGCGAAACCTATCAAGTAAAAAATAAAGAAGCCTGTCCACCTGACAGCCACTATTAACAAACGGATTAGCAATAAGAATGAAATAAAAAAAAATATATATATATATATATATATATATATATATATATATATATATATATATATATATATATATATATATATATATATATATATATATATATATATATATATATATATATATATATATATATATATATATATATATACTATGTGTACACGATGGGCCAGCAAGAAGTAAGCCCCATGTCCACATGTCAGGGGCAGGGCCACGGCCCACCAAGATCGGCCATTTGGGGCCCCCGACAACAATAAGACTTGTAGAGTGGAACGTTGGATTGAGAACGGTCGGTGCGGATTGGAGGTGATTGATAGGTGGGAGTAAAGATGAAATGCGAACAACAGTGCAAATAAGCAATGCGCGAGAACGAAGGGGGAAGATAAAGAAGGGAGGTCTTCAGGGGAAACAAAGTTTGGGTAGCCAGGAAGCCGCTCTGCTATGTCCGTGATGAGGGGACAGCAGCTTAGTTAATGGAGGACGTCCCCCATAGCGTCCCCGCATAGACAGGAAGGTGAAGAGCGAAGTGCGAAACGATTGAAGTATGAGGGAAAGCGGCCGTGGCCTCTTATGCGAGGAACAAGAGAACGGGGTGGAGGGAAAAATAGAGGGAGACAGCGAGGGAATCCGCCGTCCAGCTGGATTCCCAGAGCCCGCAGACAGTGGTGCGCATGGTGGTGCGCACAGACAAAGGGAGATGGTCACTAAACCGCAGGAAGCTGCTCTAAAGAATAAAATATTTGAGGTAGGTAGCAAAACCAGTTGCATACTGCTGAAAGGCACCTTACGGACCACATGCATTTTTTTGCAGTTATCTATTAGTTAATCAGGTTATATTCTGTTAAGGACTAAATGTTGACATTAGACAATAAATGTAAGGTTCGACCGCGTCATCCAGCCGGCGCAAGTGACGATGCAACCATTGCCAACAGCTGCGGCCGTCGAGTCGCGGTCACAGCTGATTTTGATTGATTAAATTATGATTCAGAGCTGCGCACACAATCGTGGCGCGCGAATGCACTGGTACGTGTTGTTTTCGTATTTTGCGGCCTTTCTTTCGAACTCGGAAAAATGATGTGCGTGAGGATTTCTTTATCGCGAATAATGGAAGGGGGGTTTCTGGAGGTGCTCTGCAACTTTGCAAATCAGAGTGTAGTAATTTAGAAACACTATCGTTAACTGCGAAACAATAAACATTAATTGCAAAACAACAAAAAGTTGCCCGTGGCGTGCAAGACGACTGGCAGCTGTATGCAACTCGTTTGCCTGGCATACCTCAAATATTTTATTCCTTAACCCGATGCCCAAGTTATCTCGGGCACCCGGTATATGTTCGCTAACATATGGCGTTTTAAGGCTTCTTTAGAGGGGTAAAATAACATTACAGAGTAATCATTCTGAAGCTGTATATTTCGCAGTACAGGATATATGTGTCACGGCCCTGATGTAGTTGTTTGCCAACGATACAAACTGTCATTGCCGGTTCCCATCTGCTGCCCCGATCAAATACGGATGCGTAGGGGCAGTAATAAAGCATCCAGCTTAACCAGTACGCATCCACGAGATTATTACGCGTCGCGTTATGCCCTAATATTCAATGTAAAGTTTTTTTTTTCTCCCTAGAGGGTTGCGGCTTTAACAGGCACCTAAAGGGAGGTTTAAACTTTGCTGGAGAGCTATCCGCTACCAATACCGCTACCAATATAGTGAGCTTGCATGAGGCGATGCGTGCTGGGTGATCCGCCGTGTTGTCAACAAACGACGTATCACCGCAATGCAGCACAGCCGCGTTTACGTGGTTGTCTAATGCGCGCAGACGGTGCTGGCGCGATCGGACAGGCCGACTGCGTGTTCTTCACGATTCCAAAAATACGCCTGCATCAGTGCGAAAATGCAAATGAGCTGACTGAGCGACGCCGAAGTGAATGGCTCGCACGGACCAACTCCTAGACTCGAGATCGACGCCAGTCCTGGCTAGTACCAAAATAGTCGCCAGAATTAGAAATCATGAATGCCGGCGATGTTGACGGCGGCCGCAAGTCCAGACTCATGCACATATAGCTCAGTCGTCTGCGCGTAGCTTGAACAGGTCCACTCCGCCCTGATATTGCCTTTTCTCTATAGGGTGCCCGATCTTGCGGGCACAGCGCCGACGCATACGTTACTCGGAAATCTGCCGACACCTTGCATGCACGTAAGGGCAGCGCACGAGCAGCCGCCTGTTTGCTTGGTAGACCGCCGGAAACGGCAAGACACTCGGTCAATTCAGCCTGGCTGCGCTACGCGTCGTCTGCTGCCAACGACAACATGACAGATTACCCAACATGCTTCGCTTCATACAAGCACCAAATGAGCTCTATGAGGGTCACCCTAAAACCTTCTCACTCAGAGAGTTTCACTTCGCAGAAAGCTCTCTAAAGTATTTTCCAGTCGTACAACTCTCTCCGATAACTCTTTACGAGTTTAATTTATTAGGGGCCCACTGGGCATGTGCGCAGTGGCCCGTACGCGCATAGCTCTGCGGTATGGAAAGATTGGTATCGGCGATCATTTTGCGACTCAGCTGCTCAAACCATCCTGAGCGCCGTAACCTCCAGAATAATTGCGCATTGGGTGGAATTATAACAGCAGTGCTGTGCATGAGCCACATCAGTGTCTCCATTGCGTGAGAATGGGACACGCAAAAAATAAAAGATGCGTCGGCCGGGAATCGAACCCGGGCCAACTGCTTGGAAGGCAGCTATGCTAACAAACAAACAAACAAAAATTATACCACCGGCGCAGATATGCTGATTAGAGCGCCTGTTTGATTGAAAGCGTTGACATCCAGTTTTGAATCTTGCTGATCACAACACGTCACTGTTATCGGATACAACCAAGGAATGAAGTGACAGGCCAAAGGAGACCACTTAACCTATGGAGTTAGCCTGTTGTGATAGCATCAGAATAAACTGGATTCAGTCTTCCAGCCCATCATGACGCGTATATGGCGGTTGACCGTGACGGCATGGCAATGGGCCGACACCATCTCGATTGAACAGCACGCTGTATTGGGCAAGTTGGAATTAGTTCATATAGAGGACCAGCTCAAAATAAGCTGTGTCGAGTTGTACTGACTGAACAGCAATAAGAGCTCGGCGCTTTTGTTATCGTGTCGTTGCACTAACGTTTTGCTGATGGGATGCCAAAGACTCCGCTTTCATATTTCCCTATGGGGTAAATAGATTGGGAAATGGGTGTCGCCTTGCCCTATAATTCTCTCGCACGAGTTGTACGCGGCCGCAATCTTAGTCATGACACCTGGTCTCGAAATATGACCGATTCCGATTCGAGTTCCATTTGAGCTGGTGTACGAAACCTTTGACATGTGGACCTTTGATCGTGCTTTCTCGCGACAGCAGCTAGCCCGGTGATGAAAAAAAGCACGGACGGAAGTATGGGAAAAACCGTTCGCGTGTATCCGCGTTTTCGAAACACTGGCGGCGGGTACTGACGGTCTTCTCTTCACTGCTAGCACAAAGCAGTGAAGTGCGGCGTCCTTTTGTGCACGCACGCCTTCGCAAGCGTTTCTGCAAACTAATGCAGGGAAAATGAGGGCTTCGTTATGGCATATAGTATAAGGAGTCAACAGTCACTAATGGAAAGCACAGATGATTTCTTTTTTCTTTTTGATGTATTTGAAGCAGCAATTAATCATGGAGGTAATTGGTTAGATAGAAAAAGCAAAAACAATCGCATGCCTCAGGTGGGATCAGAATTCACTCCCTTCGAATTTCGTTTCCCGCGATCTGCCACAGCGCTACGGTGACGGCTGCTTAATACAAGGAGGCTATAACAGAATTATTGCAACCTACGGCGTCGAGAGCGTCAGAAGATTCGAATTCCTGGTCAAGCTAATCAGCAAAAAAAAAAAATGCAGGAAAAATGAGGGGCTATATGCATAATGACACATATATGATAAGGGAGCCAACAGTCACACAAACGAAAGCATAGGACATTTATTTTTTGTTGTTACTGATTGTCAAATAATAATTAATCGTTTAATCACCGAGACGTGGTTACATGAGGGTGTTCAAGACACGGAGTTCACTCCTCCTGGCTGTCTTGCATTTAGAGCTTATCAGCAAACTGGTAAAGGCGGAGGCGTGGCTCTACTCTTCCGAGCCGATTTTAAAGTCACTCTTTTACCTAGTCCTCCTGATACCGAGTCTGTATGGTGCAAACTCAGATTGTCTAAACGTTTCATAGTAATTTGTGCCTTTTACAGACCTCCTGGCTCCAGTATCGATAACATACTTAGCCTCAACCGATTCATGTTCGAAAATAACTTTAGTGCATCTAATTTTATCTGTATGGGAGATTTCAATACGCCAAATATTCATTGGCAGTCTATGCAGCTTTCTGGGAAAGAATCAAGTGTGTGTAGGGAATTGCTGAACTTTTCGTTAATTTTCGGACTTACCCAGGTTGTTACTAAAGATACACGGAATAATGTTCTCCTGGATTTGGTTTTTCTGTCTACTGATGTAATTACTAAAGGTTACAAATATGAAATTATTGATGGAATCTCTGACCATAAAGCAGTTGTTGGGCCTATTGCATGCGCGATTTATAAACCAGAGTTTCATCTTACTTCTTTTCGTGATTTTAACAAAGCTATAATGATCTATCCATTACTGATTATCTGTCAATTGTTTTGATGATTTTTTGATGCTCAGCAATGCAAATGATATCGATGCTCTTGTTAGTTGTGTGGGCGATTCCTCTGCCACAGGCATGCGCACGACAAAACACACAGTGGGCCGTGTAACAAACATTCTTTATCTCACGTTACGCGCGGGGGTCGTCGAGGCCGTCCGGGGTCGTCGTCCGGGTGGCTGCGGGTCGTGCTCGTGGAGAGAGCCAGGGGAGAAGCGGGAGTGACGAGCCAGGAACCAAGAAGGCCAGACGGCGGCACGAGCCTTCCTTTATAGACCCCTCGCGCGGGACCGGTTATCCCCGAACGAGCGGGGAGAGGGAAACCGGCAGCGCGCAAGGAGCCTTGGGAAGGTGGTGCGGCCGTTGGAAGCGCGGCGCGCCACGGGCGCTAGAGATATGTAGCGTGGGCCCCCACATCTTCCCCCCCCTCAGCGTCCGACCCGGAGTCCGCCAGCAGGCGATCCAAATCGTCCGGGTCCGGGCTGACGTCCGTGGAGACCGAAGGGGGCGCTGGGGACCCTGCCCGCGCCTGGGCGATGATGGCCTCCGCCGCCGGAGACAACAGCTCAGGCCGGCTCGATTGAAGGAGGCGTAAGGCTGCCTCCTCCGGGCTGCCCCTCTGGACGGGCCGTCCGGCTGCCAAAGCGGTCGCTGCGACCACTGCCCGGTGCAGCCGCTCCGCCGCCTCTGCACGGCTCCTATGCAGCGCCCCGGCCTCGTGGACGGCGCGGCACACAAGCAGGGTGCCGCAGAGACCGCACAGGCCTGCGCGCTCCTCTTCTGTATAGTGGGCCGGGGGCTCGTTGTCCCGGTCCTCTAAGGTAAGGCCCCGGAACGGCATTGGCACCGACTGCGCGGCCTCTCCGCGGAGAGGCCGGGCCTGGTCTCGCCACCTGGACCCCGCGCAGTAGGAGACCGCCGCCCCGTCGGCGACCGTGGTCCAGGTGGCGGTGTGCCGCACAGTCCTGTGCCACTTGGATTGCGGCTCCAGGCCTGGGGGTGGGCCCCCCGAACGCTTTCCGTGTCCCAAATCACTGGGGGGGCTTCTCCAGTGCTTCTCCGGGCCGGTAGGCCGGTGACGATGGGCACCGCGCCCACTCGTTCCAGGCCGCTGGCGCAGCCTCTGTTGCTTGTGCACCTGGTGGGTGCCCTCGATCCGGGCGCCGGGATACCGCCTGGGTGGCATGCTGTGAGGGGCAGAGAGGGGTTAGACGAGAAGCACGGGTTTTACCTGGTCCTCAGGTTGTAGCGTCGGTTGCAAACCGTGCCACTACGTGTTCGCCTTCCCGGGGGAGAGATCGCTGAATCGCCTTGAGCTTCCACCGTTTCGCAGTTATCGTCCTTGCGAAGGTGGTAAGCTTTCAAGTCTGCGACGTGCACCGGACCAGCGGTTTCACCGCTCGCCAACAACCGCAGCTGGTAGGTGAGGGGCGTAGTCCGTGCCGTAACTTCGAACGGTCCAACCCACTTGTGCGCTAGCGACGCGGCGAAACCACGCGCTGCGTTACTAAGCGGGTGCGTTCTTTTCAGTACCAAGTCGCCCGTGTTGAAAACGACGTGACGACGACCTTTGTTGTACTGATCCGCTTGCTCCATGCGCGCGACATCGAGGTTTTCACGAGCCGCGCGCTGCGCTGCCTCAAGGCGCTCGCGAAGCTTTGCCGCGTACTGCGTAAGCGGAGGGGGCGCGGGCCCCGCCGCGTCAAGTAGGGCGTTCTCTAGCGGAAAAGCGATCTCTTTCCCAAAATTCAAGTAAGCAGGTGTCATACCCACCGACCTGTTCACGGTTGTTCTAGTGGCGAAAGCCAGTTCGGACAGCCGTGCGTCCCAATCTCTGTGCTGCTCGGTCGTCGCAACCAGCATACTCTTAACATTCCGATTCACTCTCTCGGTTATGTTGCTCTGAGCGTGGTAGGGACTCGTTTTCCTGTGGCGGATTTGAAGCGCCCGACAGGAATCAACAAAGACTTTGCTTGTGAAATACGAAGCATTGTCTGTAATCAAGTCGGAAGGGAAACCGAAACGAGTGAATGTCTCCAACAGTTTCTCCCAAATCCGTTCTGACACCAGCTTCCTAAAAGGGAAAACCTCAACCCACTTGGAATAGTGGTCCGTTATTACCAGGATATATTGGTGTCCGCGCGCGGAGCGAGGGAGGGGTCCCATGATATCGCACGCGACCACTTGCCACGGATAGTTGCTAACTACCGGCTTCATCATGCCAGCGGGTTTCCCCGCCCGAGGCTTGGCTACCTGGCAAACAGGACATGTACGGGCGTAACCCAGCACATCCTTTCTCATACCTGGCCAGGTCGCGACACGGCATAACTTGTCATAAGTCTTACTGCCGCTGCCATGGCCTGCCAGCGCTGAGTCATGGAAGTACTGGAGGAATCGTTTCCGCAACTTCCTCGGGACCACGACTCGGAAGGGGGATGCAATCGCCTCTTCCTCGTCAAGTTGGGGGATGTAGCGGAGCAGTAAGCCATCCTCGCCCAGCAGATACGCGTCGTACTTGCCCTCAGCGTTCCCGGTGCAAGCTGCACTACTCGCAAGCTCTGTCAGCACCCGCTGGCATAAACCGTCTGCTTTCTGGGCCTCAATTAGCTCTTCCCTACTGACCGCTACTCCCCAAGACAGATTTCTCTCTGCCTCACTTCTTGGCAGGCGAGTAGTCGCCGCCACCAGCTGCTGCGCCTTCTCTCTCTCGCAGCACAGCGCGGCAACTCTGTCCACCTCCTTTCTCTCTTTAACTACGCAGGGCGCGACACTCGCGTCCGCCCTCTCCTCCTCTCCACTAGCGGCGACGCCGCTTCCAGTAATGCTGGTCTGCGCCTCTTCTGCGCTTCTGCCAGCCTTCAACGGTGCGCGCGATAACGCATCGGCTACCTTATTCATGCTGCCCCGGCGGTACTCAATGGCGTACGCGTAACGTTGCAACGTCAGCGCCCATCTCGCGAGTCTGCCTGCGGGGTTTTTCAGCCTCTTTAACCACGAAAGTGCCTGGTGATCTGTCTGCACGGTGAAAACCGCTCCGTCTAGGTACATGTCGAACTTTGACAATGCGAACATTATCGCCAGGCATTCCTTTTCGGTCACGGAGTAATTCCGCTCCGCTGATGTGAGCGTGCGGCTAGCGAACGCGACAGGGCGCAGCTTGCCCTCGTGTTCCTGCAACAAAACAGCTCCTACACCGGCATCACTAGCATCTGTCTGCAAGACAAACGGCTTGTTCAGGTCGGGGAGGCGCAAACTAGCGGTGTTCGCTATCGCGCGAGCCAAGGCAACAAAAGCGTCGTTCTGTTCCTTGCCCCAGACCCACTTCGAGCCTTTTCGCAACAGCTGGTTCAACGGCCTAGCGAGCTCTGAACAACTAGGGATGAATTGTCTGTAGAAGGCAACCATTCCCAAAAACCTCTGCAAGCTTTTCACGTCCGTCGGGCAGGGGTAGTTCAAAATTGCCTGCAGTTTGTCATCGTTCGGTCTCAAAGTGCCATCATCAACCACAAATCCCAAGAGGTTCACTCTCTTCGATGCCAACTGCACTTTCTTTGGGTTGATCGTTATACCCGCACGTCTCATTCTTTCAAGAACGGAATTCAAGTGAATGAGATGCTCTTCGAACGACTGTGAGAATATCACGACGTCGTCGAGGTACGCCATCGCGTAGTTGAACCTTGCATCGCCCAGCACGATGTCCATCAATCGCATGAACGTGCTCGGTGCATTAGACAAACCAAACGGGAGTCGAGTAAATTCGAAGAGCCCGCGGTGACAGGTGAATGCGGTTTTCTGAATGTCACCTTCCGCCACCTCAATCTGCAGGTACCCTCTGCTTGCATCCAGGACTGTGAAGAACCTTGCGCTCCCTAACGCGTACATCACAGCCTCGATCGACTGGAAAGGGTACGCAACCGTAGGCGTCAGTGAGTTGAGCTTTCGATAATCAACACACAGCCTGACCGAACCATCTTTCTTTGGCGCTAGAACCACTGGGGACGCCCAGGGACTTTGTGAGGGTCTCACCGCGCCGGTATCTATCATCTCGTCAAGGGCGCTGTCGAGAAGCTGTCTCTTATGCGCGCTTAACGGCCGCGGGTTACATCTGAAAGGACGCGCATCACCCGTTTCGATCTCGTGCTGAAGCAAGTCGGTTCTGCCGGGTTTCTCTGTGAAGCAATCCGAAAACGGGAGTAAAGTTTCCACAAGCCTTCGGCGCTGACTACCGGTTCCTGAGAAGGACGCGATAATTGCTTCTAATGGGCTACCATTTAGTGTCGCGGGGGAGCCCTCTGCCACAAAAGCGTGAACGCTCGCTCGCTCAGCGACGCATTCCTGTTTGGGCGCGCTAACAAAGGGAATGAGAGGGGTGAAGGGGCTGTAGCGATAGCCGTTCTCCCCCATGTCAAGCACAATGCCTTCACTCGAAAGAAAATCTCTTCCCAGAATAACTGGTATGGCTAAGCCGGGCAGATAGACGAAACGATGCCTCCGCTTCCTGCCGTCAAAACGCAGGACCAGACGCACCGCTCCCTCTGCTTTTGTTGTCCCTGCTGCTAAGCTCAAAGGGGTTTCTGCTGGCCTTACACGGATGTTACATCTACGGCAGGCCTCGAAAACATCATCACCGACCAATGACAGAGTTGAGCCCGTGTCAACGAGTGCCGAGTAGCTTTGACCAACTAACCGCACTAGCATAAAAGGGCTCGAGCGCGACAACATTCCTTGCGCTCTACAGGCAAGGGGGACAAAAGCCTCTGCGCCCCCGGGGCGGTCGCCCGGTGACGCGGCGTGGGAGTACATTTCCCATTGTCCGCCGTGGTTACCACGAAATTCTCCCGCCGACGGCGACAGGCTGGTGTCACCAATTATGGCCGCCGGCGGTCCGCGTTTCCCTGCGTACGCCTTGCTTGACACTCTCGTGCCACGTGGCCCGGCTGGTTGCAATTCCAGCAAAGCCGATCGTTCACCTGCCGCGCGGTCGGGGGATGCCGCGTTCCACGAAGCGGTTGGGGACGTCTTTCCCCTCTCTCCGCGCCTGTGCGGACGTCGCTGGCGAGCCCAGCTCGACGCCGCTGCTCGAACGCGTACGGGTCAAGAGCGCGAGGAATATCGGAGCCTTCCGCTGGCCTTTCCTGCCCAATCGTCATTACGTCTGCGCCCCTGGCGCGCGGCGCGGAGTCCTGGCCTCCGGCCCAGGCGCATCGCGGCTCTAGCGATTCGGCTGGCCTGGGGGGTGGCTGGTAGCGCAATTCAGCGAGTAAATCCGCCTGTACTACCTTCGCTTCCTGTGCTAGGGCCTCGAGGTTTGCAAAACCACGTCCCCGCAAATACGGCTTGAAGCGCGGATGGCATTGCCTCATCACGCGCGCGACCTGTTCAAGATCGGTTGCCGTGGGATCTGCCCTCTTGTAGAGCTCCTGCATTGCGCGTACATATTCGAGGAGACTCTCCTCTGGGTGCTGTGTGCGCAACGCTAGCTCCTCAAGCATCCGGCGTTCGTAATCGGGCGGCAAGAACTCGGCGCGGAAGCGATCTGTGAAGTCTGCCATCGACTGGAAGGCCGGCTGGCAGCGTCTCCACCGCGCCGCGCTCTCAACAAGTGCCACGGGGATTACCTGCGCTAGCACCACGTCGTCTGGGGAACCCAGTGCCGTCTGATAATCCTCGAGTTCTTGCAGGAACTCGTGGACTGACTTTACGTCCGTGTAACCGGAAAAGGAGGGAACCTCTACATTTATCCGCGGACGCGAGACTGCCGCCGCAGCTGTGGCTTGGTTGGCGCTAGCCACCGAACCGAGCTGAAGGGCGAACACCGACAACACCTCGTTCATCTGCCTCATCAAGGCGGCCGCATCGGTAACCTGCACAGACTCTACCGCGTCCTTTACCTCACTTCCGGACGCACTGGCGTCCGAAGCGGCGGCCCTATCTGGCACGTCTTTTCTCGGAGGCATTTCACTCAACAACTAAGGCCGGTCGGGAGCCTAAACGCGCACGACTACCACCTAGCCCGCATCAAGAGGCTAGTCACAAAGGCTAAACACTTCATAAAACTAACATATGCACAAAAAAAAAATTAAAACACAAACCGCCCGACACTAACAAACACGCACATAACCGAAAACAAAATAAAACACTGTACAAACACTACTATACTACACTCCGCCTCATATGCACACACGCTAGCCCTAAACTCAAAATGGCGTCGTACCTAACACACAAAGGACCGGCCCGTCGTGTTGCCGTGCGCTGCCACGTTGGCAGAAAAATCGTCCACATGGGTGCTAATTCAGCCCCAGTTGGGTGCCAGTTGTGGGCGATTCCTCTGCCACAGGCATGCGCACGACAAAACACACAGTGGGCCGTGTAACAAACATTCTTTATCTCACGTTACGCGCGGGGGTCGTCGAGGCCGTCCGGGGTCGTCGTCCGGGTGGCTGCGGGTCGTGCTCGTGGAGAGAGCCAGGGGAGAAGCGGGAGTGACGAGCCAGGAACCAAGAAGGCCAGACGGCGGCACGAGCCTTCCTTTATAGACCCCTCGCGCGGGACCGGTTATCCCCGAACGAGCGGGGAGAGGGAAACCGGCAGCGCGCAAGGAGCCTTGGGAAGGTGGTGCGGCCGTTGGAAGCGCGGCGCGCCACGGGCGCTAGAGATATGTAGCGTGGGCCCCCACAGTTGTTTTGAGGGCATTGTTAAGACATGTATTGATTAATTTGTTCCTCTTAAAACTAAAAAGAAAAATACCAAGCTGCTATGGATGAATTGCAATATTTTACACTTATCCCGCCGGGTAAAAAAGGCTTAGGCGTCTGAAATCAATAAGCAATCCAGACAGCATCATTCGTTTTAAGCAAGCAAAAGACGAATTCCATGTTGCCACCAAATCAGCGAAGGTCTTCTTTTTTCGTGTTCAATTGAAGAACTTTCTAGCCACTAATCCTAGAAAGTTCTGGTCTAGTATTTTCATAAGGCCATCCCACCCCCAATACATTCCTAGACAATAGCGAGATAATCCAATGCCCTAAAAAATTTCAGACGCTTTGAACACCTTCTTTCAGTCCGTTTTTACTCATGATAACCGAGTGTTGCCATCATTCACTAGTACACATATTACAGAGCATTTAGAAACTAATAATATCTTGTTTAATGTTCAACATGGTTTTAGACGGGGCTTTAGCACAATAACACAACTGTCCGAATTTGTACATGATATTTCTTCTTAGATTGTGGTAATCAAATTGATGCAATATTTATTCAATTCTCTAAGGCGTTTGACACTGTTATTCATTCTAAACTCATGTTCATGTTAAACCTTATTTTAAATAATCCGTGTTTGGTTAATTGGATATATAATTTTCTTTCAGCCCGCTCCCAGTACGTAACACATAATTCAGGTGAATCCTATGTGGCCCCGGTTTCTTCTGGTGTGCCAAAAGGCTCCGTTTTAGGGCTCTTTCTATTTTTACTCTATATTAACGACCTACCGAATAATATCAGATCTAAGATTCGCATATATATGCCGACG
Organism: Amblyomma maculatum; assembly: GCF_055883805.1. NCBI lineage: Eukaryota > Metazoa > Arthropoda > Arachnida > Ixodida > Ixodidae > Amblyomma > Amblyomma maculatum. The sequence continues at coordinate 456,164,873 of NC_139344.1, read as the reverse complement.
ATTGTGTTATTTATGGCATAATTAATTGCCCTGGGGATCATTATCAACTGAACAGTTCATTAACTACATTTTCTGAATGGTGCAATAACTGGCAAATAAGTATTAATTTTCGTAAATCTGTAGTCATGACATTTTCTAACAGCTCCTCCCCTTCTTTTTTTCGCCTATTCATGTAAAAGCATGTCATTGGAAAGGGTCTTTAATTGTAAATAGTTGGGAGTTATCTTCAGTACCAATTTATCTTGGTCCAAGCATATTGATTACATTTGTAGCAAAGCCCTCATGAAATTAGGATATTTAGTATGTACTCTAGCTCAAGCTCCAAGTGATGTGAAGTTACTAATGTATAAATCATTAATCCGTTCCGTACTAGACTATGCATGCGTTGTATGGAACCCTCACAAACTAACTTACATTACCAAGATCGAACGAGTTCAAAAGAAAGCCATTCGTTTCATTTGTCACCAGCATCACCGTGATTTTTCGCCTACTTCAGCCCTAGTTTCGTTACAGCTTACTACACTATCACGTCGCCGGCATTTGGAATCGTTGAAATTTTTGTATTGTATTATTCATGCTCATTATCGACTTTCATCTAACAGTTACATTACTCCAGCCTGGCCTACTACCTCCAGATACTACCATGAGCTTAATATTGTCCCCTACTTTGCTCGACATATACCATTTCATAACAGCTTCTTCCCTCGCACCATCGCAGCTTGGAATAAGCTTCCTGGCTCACTTCGCTCCCTTCATTTACAAAATTTACTGACGCTTTCGCAAACTGACTATTTCACACAGTTAAGTAACCTCTAGCCGTTATTAGTGTTGTTGCTTTGTTTAAATTCTGTCTTGTTACTGCTCTACTGGCTGTATTGTATACTTAGTTTATTTATATCATGTTCACCCCCCACTCCTGCTATAGCTCCAGATGGAGCTGCAGTGTAAATAAATAAATAAATAAATAAATAAATAAATAAATAAATAAATAAATAAATAAATAAATAAATAAAATCATGGAGGTAATTGGTTAGACAGTAGAAAAAAAACAATCACAGCCACAAGAAATCGCAACGATAAGCAAAAAGCAACAACCACGGCATGTAGTTGATTTTTCCTCCATACTTTCTAACCTGCTACGTCCGCTATTAATTATTACCTCATATTCATCAACACACACACACACACACACACACACACACACACACACACACACACACACACACACACACACACACACACACACACACACACACACGCACACGCACACGCACACGCACACACACACGCACACACACACACACACACACACACACACACACACACACACACACACACACACACACACACACACACACACACACACACACACACACACACACACACACACAAGAAATATGCTGTTGGCTGCTTTCTTATGTTTCGCAATCGTTCGGCCATTCCACGTGTTAGTGAATGCATTCCCAACAAACTGTGCTTTAGACATGGACTCGTTGCCTCAGTCTTCCGTTCAATTGTGTAGCATGATCTGAATGACGCTATATAAGTTCGGAGTAGCGCTATTGTCCCGCATCTATTCAATCTTATTTCAGGTGCTTACTCAATGGGGAGCGGCGGCAGACAACTAGGTAGATCTCAGTCGTTGACGGATGGATCCTTATTCCCCTTGTTAGGTACGCTTCGCTTTCTGTACCGCATATTGAGCAACCCCATCCTAGCCGAGGCCGATCCGTACAGCTACCAGGGCGGCCGTTTCGCCTGCGTCGCTTTCCCATTGAGTCTATCTTTCAGTGCGAACTCGTCGTGTTTTACGCAGCGTAGAATTTTAAATGCACGCTCGTAATTTCAGGACGTCGACCTTGGGGACAGCGCTCGATCGATCTTGGCGGCTAATTTGGCAACAATACGCAGCGGCAGGACACCTGACAGAGCTAATGTATACATATATGTAGCCATCTGCTCACGAAACATGACCTTACATAACAGAGTATACTGTGGGGTCAGTTGGTCAGACATTTTTTTTTTAACCATGATCTTATACACGTTTCCATCTGGCATGGAATGTGTATCTTTTCTTTTCTTTTTTATACTGGGATAAGCGCTGTAAAAAAAAAAAAAAAAAAAAGGCACCGAATGTGGCTTTTTGTTATCACGCATCCGGTTCGTTGAAATTAGCAGTTATAGTTACGCCCACTATAGACTGCAAGATCCTTTTCTGCTCCTTCCTCCATCATTGGGCATTGCGCGATGGACGTAGGAAACGCTAGATTATCTCAGCGGAAGCACCCCCATATCGTTAACATACGCGGACCTCTTGCGAACTTGTGGGGTAGTCGCTTACCTTGGCCGTGCGTTCCTTTTGCGAGCGAAGTACGCAGCCCGGCCAAGTCCGAGGGCCCTACCTTCGACCGTTGTGCAGCCGACTTTGGGTGCTCAGCTTCTTCGTCTTCCCTGCAAGGGCGGTGGCCGGGTTCTCCCGCTGAAGCGACACTCTTACCTGTCTCCTGCTTGGTGACTGTAAATATTTCTAGTGCGCATTATTGGGGGTTATCGAGGTCAGCAGACGTGTGGTCACAGTCTAAAAACGTGGGTCACCTACGTATATATATATATTTTTAATTGACAGCTTCTAAGGAAACATTTATTGATAGTGTGAGGTCGATGGGACATGCGCACGTCTTTCACTTAGCTCTGTGAGCCATTCTTTGCACCGATTGCATATATTCGATGGGTCACGTAGAAGGATGTTACAGTCGGATACAACTCAATGACGAAGCGGCAAATATTCTACCGCCATGCATCCATTTAAAGAGCGTCAAGTGTGTTCGACCGTTTTCGCGACATCACAGCAGGCTGGCTGGTGTCTCCGTGAGACAGGATTAACCGCGACACATGAAAATCGAGCAATTTCGGAGGGCCTCCATGGAGGGCGTTCTTTTAAGGGCCTGTCAGGTTTCGATGAGCAATTTTAAGAAGGTGAAGGCGGGAAGCTAGACGTCGCGTGACAGTAATAACTTCCAGAGAGAGCAGAACTTTTTATTTATTCCAGCGGATGAAGAGGTTCTGGCCCTCCGTCGCTTGGAACTCCCAAAAATCAATGCTGGGCCAATGAAAAAGAGAATTGGGTTCAGATAACAAAACTGAAAAAAAAAAAAAATGCTCTCTCCAGTAATTCTGGACCGTTGTGATGAGGGAAAAGTGGCGATGAGTCGTCGGTGAGGTCTAGTTACCAAGGATGAAAACCCAATTTCCTGATTTTTCACTTCGTCGGCATGCAGTAGAATTTTAGCGCCTATGCTGGAAATCATTAGTTATTATCGGATATTTGCAGGCAATAATGCTTTACAAAAATTCAGCATTGACGAAGTTGTTACCGGCTTACGAGTGAAATTGTTGTGCCTTAATAAACTGATCGAATGAATCGGTATAAACACTGTACGCACAGTCAAGTAATCCTACTTGTAAGTAGTAGGCAAGCTAACGTTTAGTGAATTTGGAAAAATCTTCGCAAATGTTTCATTAAGAACAGTCGCACACATATCAGCAAGACTTCAGGATCTTCTGGCGCATCTATCACGTCAATGCATTCGCCACTTGGGGATGTTATGTATCGAACTGTTTTCATTTTAGAAGTCCATTGTTAGACAAAAAGCTTAGTTGCCTTGTAAGAATGGTTATGTAAGCGTCGGCTGCAACCTTGTATGCACGGCAGATGACGGAGAGATACTTGACGTTGCTGCAGTAGAGCAATATCCGCGATTATTATTATTATTATTATTATTATTATTATTATTATTATTATTATTATTATTATTATTATTATTATTATTATTATTATTATTATTATTATTATTATTATTATTATCTGTTTACACTCCATATCCGTGATGAGCCAGTACGCTCACAGAGAGCGGTGGTGGATCCTTTGCTCGGTAAAAGGCGCGTTAACGGGCGAATGTGACGAGATTTTCCCACTGATGCGAATCGACAACCACTCGGAATTTAATTATATTATATAACGTAGAAGCACCCGAGGCGGCAGTTATGAAACGAGCGGAAAGAGTTACGCCTCGAACGATTTATTCCGCGTCTCCCTGCATACATGTTGCATAAGATAGCATTATTCTCACTCTTGTTGCATATCCTAGTTGTCAGTTGTTTTTATAATTATTCAATGAAATATGTTATTTTATTGGTTTAACATCACACACAATCTACAGACAGCGATGGGGACAGTGGGCAAAACAACTGCATTGAAAGCAGCCTGGCAGCGTCCACTGATTGTCTACATTATGCAATGGTAGAGCTCATAAACATTGTACAAATGATCAAATGGTGGAATGAACGAGAGCAAAAAGAAGATCAGTAATACTCTGCACTTGATAAATCGAAACTGGTAATGCAAAAGCATCTTTACACATGAAAACAAATCTAGATGAACAGCTAGTACAGTACATAAGCAGGTTAGCCACGGTACACATACCGAATGATGGTAAAATACAAGATGAAAACATACGTGTAATATTAATTATTAAGCAGCTGAAAAAGTTAGAAGCGCTGTATTTAGTCAGCATATTGCATGCAATCGCGCGCAACCTCCCAAACTTCATCTAAACCTGGGTCTCGGATACTTCTGTAATGTCTCAAACGCATTTGGTGGCGGCTACCTTCTTGTGTGCACCGCCATATTTCATGTGAAGCTACCTGAAAACTGCCGTGCTGATATGTATATGCTTCGGGAGTTTCTCACCATGCCACCGCTGCCGCAGAGGACGTTAGTATAACGCATTCTGCAGGCCTGACCGGGAACTACATTGGCCGTGCGCAGATGCAAGATGGGCGATCGTTTCAGTGATGACGGCTTCTGAATTTTTAGTGTGGATGCATTTTTTTGTTTGTGCTGAAATCAAATCTTTTGGCACAAGAAATAGCGCATACAGAATACAGCGAGAAAATGTATTTTAATTACTGATGAAATATTGAACTTGTTTTCCAAAAAGGGATTTTTAGAAGCGCACTGTATATATTCTGCCATTTCAAATAGTGTTTTGGCTAGTTTTCGCTTTTATCACAGGAAAGAGATTTATTTATATAAGCGAATATGTATACAGTTCCATCTAAAGTTCTCTGTAGTACGCTACTATACATTACACAGCGGTAGACCCATACCCCGGCGTAGCATTAATGCTGTGCACTGCGCAAACGGCATTCCTTAATCCGCGCAGTAAGGAATTTCATTGAAGACACTGGGCCAGTGGTCTCACGATAAGACAGGGTTATCAACCGGCAATTTTTTATAGCTCTTAAGATTTTATCTCTCATCCACCTTCGTCACCTTTAATGATCGCTATTGCATGCAAAAAGAAGGAGTGTGCATATAGGCTCCTGCGCCACTAAGTGATATATTTTTTTCTACTATTGACAAGAATATTCAAGCGTCGATTTACAACGCAAACGTGCAGGAATTGTGTAGGTATGTAGGCGATTACCTCGTGGTAGTGAATGTGACTAACGCTCAGGATAGAGGTATGGTTATGAGAAACATTCTTGAATTTTTTGCTAGTAACGCGTTCACGTGAAGTTTACTGGCGAGTTACCGCAAGAGGGTCGCATGTAGTTCCTAGATGTGCGCCTTGTATTGAAAGAAACGCGTCTGTGCTGGCAGTACAAGCAACGGTCGAAGAAACAAATTCTTAACTACCAATCCGCCCATTCCAAACTCGTGAAAAAAGCTATAGCAAAAAATTGCATACGCTCTGCTCTTGTCAAGTCGTGCAGCATCATTTGCGTGGTAGCGCCTATGCCCTGCAGCTGAGGCGATTAGAGAAGGCTGGGTTCCCAACAGAAACTGTGGTCTCTGTGGTGGAAAACCAGCGCGAGGGGAAGTTTGGTAAGCGGCGCAAGCAAAGAGGAAATGCACGTTCGCGACTTGTAGTTGTGACCTACAGGCATCAGGTGTGACACCGCCTCAAGAAGGGCGGCGACAAGTGTGCCGTGCGTATTGTATTTTCAGCCCCTGTAAAGGAGGGACGCATATGCCGCCTAGTAAATGACGTCAACGTCATTTCTGCGTCAGCGGCCCTTCTGTGGCGCTGTTAAAAAAATAAACAGATTACTTCAAGGCAAATGTGTTGGGTCAGCCAGGTAGTTGGTAGAATGTCTGCTGATGTGAAGGGAAAAGAAAAAAAGACTGGCATTGCATTGTGCATGTTTCCGATATAGTTATCTGGTCGCGGAATACTTTTATGGCCTTGCGCCCCCTTTTATAGATATACGCCTGTTTGTAGAATAACCTCAGTTGGAGTCCGGTATTCGTGTTGTCTCTTCTACCTCCGTCCGTGTTTTTCGTTGGCTGGAATAATGTCTCACAATTGGGCTAGAAACATAGAAAAATGCCTAGCTTTCTACACTTAGTCATTGCCATCGCAGAAGTAATGCACATTCACCTCGTTTGCAGTCTGCCCATTATCGTCTGTTCTTGTTGGCTCCGTAACATACTCCTCGCTCGTTCAAATTGTTTGGCCATGGCTGCATGGCACGCGCTCTTCATGCACAGATCGGATGCTTAGCTAGCCCCTGTCGGCTTGCAGATAACCGGAACAGTGTACGCAATCTGACTGCATGCGCCACGGCTTGTCAGGGGGGCACTCAGGCTTCAACCACTAGTGCTGGGTGCCCTCGGCCAAGAAGCCGGAGCTATTTTATTGTCCGCAACGATGTGCTCTATTGGGGTCTTGACGGGAAGCTCAAAGTAAAATATTATATGAGGAACGCCTGAGGAAATTGGACAGTAGCAGATGGGCAGCTAAAGTATTTAAATACCTGTACCTAAAAAGCGTTGACTCACAATGGAGGAAAAGAACTAGGAAACTAACTAGTAAGTATGCTAGTAACAAGGACGGAGAAATAAAGAGCATTAAGCAACAGGTGAAAAACACAGAAGGTAAAAATTGGATAAATTCGATGGAAAAGAAACAGAGTGGGGAATTATACCGAAAGTGGAAAATGCAGATCAGGAAGGAAGATTTCTTTGATAACTCAAGAGGCAGTGCCCTACTTTTTGAAGCTAGATCAGGTTGCCTTAGAACACGCAGCTACAAAAAGAAATTTAACAATGGAGATGACGCATGTGCAGTATCTGGTAAATCCACAGAAACAATTAACCATCTTATACTCGAATGTAACGGTATCCATCGGGAAGTTGGTGCAGGCGCAATCACTGTTCCTGAAGCTCTGGGGTTTAGAGATAACAGTGGCCGGGTGAATAAATCGGCGGTGGAAACTATAGCAAAAAACGACTGGAAGATTGGTGGCTTAAAAGCAGAGAAGTGACATAATGCTAGTAATGTAAAAAGAAAAATTTAATAACTAGAATGATGGTTTAGTTAACCAATCTAAATCAATAATTAAGATATATGGAGAAAAATAAGCATGACAGCTACTGCTACCACCCCGTTTCAAAGGGGACGCTCCTATATTCCATCCATCCATCCGACATCCCCCTGCAGTAGGTGCGGGGTTCGAACCGCAGTTGCACGGTATGTACACCCACCGGCCTGCTGCTTTGCTTTTGGAGGGGTGAAATGATTGAACAAATGGGTCGCTGACCCCATCTTGAGAAGAGCGAGTACCTAGTGCGCTCTTCGGAAAGGCTGCCTCCGCACCATTAAGATCGAGTCGCCTTCGTCGGGTGCTCGGGGTTCCCCTATGGATCGTCTGAAGCGCCTGTAATCTATGCGGATTCCCGGTGTGCCTCAAAACATAGCTCCTTCTCACGTCACGCCGGGGAGTGGGGAGGGGAGGGCGGGGCGGCATTTGGGACACCAACGATTTTGGCTAATGGCTGCGCGCGTGTTGCCTATCCCAGAGGCGCTTAGAACAGACGCTGCGTCACAGTGCGGCTAAACCGTTTCTCCGTTTGATGTTTGCGGGTTAGACTTACTCAATGACTGACACATCTGGCGGCGGTGTACTCCATGCACCACGGAACAGTGTACGAATGATCGGAAGGTAAGGTTTCATATTTGACATGGCTATTGTTGGGCATAAAATGTGGATTCAGCCGCAGCAGTAGGGCGAGGCAAACGGAGATGAAATACTGCCAATGTTTGCCTACCAGACTAACACCGAACTTTCACTCGCGTTAAATTTATTGATGCAGGGGTCGAAAAACGCTCTATGAAAATATTCTAATCTGCGCTCGGAAGAGAGCATTGCGGTACAATTGCTGATTATGAGGTAGCTTATACGTTTTCGGCCCGACGCTACAGCCGAGCCCCAGTACAAAACTTAGTATTCTCAGCATTCCCAGGGGGATGAAGTGGTGTTTAGAAAACGCGCGTTGATGGTAGCGCCACACCTGGATAATATTTAGAAAAGCAAAACGGCATGCTGGACAGCAGAACGCAAGAATATGTCGCAGACGACACTACAAAATACAACCACGACTCCGACCCTAAAAAAGGCGGAAAATTTGTAATCTCTATCCCCCCCCCCCTTTTTTTTTTGCTTTGTTGATGATCTGTGTATGTGGTACTAGCATGTACTATGCACACCTCGTGACGTCAGAATCGCCGCGGTTGCATTAACGGGAGGTTATGTTGAGTGTTACGGTTATGCTGAAGCCATACAGAATACATATAGGGGAACTCGTACAATTCAAAACATACTACAGATTTAAGCGATGATTTGTCCCAAAGTGAAAGAGAGTTTGCAAATAAATACAAGGGTCGCATGCTTTAACTGAACGAATTTACTTTCATGTCATAATGCGGCAGAGAAATACTAATAGATGTTAGTAGTACCCGAGAATATTGGAAATGACTCTGTGCTCTTAACTGTCTCTTTGGATCTATAATTAGCAGTACCTTTGTGCAGTTGCAAATGAACTTGCTTCGTGCAGTTGCAGGTACGATTATCGTGACCTGACGAGTCGTGGCCCGATGCATTTTTTTTTAATCAATATAGCTCTGGCCCCTTACCATGTATTGTGAGTAAGTGAGTACAGGCAGTGAAGCGAATGCAAATTTTCATATTCATTAGGGGCATTGAATGCAGAAAAGGAAAAAGACGCACGTTCGCAGAGTGCAGGCTCCGAAAGCTGTTTCGATGCTGTCTGTCTCGGACTCTTGCTGCTTTTGTAGAAGTGAGGTCTGTGACCCCTCACTACACGCCGCGGTCACCACGTTCCTTTTTCCCATGCTACCACGATTGTATCTGGTGGAATGTATTGCTCTATCTTGCTGCCATACATTTTCAGTCAGGCCGCACTATCCAGAGCGGCTGTTAGAAATGATCTATAAGCCTTCGTGATATTTCCTCATGTGTAGCATCTATTGATGAGCCCCTGTTCACTTAAATATCCAACAAATGATAATAACTGAGCTCGATGAGCTCGTCTAGGCAACTATACAAATATATATCAGGGCGTCCGTGTTGTGGACAACTCATACTCTCAACGCAGAAAAAAGCGCGCGAGTCAGGCACGCACTGAATGAAACTTTCGTCTGCGTTGCGTTAAGCGGTCATGTGGTGTCTTTCTTACTCTTTTTCCGTATTTGCTCACTTCGCTCAAAAATAAAAGTTGGCCTCCATTCCGAGACACTCAGACGCAGGTAACGATCAGGCTTATTTGTACGTGCAGTAATCTCTGCATATATTAATCGCGATAGACGTGGCCATCGCACGAGATAAGGTCGCGATACACTGTAGGTCTCGACATTCGAAGATAACAGAGCTCGCAAGGCCGTACGCAAGAATGGCTTCGTAAGTGGCTCTTCTATATATATATATATATATATATATATATATATATATATATATATATCTAGCTGCCCTTCCTCGAAGACTGCCCAAAGGATCTCGGGGTTTTTACTTTTCTTTTTCCTTTCAACGTAACAAGAATCGTGCAACCAACCTCACGTCATGCTTGTTCGCTCTCGTACCAGCCCCTATTTGTTAGCTTTTTGATCTTTTCCTTTGTCTTCCCCGCGGCGGCGGGAGCAATAAAGGCGGGGCTTTCCTGTATGGCGCCGTTTCACCTTGCCACCTCTTTCATTATTTTCTTTTTCTCTCTTTATTTCGGGAGTGCCACAAAGGGTATGCGACGTCATTGCGGGCGAGGGAAAACTTGCGTGTTGCGTCCTGGCGGAGAGTTCAGAAAACAAAGCGAAACGCGCACGAGCCGAGGACGCGCAGTCGGCAGACGATAAAAGAAAAAAAAAAAATGAATGGGAAGAGGACTCGCGCGACGTACGCATACCACGTGGTCGGTCGACGCGGCGTCGCGCGCATGCCGAAAGCGGCAGCTGTTCGCGCTCGTTACTCGAAAGGCCGGCACTGCGGCTTCGTATGTGCGCGTTGAAGACTGGTCGAAGAACTCCGCCGATCGCGCAGAAGTGAAAAACCGTTCGGAGCGTAGTTTCCAGCTGCTTCTTCGCGTCGACGCTTTGCGAAAGCCGATCTTGGCTTGTAGCGGCAGAGCGCGAGGATTGTCGTCTGCTAGTAACGCCGGCGTCGTCTGCTCGACGTTCCAATCGGCAACCGCCGGTTGCGTCACTCACCGCTGCTTTGAAATCGGTGAGTTTCCCTTCTCGGTACCTCTTTCAAGATATTTTAAGTGCGCGCATTTACGGTGCCTGCGTTCGTTGGCAATAAACACCTATATGAAGATTGTACGACAGCCGGCGAACCATGCGTGGTTTCAAAGCGAACGTGAGGGCAGCCGTAAGGAACGCCCATAAATGCGACGTAAATGCCTTTCTCTCTGGGGCTCTTAGTTTGAACATCAGAACTTCTGTGTGTGCTTTGCATTCGCAAGCAGCTTCCATGGAATACAGATTTCATGAAAAGCGTGCCTCAAAATGCGGCTGATGTAAAGTTGCATGCTACTTGCGGGCGTCCCGTTATCGTGCAGCTGATCGATACGGCTTAATTTTCTCGTTTCAGACGTTTTCGCGTCATTATTTATATTTTGGGACGGCAAGCCCAGGGTACTTAAAGTGAAATCCCGCCGGACCAGACAACTATGACGTTGCGCATGTAGCAGTTATGTTCGATGAGACGGTTCTTCAATTACCATTGTTCATTCTGTAATGCCCGCTGAAGCTTTTGTCGGCATTTTGTATCTCAAGGATTACCGCAATGTGGATGTTAAAGGTTTGCGTCGATTAAACACGCAGTATATAATATAACTGGTTTTAAATTTGCAGCAGTGTGTATTCGTATCCAACCGTGTGTCTGGAAAATGTATAATTGCGTGCCGGTGGCGCGGTCTTATCAGTGAATGATAGAACTGCGAATGTCGCGACTAATAATCATTTCTTTTTGAAGCGATTCGCAGTGTATTGTGCAGTCATGAGTTATACTTGCCTGGCGAAAACCCGAAAGAAGGGACCGTCACATTTGGCTTTCGAAAACGGCTTGAAAGGCTGTCAAGGCCGTACTATTCTGCGGATTCTGCATATTTGGGACTGCAACTTAAGGTGGAAATTAGGGTTCAACAATGCCACGTGGACTCAATTCAGATCCGGATGAACTCGGCTGCTACATTCTCCACTGCCCCTGCAGAGGCGATTTTGTGGAGGCATGGCTTTCACAGTTCACACCGACAAATAAATGCTCGGATAACTGGCCATTTCACACTTCGAGCAAAAGAAAAAAACAACAATCAGTAGGCGACCAGTCGTTGCATGCAGCAGTGTCCTTTACCTGAACCCTCCTGACTGGATTGCAGCAAGATGCATTGTTGCGCTAGCTTGTTCACTGTTTGTTGGCGGCAATGGCTGAGCTTAAGGCGCAAAAGCAGCATAAGAAGTGGATAAACAAGACGGGCGCTCACTTGGTAGCAGTTTTATTCCGGAACGCGGCAGGACAAAGAGGAATACCGATTACAAAAAAAACTTATACGGAGCTAACAAGATACAAACAAAATGAAAAAAAAAAAGCCTTCATTAATGAGGCTGTCTCGATTAAGAGCTTTCCTAAACGCGTAATATTCGTTACAGCACTGCGGACCTGTCGTTAACACTCGGCATCTTTTTCCCTCTTATGTGATTCGCTTCCAAAAGCTGACGCGCGACAGTATTAAGCGATAGCTTGTACAACTCTTTCGGTCCAAAAGCCGTCGGCGCAATAGTCGTCTTAATAGTATTGTCGGCAAAGCGTGACGGAAATAATCCGGGGCAGCTTAACAAAAATTGTATTATAGTAAATTGTTATTCTAGTGATTGATGGTTGATTTGGTGTGTGATACGCGAGAGTGAATGAAAGCATTGCAGTTAAGTAAATAATTGATGAATTAAACAGGAAAAAAAAGGAAAGGGGGCCAGTTCAAATGTCGAATCATGCTCAGAATGTAAAGCCAATGCTTGATGATGCTGATTAAAAAATTTTAGAGTCTGCAATTTATCAATTAATTTAAATAATTGAAAAAGAAAGCCTTCAAAGGCGTCAAACTGCTCAGAATGAAAATACACTGTTCAAAGTATCTGGGGTAAAACTTTGATCTCCACCAAATACGGGATGGGCGTCAACCTATCGGCCTAGACGGCGGCCTGGAGTCCTTCAACGTGTTCGACCAGTCGGATTACACCTAGCTGAGTGTCAGTGTGTGTGTGCTCAACAGTAGCCTTCAAAAATCCTGCTTTTGTCTTTTGAATTATATTTTCGATTTCTGGACATGTTCATATCATATGTACTAGATAGAAACTATATATGTATATATATATATATATATATATATATATATATATATATATATATATATATATATAAACAGCTGCCTGTGTGCGTAAGACGCTATAGTGTTACACCATTAACGGCGGAGCATAAGTGTACGTTCCCATAATTATTCTGGCTTCTGCCTATTATTTATTCCAATGTGGCCATGCACGCCTTACCTTCTTTAATTCGTGAATGCGGGCGTTTGGAAGGCTTTTTTCTTGATCGGGTATTGAAGAACTGTGTATATAATAAACAAAAAAGCGCGTCAGCGAGCCAGCCTTATGACTGGCAATTTTTCATTTCTTTTTTATTGCAAAGGCATTAGATGTCCTATTACCAACGAAGCGCGGCCTGGTATGGCGTGTGAAAAGAACACGAAAAAACAGGAACAGGTCAAAGATCGATAAAAAAAAAGTGTTCCGATTGGTGCCAAATTATCTAGGGAGGTTCCTTTAACCAAAAAAAAAGTAGTTAAGCTGAAAACAAAACTGGACTAACTTGGTTAGGGTGACAATTGAACCCGTGGCGCTTGGACTGCCAGACGGGGACGCTACTCACAGGCTACGAAGGCTCTTTTTTTCTTCTATTTGTTGCATGGGAAGACTTCCGAGAAGCAGTAACGAACAGGGTATGCATGAAATCACTGAGCTGCTGAGTCAAGGTGGGCCTAATGAGCGCTCGATGCAGTCAGCGGTAGTGATAGTGAGGTCAGCCGGTAATGTCCCTTCCATCGACCAAAACGGTGCTCCGGAACGGCGTCATTAGAAAATCTTTAATGAGTGACGCGGTATGATGAAAAACAGGACATCAACGCTTTCACATCCAGAGTACGTAAGCAGTTTTAAGCGTCCTCCTCCGTTGTTGGCTCTTTGCATTCGTTTTCTGCTCCTGGCCGATCTTAATGGCCAGCAGTCTTCCCAACCGAGCACCCATCCTGTCCACCTACTCATTCACGTCTTCGTCGTATACAGTGGTCAACCTTCGTGCCAAGAAAGTGTTTCAGTTTGTTTCTGCATGCGCAGTGTTTACGGATGTGTGCCGCACACATGCGAACTTGTACGCCCTGCAAACACGCGCCGCACAGCCGCACGTATACGTCGAGCTATCTCGTTATACAAATATAGTAATTCGATGCCGGATGCGCGCGGCGTTGGCGCGTGCGGTGTGCGTGCTTTCCCGGTCAAGAAGTGTGCTCATGCATAGTGCGTGTTAGGGCCGACTCAAAAGCGCCGGACAACGTATGGAATACCGACGGCCCGGTCGTACAGTATTCTCCGGTAAAGGCTTTCAGAGTGGAATATTTATTTCAGGGGAATTAGTAGTTAGCTCCAGCAAGCACCATGGACGTCCTCGTATATATACCATGCAGTCTAAGAAAGATGCTGAAGTTTCTGAAATCTTCGTGCTTGGAGAAGCGTTTCAACGTTGCCATGTTGACGTAAAGTCTGGGACACCGTCTGTTGGTTCTTTTCCTGGGCTCAAGCGCCAACTTCTAACGTATCGGCCAGGTGGGCCTTTCTTATGCATGCGCAGCCACATTGACACATATCTGGTCAGAAGGCTTTCTTTCTTTCTTTCTTCCTTTCTTTCTTTCTTTCTTTCTTTCTTTCTTTCTTTCTTTCTTTCTTTCTTTCTTTCTTTCTTTCTTTCTTTCTTTCTTTCTTTCTTTCTTTCTTTCTTTCTTTCTTTCTTTCTTTCTTTCTTTCTTTCTTTCTTTCTTTCTTTCTTTCTTACGTTGATGCTCTAATAATCACCGGTGTGTTTCTGAGATAAGTGCCCTGCCAAGGCTCTTATCCTTTCGAGCTTCACGTGGCGTCCCGTCCGCGAGGGAAAAGAAATGGAAATGGCATTAGCGTAACGCCGTCCCTTCTTATCGGCCAAGGTCGCACGGATCTCTCGATATCTACTGCTTTGGCAATCAGTCGGCACAGCTATATACCGTTACTCGGTCGTATAACACAGAGCGCATTCTTGCTGTGCGTCTGTATATACGATGGCTCCGTACGCGGAATTTCCTGTCTTCGTGGTACCTTTGTCGGCTGGCTCCTTTCAAAGCTGTCCGCTTCCCCTAAAAGAAAGTGGTCCTGGAGGAATCTACTCACCTTGCATCCTTCCATTCCCAACAGCAGAAACGCGGCTCTCTCTAAGCATCGCTATTACTTTTGCTTTTCTTAGTATCGCCAGAGTCCTTCAATGCCTTGAAGGACTATGGTATCGCGGAATAGGTTCTAGATCAAGATTGAGCTAGAGGAAGTCCGTATAGCGTATCCACTTCCGTATTTTCAGCCTTTAGCTACAGTTCAGTTCAGTTCAGTCGTTCAGTCGTGTCCGACTCTTCGTGACCCTATGGACCATGTTACGCCACGCTTTCCGGTCTCTATCTTCCTAACATCGCATAACTTCATTTGCAGTGCCTCGAGGATGCCTTCTAACCATCGTGTTCGCCTTAGCTACAATGAACTAGAATTCTAGTTCACTGCACTTTAGCGTCGTTATCGCCTTCGCTCAATTTTGTTGCTTTTGCATCGCGACTTCTCGAGCACTTAACACCCGTGCGACGTATAGTAATCCGTTAACTGATGACGTAAAAGCCCGAATGCATGTCTACCTCAGTCCCGCCCATCCTGTTCACTTCGGAAATAATTGACCTTGGCACTGCGGAGCCGCAGCGGACTTTGTGTAGTGAAAGTTGCCGGTATAGGCCACGTAAATATATTTTGACCCTTTTTCGACGTAGTGGCGAGTTAGATACGCGAAACGCTGATCACAGCTTGCTTTTTCTTTCATCTTTTTGAAATAATCCCTTAGTGCAGTCGCCAAGCGGCTTGCGGGAGAGGCGTATACGCCCTTTGCTTCAGTACTGTTCTCGCCCTTTTGCACATCGGCGCGAGAAAAGGCGAAAGATGTTGAAAGAAGACGGCTTTGCTTCGTGATCCTTTCCTATCAGTGTCGGTCGATGCTTTCTCGCTGCCATTTTTCTTGTCGGTCATTCGAGCTCCTTGACATTTTTTCTTAAATGACCAGAGACAAGCACATATATACTGTCCCTGCATGTCATGTGCAGCAAAGTTCGTGGATTTCGCCCTACCGCCTCCGCGATAAAAAAAGAAAAAAAAAAAAAGAAAAAGCAACGGCTATCACACGATATCTGGGGCAAAGGGAGGAGCTCGGTCCAAGTGCGTCAGGCCAGTGTGAAATTAATACAGACTGCATCCACGTACGTCGTGCTTTTCGAACCCTCACGAAGATCTAGTTTCGGCACTCGCTTATAGCACCTAGTCCGGCTACCGGATGTGACAACGCCGTTCGAGAAACTTCGCTTGAAAACCCGGTGCTCCCCAGTGGCCACTTCACTATGGATGAGAGACAGTGACGCGCCCTATGCGCTAAGGAGGCAGCTGGACCTGCAACTTTTCTAAGGTCACTCAGTTCCTTTGAGTTTATTTCTTTCCTTCGCATTCCAAGCAACGCTGTGCAGCTCCACAGTGAACGACGCATGAGGCACGGCAGTCTCAGACTCTTCCAGTTTTGCTCCATTCGGAGCGCCAGGTTGTGGTACGTGGATGTTGCGGGGAGTTCAGCAACTCGTATAGTCGTAAAGCTGTCGCCTTCATCACATAGGGAGACCGACGCTGAAGGCGCACAGCTTACACAATGAGGCAAGGCTCGCTTGATTGCAGTGTTAAACAGACTGACTGGCAGACAAAGAGGTGGGCGGTGCCGAATTACAGTGAATTACACACGGCGGGAAGTGGGCAGTCTCTGCTCGTGGCTGTGGGTCATGGGGAAACCCAGCAGTCCCGAGGCGAAGGCCGCCGCTGGTCTTGCACGCGATCTACCTGTGTCGAAAGGGGCCACTTGTGCTGCCCGCCTCCCATCGTTGATTGCCCTTTCTCACTCCAATTTGTTCGCGGCGTCCGTTTTGTCGTGGCGTCATGCCTCGAAACCGAGAACGACGACAAGAGGTGCGGAGGAAGGCCTAATGTGACCGAGGAGCACAATTGGCGCATGTACCAAACACTTCGTCGTCTTCGGCCGCTTGACGTGTGGCGACGACTCACGGGCTGACAGTGCACACGGATACAAAACCGGACGAGTTAGAATTGCTAAATGCTGGAAAATAGCGCAAAAACCGGCGGCAATGAAGGAAAGGGCGCACACACACGAGTGCAATAACCACTACATCACCTTTTAATTCTTGTTTCCGGTCCAATTCTCTTTTACTTGAAGGTGGTTTCAAGCGGGGGCTGACAGAAATTTACCCTTCGCTTTTAAAGTGTCACCATTGGGGTCGCGGTAGGGATTTCTTTCATAGTTTTCATATATGAAAGAATTTACACTGTTAATAGCGAAACGCAATGGCCATGTGTGGAACTTGACACAGGTTAGTTTTATTCAATTTTCTTCGCATTGGCTAAAGTTCCCAAATACTAGACACTTTATAAACCCAAAGCCGACGGCTAGTTCGAGTCCACGAACCGCAAAAAAGTGGCAAATTCAATAAAAATAACCTGTACACAAATGCATGGCCCCTCTGACAATATGTGTAGGCGACATCAAATTCACAATAGTCGGAAAGAGCCCACAACACTCTGTTAGAACATAAGCATATCAACAAAGCATACCCCCCAAATCATAACTATATAAAATATCGCAATGAAAGGTGCGTGCAACGTACGTATGCAACGCTGGACATTAAGTGCAATTACAAACTTTTCTTCTATCGGAGAGAAACAAAATAAGAGGAAATTGAAATTTCAGGGCCTATTATTATTTTTTTTTTTTCGCTTGGCAGGTGCCAGCGGAACTGCATGATTCTTTTAGGTCAGTGCGTGGCGTTTTCCACTTCTTTACGACAACCAACTTCACTGCCCAAGGCTGACTTTTTCTGCTCAATGCTTAGTTTCAGTTTGGCGAAAGAAATTTATAAACTATATCTTGTCATCACAAGATGGTGGTCTCGTTTCTTGCTTAGACATCGTGGATAGACTCCGATTTTGCTTCTTACTGTTGGTCACGTGCTACTTACTATGAGAGCACTTTGCGCGCCTGACGAGGTTGTCTCGTGATTCACGCCCTAACGGCTGCGCAAACGGATACAACGGCCTGAAACAAGCCAGCCGCAAATTTAGCGCGCGTTATTTAGGTATATGTACTGTGGTTTAGGCTCAGTGCTTGCGTGCTTAGCCTTTGGTATGAAATGGGGAAATGCGATCTCAAATCGCGATGTACTGTCGGCACACGACATATGTAAATGGCGTCGAGTATTTTCTCTTCAAGCACTCGTCAGCGCTCAATTTAATTTACCTGAACTGTGACACATGCCCTGCAGCGGAAATCTTGGGATTAATTTGGACCCCTTAGTTTTCTTTCACGTGCACAGACGCCGTACAGCGTGTATACGGCGCCTTTCTAATTTTTACCGTTTCGAAACGAAGTCCGAATAGACGGGATTCGACCCCAGAATCTCTGGCTCAGCAAACTAATGTCATCTTCACGAGCCGCAACGGCGAAAAATCGCTAGAAATGTTCACGGGAAGAGCGGCGCGTTGTTTGCGCTGTGCCTCAGGGGACCGGCCGCTCCGTCTTGGTCGACGGGAAAACAAGCGGCGAAAAAAGCAGTGCAAGTGGACACGGCGAACGAAGAAAAGAAAAAGAGTCAGAGGTAAACCGCTGAAAATGTCTCGTTCACGTCACAAGTGACGCACTCTAAATGCGTTGACGCGTTCAAGCGGCGCTGTTTCTGTAGACACGCCTGGCTGTTTTTCCGCCCAGCATTCGTCCAAACCCTCGCATCGCACGACCAACATACTACGGTTAACTATATACACGGGGCTAATCTTTGTCGATTTTTCCTCGAAGCATTCGACCGCCTAATTTGGTGCCAAACGGGAGTAGTAATTTCCCGTAATGAGTGCCTCTTATGTAATGACGGAGCGCGCTGCTGAAGGATGGCGTTGTTTTTGAAAGCCTAGGTTGAGCGAGGGGATGGGTAAGGGCAAGGACGCCGCCTCTAGCCTGGCGTAAGTATCTCTTCTTTTTTTTTTTTTTTTTTTTTTTTGCTTTCAAAGCGTCTCTGCAGTTTCTTGTGCAGGCGCCTTCTTTGATAATGTAGTGATTCGCGGTGGAAAACGAATAAAACGCTGCTCTACTCGAATTCGAAAAAGAGTAAATTGAGCTTTATTCAGTACTCCTTTCTGCTGCGTCGTAAAGGCCACTGAGCAAAAAAATAAATAAAAACTATCCGAATACGATGTGGAATCATCCATTATAACCGTGATGTCTGCAGAGCTGAGTGCTCGTCCATTTCTCCTCGCGCTCTGTTCGTGATTCATTTCAGCCACTTTCGCACTGGCGAGTCGCAGAGGTCGCGCGACTGGATTCGTTACAGAGTAGCAGACCGGGACAAGTCGCCAGCAACCCGCTGGAGGGCGTCGCTCGCTGGCCGATTTATTCGCGACTTCTTAACTCCTCGGGTAATGTGCGGCGCTACAGGATGGCACGAACGGAGGATACAAGAAAATAACCTAGGTTTTAACCTGTCTTATAGTTTAGGCGGAAAGGCGATAGAGCAGCGCCTCCCCAGTTTAATGCATGCAGACAATGTTGTGCTGTTAGCATATAGCCAGGAAGACTTGCAAACTCTAGGGAATTATTGCGGAGACGAAGGGGACGCTCTAGGCTTCAATTTTAGCGCAGTTAGGTCGGGTCCGATGATTTTCAACGGCTCACCTGATCAGGGTCTTAAAATACAAGCCCGTGAAATACCCGGAACGGCAGAATATAAATATCTCGGGGTATGGGTAAACGAAGGATTGGCATACATTGAAAAGCATGAGCAATCACTTAGGGCAAAAGGGCGACAAATGCCGGGATAATGAAGCATAGGGCATTGGGGGATACAACAGGTATGAGGTTTCCAGGGGTATTTGGAAAGGAATTATGGTGCCCGGGCTTACTTTCGCGAATTCGGTTTTGTGCCTAAGAGCAGAGGTACAGTCGACATTAGAAATAAATCAGAGAGGCGTAGGACGATTAGCACTCGGTGCCCACGGCGAACCACAAATGAGGCGGTACAGGGAGATATATGGGCTGGACATGTTTCGAAGTACGGGAAGCTGAGAGTAAAATATTACATGAGGGACGCCTGAGGAAATTGGACAGTAACAGATGGGCAACAAAAGTATTTGAATACCTATACCTAAAATGCATTTACTCACAATGAAGGAAAGAAACTAGGAAACTAACGAGTAAGTATGCTGGTCATAAGGACGAAGAAATAAAGAGCGTTAAGCAACAGGTAAAAAACACAAAAGGTAAAAATTGGATAAATTCTAACGAAAAGAAGCAAGAGTGTGGAACTATATCGAAAGTGGAAAATGCAGATCAAGAAGGAAGATTTCTTTGATAACTCAAGATGCAGTGCCCTACTTTTTGAAGCTAGATCAGGGTGCCTTAGAATTCACGCAGCTACAAAGAGAAATTTAACCATGAAGATGACGCATGTGCAGTATGTGGTAAATCCGCAGAAAAAAATTAACCATCTTATACTCGAATGTGATCGTATCCATCCGAAAGTCAATGCAGTCGCAGTCACTCTTCCTGAGGCCCTGGGGTTTAGAGATGCAAGCGGCCGGGTGAGCTGCTTCTTAGAGATAGGCTAGGATGGAACTCGAGCCCTTCGGTACTACAACTGAATCCCGAGTCAAATACGCTGCTGTTAAGCCACGCAGACATGTTCTTACGGTTTGGTTAAAACGAAGCTTTATGTACATGTCGCGCGGTCATTCACATAATCTATCAGCTATAGAGTATGTGCCAAAGATTATGTGTGGTACAATAGAGGCACGCGTGGTTGGCGAGTAGCTTAGCCACTAATGCAAACGAACGAAAATTCGCAAGGTCAGTCTTATAAACCGGAGCAATTTAGGCTGCCGCATCATGCCTTTAAGAAATGAAGGCCTTATTCCCCTTGATTTATATTTTCTTCTCTTTCCTCTGAAATGTCATTGGTGTGTACCTATACGGAAAGGGGGAGGAGGAAACGGTGAAGACATGGTAGAACCGAGGAGGTTTGAATAGGAACGAAGGTTCAGCAGTCAGGAACAGTAATTATACTCATTATCACCTCTTTCCTCGTTTAGGTGACATTTCTACATAGCGTCTTCCTTGTCGGGTTGTTACGTGTTCCGCCTCCTTATTCGCGTAACACTCGAGGCGAAATGCAATCGTGCATCCTGCAATATCCTACAAAGTTGGTCGAATGTGCCCCTTTGCAATGTAGTGTGCTTAGGGTTCTATATATATATATATATATATATATATATATATATATATATATATATATATATATATATATATATATATATATATATATATATATATATATATATATATATATATATATATATATTTTGCTTCTTGGCACGTTGTTTTCGTTTTCGTACCAACCACTGTATCCCCTGACTGGTTATGCGAGAGGGAATTGCCTACGGTTATGCGATCGAACCCATGTCTGGTTCTAAAAAGGCCCATGCACTTTGCGATGCCAGTACGCGTTTGAGGACCCAAGTGGTTAATATAGAACCTTCCGCTTAGACCAGTTGCCGCTGTTGGATGTTAAACGCCACATAAGTGCTTGATGGGACGTTGAAACACATATTTATGTGTGTCACAGCGAGAGCCTAGTGTCCCTGGATTTGTGTGCTCACTAGATTAGTAAGCAGAGCCTGTAGGTTCTGGTATTCTTCATGCTATAGATGACTTAGGAGGGCAATTGCACAGCTTCTGCCCTTCCAATTCAATAATGTTCCACGTGACCTTCCCAATAACACAGGACAGTACCGGGCATTCTACGTCCGCCACTATGGACGAGGAAGGGGGAGGGGGTGTCAGTGAACAGTGCCAAAGATCAATCTTCACGGGACATAAATCGCCTACAAAGTAGAATCGTTACATCACCACTGTTACAGCGAAATTGGTGCAGCTTCAGCCTAAAATGATTACATTACTCATTTCTCAATAATAAATACGGGAAGAAACATGCGCATATGAGTTCTTTCGTTTCGTTCACTACTTGCTTGCGTAATACACGTGTGTGTCATGACGATCAGTTTCTCTACCCTTGTCTGCTCTCTGGCACTGTTATCCATGGATGGTGGCTTCATTGTCGGCTCTTTACAAAAATGCAATCCCGAATACGAAGACAGGCGCTTCTTCGATTGCACTTGTTCGCATTCACAGGTGAAAACTGAGTCGGCGTGGAAATGCGCGCCCACGGAGGAAACTCTGTTGTTGCGAGACGCAGACGTCATTTGGAGCCAGCTTCTCTTTCCTTAAGCCCTTCCTGTTGGACATCGCACGGGCGGTGCGAGCTTCCTTGTGTTTGGGCGCTGTCGCGTGTGTTGCAGTTATGGGCGCGCCTCGTGCTTGCGGCCTCTGTGCTGCCTCCTTCCTCTGTTCTCTTCTAGAGGAACTTCGACTTCCGCTCAACGGATGCGTTCGCTGTTGCGCCGCTCGACCCTGCTTCGTTCGTCGCGTGTTGCGGGGCACCCAAGCACGCACAGCTACTGCTCCCTCAGCGTGGCGAGACCCTCGCCGTACGCGTCCGACGCCCGCGGCTCACGCTGCTTTTGCGCAGCGAAGCGTACAGTGTACAAGGATTCCTGTCTGTATTGTAGGAGGGCAGAACAGCGAGATGGTACCGTGAGCTGGGCCTCTAAACGTTTTCAGCTTCATTCGGTGCGGTATGCCATGCTCTGCCACTGCACTGACTGTATCTACTTCTTAGCCGGTGCTAGATAACACTGCCAAATGCGGGAGGTACTGCGGGGGGCCCGCCTGGCTGACTGCTACCCGACCGCACAGCTCATGCATGGTGACGAGGGCGAAGGCGGCGGAGGCCAATGGGATTCTATACTAGAGAAAACCGACTGCTTAATTAAGTTCCAAATCTCTCTCTCCCCAACTTTTGTCCGAAATCTTCTTTCCCGAAATTAATGTTTTTACTGCTACTACTACTACGCGACCTTTAGCGCTACTGCTGGCCCTTCTCATTCTCCAAGCGCCTTAAGGAAGATAATGAGAGACGTGTGTGCGAAGAAGAAGTGGGGGGGGGGGGGGGGGGGAGTATTTCAGCTTGTGTGCCCCAGAATTCGCGCCTAGATGAGCGCGTTCCCAAAAAAGGCACATTTTTCCAAGAGAAGTCATTTGTGAACGCAGGTGTATCGCGTGTATATGCAGGTGTATATGCGACTTCACTATAAGTATATGCACATATATATCTACCCTCGGGAATATCGCAGTCATTTTGCTATTGACGCTTTGGCTATAGTCAAAAACTCCCCCCAGTGTTTTGCTACATGGAAGTTTTAATTACTCGATTGGTGCGAAGTTTATAATACCTTGCTTTGCATAGGAAAATTGCTCCATTCGCTTCGATATTTCCATAAAAGTACGGTACAATGTTCCGCGGTTGCATCAGACATTAAAGCCGCAATGTTCTAGAAAGCTGGACTATTGGAAGCAGAAAGTCCATCACGCTAGTCGGTGACGCGAACTTGTTGTGCTGCTTGTTTTGCGGTGTATTTGGACGAGGCATTGCTTCATGTAAACTGTATTTCACAATTGATCATCATCATCAGCCTGACTATACCCACTGCAGAGCGAAGGTCTCCCATATTTCTCCAATTAACCCGGTTCTGTGCTAACTGTATCCACTTAACCACTGCGAAGCTTCTTAACCTCATCCGCCCAACTAACTTTCTGCCGCCCCCTGCTACGCTTTCCTTCCCATGGCACATTTACGAGGATAAAATCCCTAAGCGACACACGTGCAATCGGGGCCTCGTTAGTGGAGGACTCCGGATTCATTTCGACCGCGCCCCGCCGGGGTGGCGCAGACAATAAAAAAAAGAAAAGAAAAAAAAAGCCGGGGGCGCGGCGTTTACGGCGCTCGACTAATGTGCCCAAGGAAGCGGGATCGAATCCCGGCCTCGGAGACTGCGTTTCGATGGAGGTGAAACGAAGAGGCGTCCGTGTGCTGTGCGATGTCAGTGCACGTTAAGGAACCCCAGGTGGTCGAAATTTATGGCGTGTCTTATAGCCTAAGTCACTTTGGGACGTTAAACCCCACATACCAAACCAAATTAAACCAAACCAAGCCATTTCGACCGCTTCGGATTCTCTAAAAGGCTCGTGTCCTTCGCACAGCACACGGGCATTTTTGTACTCCGTCTCCGTCGTAACACGGCCACCACGGCGGGGATTAGATCCATCGACGTCGGCATCAGCTGGTGAAGCCAAAGCCACATAGCCAACACTTTGGATTCCTCCAAGAATATTCGAGAAAATTCTAATTACTTTATAAGCAAACGCTGAAGCGATGCTTGTAAAGAGAAATTAAATACAACAATATTTTCATAGTCGAGACGAACCCTTAGGTAATGCATAAAGAGTGTACTAGGATGGACGCCTTGATCTGCTTAATCAAACACAGATCCTAATCCATCCTGAACGAAATAGAATGAAAATGTCACGGGCTAATACATGATAGCAAGAAAAGAAACTGATATACGTCACAATGTATAGGGTCGTTCTCTTCTGAGCTGGCGCATTTTCCAAAAACAACAAAAACGCTTATGCTTGTGGAAACTAGACGGTAGATATGGCAACCCCAGGTTTCCAAGCCTAACGTGACTGAATCACACTTCTGCTACTGACCATATTGATCACAGTCGTTCTCGAGTAAAGCAATCTTTTAATATGTAGGCGCTTTCTTGTCTTTGAGAACTTTCCAATGAAGGCGAAAATCAAGGCGCCCGTGTACTGTGCGATGTCAGTGCACGTTAGAGAAACCCAGGAGGTTGAACTTTCCGGAGCCCTCCACTATATGTTGTCATTCGTAGCCTGAGTCGCTTTAAGACGTTAAACCCCGTAAACCTCTTCACGTATGTAAAATACGTCGTTCCTGCCACGTCCTCACGATCACTTTCAGTAGTTTAGGCGTTTCAGTTACTTTTCCACATCGTGGTCTTCACATTACCGAGCAATAACCATAACCATGCATGCAAGCTCTAAATTCGAAGCTCTGAGAGCCACCCCGTCCGGCGGTTGGCTGTATGGTGTGGAGTCATTGATACAAGTCGAGTGTTCATTTAGTTATGCAGAAAAATTGAAAGACAGTAGCTGGAGGCAAAGTTTGCAACATTTGCACCACGTGACGCCATCTGGTTGCCTCTCATTGAGCCTCCAGACTTTGAAACTGCGCGACTGCTGTTGCCGAGCGCCTATTGATACCCAATCCGCCGATTTAGAGGAGCCTAAGGATTCATGGAAGGCTTTATTACGCAGCCAGGGCCTCGAAGAAATTCTAGAAAACCATCATCAGCCAAACCATTTTCGTACAATATTCTCCTTCCGCATGTCGTACGTATCTGCCTTGGCAGCGTCGTTATTGTGGGTGATAACCTGAAACCCTGAGTTGGTGGCGTTGCTCAAATCGACCACATTGTGAACTAACGCACGAACCAGGAAACGAGAATCTTCAACGCTCTTCCTAAAATGTCAACAAATGTCGCCTACGATACATCTCTCGATCACTTTTGGGCGGACTATGTTTCATTCAGCGGCAGGCTTTCTAACAATTTCCGTGCAATGCAAGGAATGTGCATGTGTGTGTGTGTGTGTGTGTGTGTGTGTGTGTGTGTGTGTGTGTGTGTGTGTGTGTGTGTGTGTGTGTGTGTGTGTGTGTGTGTGTGTGTGTGTGTGTGTGTGTGTGTGTGTGTGTGTGTGTGTGTGTGTGTGTGTGTGTGTGTGTGTGTGTGTGTGTGTGTGTGTGTGTGTGTGTGTGTGTGTGTGTGTGTGTGTGTGTGTGTGTGTGTGTGTGAGAGAGAGAGAGAGAGAGAACAACGAACATCAAGCACGGAATATCTGCACAATGCATTGTCACAGTTTTAGGCGCATAAATGTGAACCATTGTCATACACTGGTCGCTTTGCTTCAGCAGTGTTACATCCCAACGCATTGAAAAGAAAGTGCCTACAATGAATGCACTTTTCTGCTGTATAATGAAAGCAGCGATTCTCTTGCGTGAATGAAAATCTTAACTGTGAGTTGCTTGCATTGGGGCTTTCAGGTTGAATCCGATTCGAACTTGGTGACAATCGGCTGTGTATCTCAAGACAGAATCACGCGGCAGCATTGCGGTGGGCGAGAAATACAAAGAAGCCCCTGTACTGTATGGTGCGAAAGAGCTTCCGGAGGTCACAAATAACCCAGATTCTCCTACGTCGACGTCTCTCATGACCGTGCTGTACAGTACTGCACCATACCACATCGTACCGTACCGTGGGGTTAAATGCCATAAGTCTTTCCTTCACAGTACTACTGCTGCTGCAAATGTTTCAGCGAACACGTGGGGTAGAGTTATATCACCCTAGCTTGCTGAGAATCGGCTTCAGACCCGAGGCCACGTCTCGGTATGCGACAATAACGTTTACTGAAATGTCAAGGTGCGTTGAGCTGGTTTCAGGATATCTAAACCTCCACCATTCTTCCCTCTGGTGATAACGTGCACTTTCACTGAACCCAGCCTGTCGTGGATGTCTGTAGCGTGACTCCTGTATACGCATTGCGAAGCCGGTTTCTTCGCTCTGCACTGGCCGGGTAGATGTTATCACTGTGCAATCCTTGACTGTGGCATATTGTATGCAGGGATTCCGGTGCTATGTGGCGGGAGAATATCCATGACAGCATGACTGCTGTGCCTAGCTTCGGCGCTATCGATCAGCGGGGTTTCATCCGCTTACTTCCCCGGTGTGCAACGCTGGCTCCGGCCGATGGTTATATCCACCGCTGCAATGACGTTGCGGTGGCGCCGGAGCGTATAGTAAAAAACGTGACACCCACGTCTGTTCCGTGTAAAGGGAGGTGCAGACAAAAGCAGCAGCCACCTCGCACTGCATTCTGAGCTGCTACATCTGGTGGGTGCCGTCATCATGCATACAGAGTGAGGGGCTTAGGCGGTGAATCGGTTCGCCTGTTCAATTGGGGTGTCTTGGGGTGTCGCATCTTTGGGGTGTCGCACCCAAGGGCAAATTAAAGCGGGCCTGCATCAATCGATTGACGCGTTCGAATGACGCATAAGGTGCTTTCGTAAAAAGTGACCTTTTTACAAACTCGGAAAAGTAAAAAAAAAAAAAAGAAGTTAAACCAAGTTGTCGCCTCCGCCGGCAGTCATCATCATCATCATCATCAGCCTGGCTATACCCACTGCAGGGCGAAGGCCTCTCCCATATTTCTCCACTTAACCCGGTTCTGTGCTAGCTGCATTCACTTGACCCCTGCGAACTTCTTAACCTCATCCGCCCACCTAACTTCCTCCCGCCCCCTGCTACGCTTTCCTTCCCTTGGAATCCAGTTTGTTACCCTAAGCGACCATCGGTTATCCTCTCTTCGCACTACATGCCATGCCCATGCCCATTTCTTCTTAATTTCCACTATAATGTCGGTAAATTGAGTTATTTCTCTGACCCACTCTGCACGCTTCCCATCTCTTAATGTTACCCCTACCATTTTTCGTTCCATAGCCCTCTGGGTTGTCCTCAACTTAAGTAGAATTCTCTTGGTTAGCCTCCACGTTTCAGCCCCATAGGTGAGTACAGGTAAGATGCAACTGTTGTATACTTTCCTCTTGAGCGATACCGGTAAGCTGCTAGTCATAATCTGCGAGTGCTTGCCAAATGCGCTCCATCCCAATCTTATTCTTCTTGTTATTTCCTTTTCATGGTCCGGATCTGCGGTTACTGTCTGTCCTAAGTAGACATATTCGCCTACTACTTCCAGTACTTCACTGCCTAATGTAAACTGCGGTTCCTTCCCGAGGCTGTTGAACCTTACTCTTCTGCATATTGATTTTAAAGCCTACCTTTCTACTTTTCTTGTCTAGGTCATCAATCATTATTCACAGTTTATCCCACGAGTTGCTCAGCGAGGCAATGTCATCAGCAAATCGCAGATTACTGAGGGATTCTACCTTTATCCCTAACTGCTCCCATTCCAAGTCTCTGAATACTTCCTCTAAGCAAGCTGTGAATGGTACTGGGGAGATTGTGTCTCCTTGCCTAACACCTTTCTTTATCTGAATTTTGTTACTTTCTTTATGCAGAACTATGGTTGCTGTGCAACCACTATATATATCTTCCAGCACTTTCACGTACGGCTCGTCTACCCCCTGATTTCGCAATGCCTGCAGTGAATACTGCCTCCGCCGGCAGTATTCACGAGCAAATTGCAGCAGTTCAACCCCCTCCCCCTCCCCCGTAGTTCCCCGTAATGCCAGAATGCATCTAACGGCTACATTTTCACCTCCTTTTTCCGTCACGATTTCGTCCACCAAGGCAAAAGGACATCCAGACCTGCACTAGTGATTCGATTTTCATGTCGAAAGCACTACGTTGGCCAAACGGGCAGATGTTTAAACGTGCGTCTTCTGGAACAGAATAAAAAAAAAAAACTGGCAGCATTGCCACAGACGGCCATGGGGCTGTGCATTGTAAAATATGGGACGCAGAAGCGTAATTCCGTCTCGTCAACGGTAGGGTCCCGCAACTTCTTTTTCCTCACTGGTTGCCTCTCAGCCCCCTTCATGGATCACTGCCTTGTCGTGGCGAAGGGACTTGCGAAACTTTATTTGGTCGTGAGCTCTGCTGTGTAGCGCCACCCAAGATAGACAGATCACGGCAAAGAGTTCTGACAAAATGTGATTCATCGGAGAAGGTAATGGCAACACAGTCCAGCATTTCCTGCCAAGAAAACCCTATGGCCAGTCAC
The DNA here is from genome assembly GCF_055883805.1 of Amblyomma maculatum. Classification (NCBI taxonomy): domain Eukaryota; kingdom Metazoa; phylum Arthropoda; class Arachnida; order Ixodida; family Ixodidae; genus Amblyomma; species Amblyomma maculatum. The sequence goes on along the minus strand of NC_139344.1, from coordinate 456,136,319 downwards.
AATAGCATTAATGATATGGCGCCGGAAGATGAGCCTTAAAGGTTGGAAGGCGTCCCACATGTTACTGGGGATGAACAAAGTGCGATTCCTAGTAGCTCCAGGACGATTGAAGCGGCTGGGCTAAAGCCAAAAGGACACTCAGTTGTGGATGTGTCGGGAAGCGACCGGAAAGTCCGATGTTGCAAGGAGATATATCACATAGCAACATGGAATGTAAGATCTATGACGAAAGGTAATTTGGATGTCATCAAGCGAGAAATGGACAGATTGAACATTGATATCTTGGGTATCAGCGAGCTCAAGTGGACCGGAATGGGAGAATTTAATTCCGGCGACCATAATGTCTTTTATTATGGGCACGAATCCAGGAGAAGGAATGGGGTCGCTCTCATAGTAAACAGAAGAATGGGCAAAGCAGTGCTAGGGTACAACCCCGAAAACGACCGAATGATTTCACTTCGGATCCAAGGTCACCCCTTCAACATAAGTCATCCAAGTCTATGCACCAACCACTACTGCTGAAGAAGCTGACGTTGAGAGATTTTATGCTGACCTGCAATGCCTTTTAGACCGCACTCCATCACCCGACGTGCTTTTTCTCATAGGAGACTGGAATGCTAAGGTGAGGAGTGAAGAAATATCCGGAATTACAAGCAAGTTCGGTCTTGGTGAGCCAAATGAAGCTAGGCAGAGGCTAGTAGAGTTTTGTCAAGATAACAACCTGACCATAGCGAATACTCGTTTTCAACAGCACAGGAGGCGCCTGTACACATGGACTTCACCGGAAGGTCTGTACAGGAATCGGATTGTATATATTCTCTGCCGGCAGAAATAGAGAAGCGCTATACAAGCCGTAAAAATAAGGCCTGGGGCCGACTGTGGCACCGAGCATCAGCTTCTTGTTGCCAAATTTAAGCTTCGATTGAGGAAAATGCAGAAAACTAGAAGGCTTTTCAGATATGATCTGGATCAAATTCGCTCAGAATATGCTGTGGAAGTGAGGAATCGATTTCAAGAATTAGATCTAGAAGACAGAGAGCCAGAGGAGATGTGGACTGATGTTCGCGATATAATACAAGAAGTTGCTACTAAGGTAGTTCCAAAGCAAAAGAAAGGCAAGAAAGCAAACTGGGTATCTGAAGAGGCTTTGCAAATAGCTGAGGAAAGGAGGATGGCAAAAGTTATGGGGGAAAGAGAAAGATACAATGTTCTCAATGCGGATTTTCAGAAAATAGCAAGAAGGAGATAAGAATGCCTCCTTGAACATATAGTGCCAAGCACTTGAGGACAACAGCCAATTGAGGAACACAAGAGCTCTGTATAAGACAATCAAAGATATCAAAGGAAGTTTATGTGCTAAGCTTGGCGTGATAAAGGACAAACGAGGCAGGGACCTCACTGAAGCCTCAGAGATAAAGAAGAGGTGGCAGGAATGCACAAAAGAACTGTACAAGGACCCGGGTGTGCAAACCCAACATAAGACGGTTGTGATTACTGATCTCGAGTCGGGCATCCTGAAGAGTGAAGTTGAATGGGCTTTAGCCAGCCTAGCTAAGAGCAAAGCTAGCGAAATTGATGGCATTCCAGCTGAGTTGGTTCAAAACCTCAACCATGACGCTGTTAGCGTTCTGTATACATTATGTCAGCAAATTTGGACAATCCTGCAATGGCCACAGGATTGTAGGAGGTCAGTTTACATCCCCATTCCAAAGAAAGGCAGTGCCAAAGATTGTTCCAACTACAGCACGATCGCGCTTATTTCGCATGCTAGCAAGGTGATGTTGAAAATACTCCGAGTTAGGCTGCAGCAGTATGTGGATCGGAAGCTTCCGGACGTGCAGCTGGGTTTCGCAAGGGCAGAGGAACTAGAGACCAGATTACCAACCTTCGCTGGATCATGGACAAAGCAAGAGAGTTCCAGAAATCCATCTACTTCTGCTTTATTGATTATGCGAAAGCGTTTGACTGCGTAGATCACAGCAGATTGTGGCAAGCTCTCCAAGAGATGGGAGTCCCAATTCATCTCATGTGTCTCCTCAGGAACCTGTATGAAGGGCAAGAGGCCACAGTCAGAACTAGGCATGGTCTTACTGATTGGTTTCCGATTGAGAAAGGAATGAGGCAAGGCTGCATACTGTCGCCCTGCCTATTTAACCTATATGCTGAGTGCATCATGAGAAAGGCCGGTCTGGACGAGTCTTCAGCTGGAGTGAAGACTACTGGGAAACGTATCAACAACCTTAGATATGCGGATGATACCACTTTAATGGCAGAAAGTGAAGTGGAACTCAAGAGACTTCTGATGCGCGTACAAGAAGAGAGTGAGAAGTTTCGGCTTAAACTGAACATTAAAAAGACAAAGATCATGGCGTCTTGTCCTATCATGTCCTGGAGCATCAAGGGAAAGGAAGTGGAAGCTGTGACAGATTTTCTCTTCTTGGGATCCAAGATTACCCAGGAAGAAGACTGCAGCCATGAATTTGGAGACGCCTGCTTCTGGGAAAGAGAGTCATGGTTAGCCTTGACTGCCTAGTAAAGAGCAGAGACATTACACTGCCAACCAAGATGCGTATAAATCGTGCTATGGTCTTTCCAGTTGTGATGTTTAGATGCGAGTGTTGGACTGTGAAGAAGGCTGACCGCCGAAGAATTGACGCATTTGAATTGTGGTGCTGGCGAAAACTCTTGCGAGTTCCTTGGACGGCCAGAAGATCAAATAAATCGATATTGTCGACCATAAACTCGGACTGCTCATTGGGGGGTCAAATTCTAAGGTTAGAACTCAGCTACTTTGGTCATCTGATGAGAAGAGTGGAGTCGCTGGGGAAAGATTTGATGTTGGGAAAGGTCGAGGGTCACCGGAGAAGGGGTAGACAGCGAACGCGATGGCTAGATGGCATCCTCGAGGCGCTGCGGATGAAGTTGAGTGATGTTAGGAAGAAAGTGAGAGACCGGAAAGCGTGGCGTGATATGGTCCATAGGGTCACGAAGAGTCGGACACGACTGAACGACTGAGCTTAGCTGCCTCTCAGCGGTTTAAACAGCGATTGTTACCGAGATGTGTCTCTGAACGCAACCTAAAGGCAACATACACTCACTAAAGGCAGGAAATGATTAGATTGAAAATAATTAATAGTGTTACCGTTGTCATGCTGTCACCTCGTGGTTCTGTTCACGGCTGTTTTTTGTCGCAATTAAGAATTAAAAACATCACATGAGTAAGTAGCGCTAATCCATTGCGCCATTGAGGCAACGAGTACGGCAGGCTTTAAATGCGCTGTTATTGATTTTTACAATATTTCCGCTATCTTTCGGCAGGTGATGCTGCTCAGAAGACCCTACCGTTGAGAGAACGGAATCACGCGACGCAGAACCACCTTGCCATCCCCTGTTTGATAAGACGATCATCGTGTATCGACATCGCAACGAGCTGATAAGGGAGATAATGGAATTACTGGAGATAGCTCGGGCAGGGGATAAACGTGCCAGTAAGGCATCTGTTGAATTGTCAAGCAAAGAGCTTGAATTCTTGGCGTACGTAGCACGTGGCTGCTTGATAGCAATTTGTTCGTTTTTCTCCTCTCTGCTGATCCCGAAGGGTGTATATGTGATCCTTTCTGGAATAAGCCCTCTGTTGAAAGTTAGCGCTTGCCCTGTCTTATTGTTGTCCCAGACTTTTGTCCTGCGCTATGCTCTTTGATTTACGCTGTAGTGGAGTGCTCCGGAAGTTTCGACCACCTGATGTTCTTTAACGTGCACTTGACATCGCAGAGCACACGGGCGCCTTGAACTTCCCCTCCACCGAAAAGCGGCCGTCGCGGCCGGGATTTCATCCCGCATCCTCGGGAACAGTTTTCGGACGCCCTAAGCACTGCACCGCCACGGTAGGGCTTATGAGCTGAAAATTAGTGTGGGGAAGTATATAAATGGAGTCAATAGTCATAATTCGTTATCAGTTATATATTGTCACGGTGTAGGCGACTGGGGCTAGGTTAACAGAGCCGGTACAGGTAGAATTACACGGTCCAAGGTTTAGGTACGTCCTGCGAGTCCGGAGCCGATTCACTTCAACGTCGTCTTTCACTCCGAGCGCCCCCTGGCATTCCTCCCTCCTTAAGCGTAACGCGCACAGTTACGCGTGCACACAAGCGTACAAAAGCAACCTCCCCCCCTCAAAAAAAAAAAAAGTTTGTAGATGTAGTTTGTCAGTCACCGTGCAAAGTACGGCTTCAATCGCAAGACATGAACTGTCTCTGAACGAGGTAGCCGACGGCCTGTGTGCTCTGATCCATCCGGGAGCACCTCGTAATTGACGTTACTGATGCGTCGCACGATTTTATACGGTCCGAAGTAGCGGCAAATTAGCTTGTCTGAAAGGCCGCGGCGGCGAACAGGAGTCCACACCCACACCTGGTCCCCGGTGTTGTAGGAAGCTTGTCTGTGGCGGAGGTTGTACCGGCGTGAATCCCTGTCCTGTTGCTGGGTGATTTGGACGCGTTCTAGTTGGCGTGCTTGCTCAGCATCTTGGGCAAACTGCTCGGCGTCAGAACAAAGTTCGGTATCTGTTTGGTAAGGGAGCATTGCGTCCAGCATCGTCCGAACCTCCCTGCCGTAAACGAGGCGAAACGGCGTGAAACGTGTAGTCTCTTGGACTGCCGTATTGTATGCGAACGTCACATATGGTACGATCGCATCCCAAGTCTTGTGCTGGGCGTCGACGTACAGGGTCGTCCACTTTAAGTGCGAACACGGCTCCGCGTGGCCGCTCTCCGCGAAGCGCCAGCGGATCCGGCGCGTTCGCGCATCGAAGCAAAGCGGCGCAGGCGCACAGGGGCCCGGGGGAGGAGCTTCGTGTCGTCTGCTACAGCGCTGGCGCGCACCTCACTTGCATTGCTGGAAAGCAGACGACACGAAGCTCCTCCCCCGGGCCCCTGTGCGCCTGCGCGGCTTTGCTTCGATGCGCGAACGCGCCGGATCCGCTGGCGCTCCGCGGAGCACGGCCACGCGGAGCCGTGTTCGCACTTAGAGTGGACGACCCTGTACATCGCCAGCATATCCGTGATGGTCTTATTAAGTCTTTCCGTCAGCCCATTGGTCTGTGGATGGTAAGCAGTAGCTTTTCGATGCGCCGTACAACTGAGATGAAAGACTTCGGCCATCATTTCTGAAGTAAAGGCAGTCCCTCTATCAGTAATAATACAGGTAGGAGCACCGTGCCGTAGTATGATCTGGTGTACAAAGAAATGGGCAACTTCAGACGCTGTACCACTAGGTAACGCTTTGGTCTCGGCATAGCGAGTCAGATAGTCTGTGGCGATGATTATCCAACGGTTGCCACCAGAGGACCGAGGGAAAGGACCGAGAAGGTCCATGCCGACTTGATCAAATGGTGCTCGTGGTGGTATTATGGGCATGAGGAGGCCCGCAGGCTTTGATTGCGGAACCTTCCGACGCTGACATTGCCGACAGCTCTTGACATAGCGCTTAACAACAGTGGCAAGGTTGGGCCAGTAGAATGTCTGTCGTATCCTAGCAAGTGTGCGAGAATAGCCCAAGTGGCCAGATGTTGGTTCATCGTGGCACGCGGAAAGGATTTCCTCTCTCAGAGCTGTGGGTACCACGAGGAGGTAGGTTCTTGACTCGGATCTAGAGTTCTGCTTATAAAGCACATCACCTCTCAGGCAGAAAGTTGAGAGGCTTCGTGAAAAGCACTTAGGTATGGTGGCTGGCTGACCTTCTAAATAATCAATCAGTGCTCGTAAATCTGGATCTGCACGCTGCTGATGTGACATATCTGAAGCATCAACAGCTCCGAGGAAACTGCCAGCGTCATCCGTGTCTGGTGGAGCGAGCTCGACAGGCGCGCGGGAGAGCGTGTCAGCATCTTCATGCTTATGTCCGGACTTATAAACAATAGTGAGATCGAACTCCTGTAGGCGAAGGCTCCATCGCGCCAGGCGGCCGCATGGGTCACGCAGGTTGGCCAGCCAACACAAAGAATGGTGGTCAGTGACAACTTTAAATGGGCGACCATAAAGGTAGGGGCGAAATTTCGCAGCAGCCCAAATAATGGCAAGGCATTCCTTTTCAGTAGTTGAATAATTCGTCTCGGCGCGGGATAAAGTACGGCTGGCATAGGCGATGACTCGTTCAACACCCTTTTGACATTGTACGTGAACCGCCCCAAGGCCAGTGTTACTGGCATCGGTGTGTATTTCTGTCTCCCCCTGCTCATCGAAATGGGCTAGAACAGGCGGCGATTGGAGACGGAGACGCCGCTCAGCAAAAGCAGCTTCTTGTTCGTGAGTCCAAACAATAGGGGTGTCTTCCCGGGTGAGCTGAGTCAGCGGTTCAGCGAGATCAGCGAAGTTATCGATAAAACGCCGGTAGTAACTGCACAAGCCGAGCAATCGGCGAACAGCTTTTTTGTCACGTGGAATCGGAAATTCCGCAACAGCAGCAATCTTGTCAGGGTCGGGCTTCACGCCGGCGGCGCTGACGACATGGCCGAGAAATTTAAGCTCTCGGTAGCCAAAGTGGCATTTCTGTGGCTTAAGTGCCAAGTTAGCGGATCGAAGGGCTTCGAGTACTGGCCGCAGGCGCTGAAGATGTTGTGCAAATGATTCTGCGAAGACCACCACGTCATCTAGGTAGACTAGACAACACTGCCATTTAAGGCCGGCGAGGACAGTGTCCATCATCCGCTGAAATGTGGCCGGCGCGGAACACAGGCCGAAAGGTAGAACTTTAAATTCGTAAAGGCCGTCGGGTGTGACGAAGGCCGTCTTCTCACGATCTCGCTCATCGACCTCAATCTGCCAGTAGCCACTTTTTAGATCGATGGACGAAAAATACTTTGCACGCCGAAGGCGGTCGAGAGAGTCGTCAATCCGCGGCAAGGGGTAGACATCCTTCTTGGTTACGGCGTTCAGTTTGCGGTAATCGACGCAAAAACGTAACGTGCCGTCTTTCTTTTTAACTAGAACGACCGGGGAGGACCACGGGCTATTGGAAGGCTGGATAACCTCATCTTCGAGCATTTCCTTAACTTGTGACCTAATAACTTCGCGCTCGGTCGAAGAGACGCGGTAGGGGTGCTGGCGGATTGGGCGCACATTATCGAACGTCACGATCTGGTGCTTGGCGATGGGAGTTGGATTCACTTTTGACGACGATGCAAAACACTCTTTGAATTCGAGTAACAATGAAAACAGCTGGTCACGCTGGCTGACCGATAGCTCTGAGCTGACATCGAGATTGTCGAGGGATGTGGGCGGTGGCACGGTTTCTGGGGACAAGCACTCGGAGACATCAGAGATGAGTTCGGCGAAAGCTACGGAAGTGTCACGAAAAAGGTGCCGATACTCGTGCGAAAAATTTGTAACAAGTACCTTGGACTGACCACGGTGAAGATGTATCAAACTGCGGGCCACGCAGACTCCTTGTGTCGACAGTAACGATACGTTAGTTTCGGCTATTGCGTCACCATCGTTAAGGGCATTGCATTTGACATTAACGATGGTGCTTGTTCGGGGTGGCAGAGTGACACTGTCCTCATAAACGCGAAGCACATTGAGTGGTCGCTTTGCACCGCTGAGGGCCACTGCTTTCTCAGTAGAAAACGAGACCTTAGAATTCCGGAGGTCAATAATTGCGCCATATTCACGAAGAAAATCAACGCCCAGAATCAGGTCACGCGAACAGCTTTTCAGAACAAGGCAGCTTACCACAAATGTTGATTCTTGAATTTGAACTTTGGCCGTGCACATGCCCAGAGGAGTAATCAGATGACCACCCGCGGTGCGAACGTTTGTGCCAGCCCACGGAGTCAAAACCTTCTTGAGAACTGCGGCAAACTGGCTGCTCAAAATAGAATAATCAGCGCCAGTATCCAACAGAGCTCGAACATGGCGACCATCCAGTACTACGGGTATGTCCAACGAAATCTGCTCGCGAATGTCAGGCTTCTGAGTCTTTGAGTGCTCTGCGTCGGTGTACGCGGTCTGCTTCACCTGCAATTCGTCGTCGTTGCAGGTGCGTTGTTGCAGCGTTCGTTCCACCGGCAGTTCGTCGTCGTTGCGGGTGCGTTGTTGCGTCATATGTCCCACCGGCAATTCATCGTCGTTGCGGGTGCGTGGTTGCGTCGTTTGTTCCACCGGCAATTCGTCGTCGTTGCGGGTGCGTCGTTTCGTCATCGGTTCCACCGGCAATTCGTCGTGGTTGCAGGTGCGTCGTGGTGGCGTCGAGGTGGCGTTATGATCGGTAACCGCGGACTTTTCCAATGTCGATGCGTAGTCTTTCTGTGTCCGCATCAATGGGGGGTCTCCCGCGCCGCGATGTCCAGCGAGCCTACCCCCGAAGGTCGCTGGTTTCAGTTTTCCCTCTGGTGACTGGGCGAGCGGCCCTGCGCTGCTCATGAGGAACTCGTAGCAGATGGCGACGGGCGAGACCTGGGTCACGGTGATCTAGATGGTCGCAGACGAGACGGAACGATCCGGCGCTGATCATTGACGAAATCTTCAACGGCTCGAGGCCGTTCGCCGTAGCGAGGCTGCGGAGAATCAGCGGAAAACCCTTCGAGACCTAGTCGACGGTGGGGACAGCGCCGATAGACATGACCCGGTTCGCCGCAGTGAAAGCATAACGGCCGTCGGTCGGGGGTACGCCACTCGTCTGCTTTCCGTGCAGGCGCTCGAGAATCTGTGACGTACTGGATCACGGGAGCTGCTGTTTTCGGCCCAGCTACGTTCGGAGGAATCGGGGACGGCGACGAAGGCGGAGAGTATTGCAGCACCTGGGAGTATGTAGGACGGTGACACTCTGGTGGTGTAAGAGGAGGATTAGGGCGAGGTTCACCGATTGGAAATGGAGGCCGGAGCGCTTGCTGCACCTCGTCGCGGACAACGCTGGCAATGGAGGAAGGAGCTTGTTGAGGTGTGCCATACATCAGTCGGAGTTCGTCGCGCACAACGGAACGTATGAGCTCCCGTAGCGCCGATGTGTCCATGCTATGCGATGGGAACTCAGCAGAGACGGAGGCGGCGTGGATGGTGGGATCCCGTGCCGAAGTTCGCTGCTGAAGCACTTTCTCTATAGTGGACGTTTCCGCAAAGAATTCTGCAACAGTTTTCGGCGGGCTGCGCACCAGGCCAGCGAAAAGCTGCTCTTTGACGCCACGCATGAGGTAGCGCAGCTTTTTGTCCTCGGACATCGTAGGATCCGCACGCTTAAACAGGCGCGTCATGTCTTCGATATACGCCGAGACGGTTTCGTTAGGCATTTGGATCCGAGTGTGTAGAGCGCGTTCGGCCCGTTCGCGGCGATCTGAGCTTCCGTAAGTTGCCGCAAGATGACGTTTGAACTCACTCCAAGATGACAGCTGCTCTTCATGGTTCTCGAACCACGTCCGAGCGCCATCCTCGAGGCTGAAATATACATTTCGAAGCCGTGCGGCGTCATCCCAGAGGTTGAATGTAGCTACCCTTTCGTAGTGCTGCAACCAGTCGTCGACGTCTTCATAGGTGTCCCCGTGAAAGGTCTTTGGGATGCGGGGGTTTTGCAACGTCACGTAGGTCGGGGTCGCGCCAGGCATTGCGACGACGTCGTGGCTACTGGTAGTCATGCCCGAGGAGGAAAACTCAGGTGGTAGGCCTCGTTGCCTGCGGCTAGTGCGGTGAACGGGCGTTTCCTCGAATATATGACCAGCACTCCTGCTTAGCCTAGGGGTACGGGACATCAGACCTGACCTCCACCAGATTTGTCACGGTGTAGGCGACTGGGGCTAGGTTAACAGAGCCGGTACAGGTAGAATTACACGGTCCAAGGTTTAGGTACGTCCTGCGAGTCCGGAGCCGATTCACTTCAACGTCGTCTTTCACTCCGAGCGCCCCCTGGCAATATTAATGATTATTTACATTAAATAACGCTGTTAGAAATAAATAACTAATAACGATTCCTTGGTAATTAAGGAATTAATCGGCATTATTTAGCAATTAGCATGGCTGAGCTTATTACATACCCTAATGGTCCCGCTGGGGTGGCGCAGTGGTTAGGGCGCTCGACTACTGTGTTTAAGGATGCTGGATCGAATCCCGGCCTCGGCGGCCGCTTTTTATGGAGGCGAAAAACAAGCGTCCGTATGTAGTGCGATGTAAGTGCACATGACAAAAACCGCAGCTGGTTGAAATTGTCGGAGCCCTCCACTGCGGCGTCTCTCCTAGCCTGAGTCACTTTGGGACGTTGAACCCTATATACAAAGCAACTAATTACCCTAATGAATGAAATCAGTGGTGATAGATGATGTCATCAATTTCTGACATTATACGATAAGTCTGTTGACTTCACATTTACGACCGACCAACGCGCATTAACAAAGGAGGCACTGGAATTTGGGAATCTGAGAATCTCACAGTGTACTTCGATGCATAGTGCAACGCGACTAGCGCTATCATCACTTCTTCCATAGCCAGTGCTTCCTCGTTACTAACTCCGTATCTGTTGCACCACTGATATAGTTGATATCCCCTCTTCTGGACCCAGAGCGTCCACGAACAATAACCCTTTTCTTGAATAACACTCGTTCATCCATTTGCTCCTCTCCACTCGTCTAGCATGATGATGCTTGGGATACATCTTTTTGGGAAACATAAGCGTAAGGAATTCGTGCTTCCACTTTTTGGTATACAAGTGTCTGGGAGACAAGACATGGCAGAATCTGCGAACCTGCTGTCCCTCCTGGTTATATGGAGGTGTCTTCGAAATCAGTTTAAAGACCTCGCTTCTCGAAGTTAGTGAGGTCCTATCATACAATTATGAAATTTCAGCATGCGTCCGGTACTATTGGATTTTGAAACTTCTCTTCAGGTCTCATGGAAACATTTCATAGGAAAAAAACACAATCGATAATTACTATTCGTGGAATGAGGTACAGAAATGGTGTGAGTGAAATTGCAACGACTAAGACCGCTGAGGTAATAGAGTTGTAATGATCAGATGTCTCTATTTTCTACGTGCCCTAAACCTTATTATTGTTATTATTATTATTATTATTATTATTATTATTATTACTATTATTATTATTATTATTATTATTGAATTTAGGGGCGACAATTATGACTGAGTGTTTTTCACTGTATCCGAGACCTCGTTATATCCGAGACATTCCCTACATCCAAGCCTTTCGTTTCTTCCAACTCTGCCATTTCAGACAACCATACACGAGGTGCCAGGTGGCACTTCCCTGCGCCAGCACTGGTAGATTGCAGACAGCCCTCACCAGCTTCTCGGTGGCAGGTGATACTGCCTTTAAGAAGCGCGATATTTTGTATACGTGCGTGTGTGTGCCAGCATGCGTGTGTGTGTTGAGCCTGTTGTTGCTGACGCAATAAAAAAAGTCCGGGCGAGACTTTGCCACGGTTTTGCACAGTTTTCGCCACGCGACACACGCGGCTGCCACATACGCCAGCCACGTGTGGCCAAGCGTGCGGCCCTAGGCTTGCTTCGTGACGAGTGGTCACGATCGAGCCACTTTTCGTGGCGTTCGAGGCTTACCATGTGTCACAGCGGGGAGAGACTGCGTACTGGAGGCCCATCCGGTCCAGCTGCTTTAGTTTCTTTCCTGACCTGCTTTGCGGGTCTTGGTGCAAATGAACATTTCTATCGCACGCGCTCCCTGTAGTTGCTTTTTCAACCTACGCATTCTCACTGAGTGTTATACCGTGTGGAACGTTAAAAAGAGCTCACCGACATCTATAATCATCTGCCCTCGTTTGGGGGAAGTTTATTCGTTTTGTAAGCTTATTTGTTGGTTTCGGTGCTCAGATACGTTTGTCTCTTTTGGCGGTATTGTCCTTCAGGTATATCCGCTTTGGCTTGTGTCACAGGAGGTTAGTGTACAACTGTTGCCCTGGTAAGCGCTATACATAACCTGACGTTCTGAAGCTGTTATCATTCGAGGCCTCTTCTGTACTCGGATCGATGTTAAAATTTCCAGGACCACGTACAGAGGCAAACAGGGCTAGTTATGTCCTGCAGTGGCCGACACAATTATTTGCCAGACAGTTGCTGTGCGGTAGACATCGCTTGGGCAACGCTATATATACTTATGATGTTAGCTTGTTTTCGTGAAGTTTCGCCTAATGGCTGACAGTATTGAGTATGGACATCTCGTCTCCATCGATGTTCGCTCCCTCCTCCTCTAGTGCAATGTGCAGAGCCCGAAGGACTTCGGGCGTTAGGCACACGCTTTGGAACGCTGGGTGGATCGTAATGCAGCCGCCGTCCTGCTGGCACACCACCAGCACCTCCGACATGCTGCGGCAGCACACATTTTCTTCAGGTGTGGGCATGCTTTCGCAGCGGCCGCAGCGGCACCTGCGCATAAGTAAAATGTGAAAAGGCCGCGAAGCAAACACGAAACGGCATTTCGTGAAATAAGAAAGTTGCAATAACTTATGTGCAGTGGCGTGTGCGCCACGGAACGCACCATGGTAGGCCGTCGTCTCCGTTGCCAGCGGGTGGTTCAGAAGGGCCAGTCGATGGCGTGCTGCTGTCGTCGCTGTCTAGCGGATCACGAAACGGAGTATAATCATATGGATCAAAGTCCAGCTCGGCAGCGGCTTCACGCAGCCTCGCTTCGAGCTCGGAATCCATGCGATCCATGGCGACCGACACGCGAACCGCCGCAAACACGAAGGGGAAGAAATCGGAGCACTACCGGAAGTAAACAAACCGAGAGTCGGTGGCGTCACTTCGTGACGCATTATGGGCGGGACGTCGGCCCGGACATCTTTTTTTTTGGCCGGCGCATCGGCGTGTATGAGTTGATGGCTACAGTGACGGGAGAGGAGGAGCGTCATTTTTAATATGGAATATCTGCGCTATTAAAGACGTTAGCCTAAATTTTTTTTTGCGCTTTGCTGACTAGCGAAGGCACGCCGACCGCTCGTGCGCCTTTCTTAAGCACGGCTTCAAGCTTTTCATGGGCCCTTTAAGATGACCTCACACCAACTAGTCCAACTATCTACCTGTGTGCATTTCCATAACTGTAAGAAAATGGGGCTTGCTAGCAGAAAGACAGCGAGACTTGCGCGGAAACGTCGTGCAATAAAGCGCGGCTAAAGAAAAAATTCGTTCGTCATCGCGACGCTGGTCTGCTTCTATAGTCCCAGCAGTTCCATGCGGCGCATTCTTGGTTCACGTTAACTTAACGGTTGTGCAAGGAACTCACAGTCTTGCGATGCGTTTCGACCAAAGCACGCACGCACACACAAAATATTATTTGTACATGCTCTGCCCCGAGATGTGGATTGAGTCAACGTTACTAGAATGGCCGAGTTGGGTGGTTCCTAGTACGCTTACTTTCTTGATTTTTTTTTACCCGCCCGTATAACTAGCACGCCTGCCCATCAGTTCGCCTGTTTTCTTGTTTCTGCACCCGTTTATTTGCTTGCTTGCTTGCGTTTCCTTTGTTTTTGCTTCTAATATAGAACATCGAATGTACTTTAAGCATTTTCTCAGTGGGTCAACCCGAAAGGTCGCTGTCGGAAAAAGGAACAACCTTTTATTGGAGGCCGTAACAATCTGTATATTGTGCAGTAATATCCTTGACATCTGCTGGAAATAAACGTAAAGGTTGACGCTCTTGGCGAGCTTTCTCTCATATTCTCGAAAGTGAAGCCGTATCAGTGACGTATTTTTCCGAGCCAGTCTTGATTCTGTGCCAGATTCATTGCGTTTATTATAATACAAAGTTGCCGCGTCGGGTGCACTGCTCTATTTTGCGTATCTGGCAGTTTGCAGCTGACAGCACCCGAGTGGCGCTCATCACATGAGCCCACTCTAGCCTGGCCGTTCATTTTTGAAGACCCATTTTCCTGTTCCAGTTTAAATGCAAATATTGCCGTGAAGGTTACAATATTTGTCTTTTTAAACAGCTGTCGGTATGCGGCCTTATCACTGTGACTGCAGCGCGTGCAAGGGTCTTGTGCTCTTTGTCTGTATGATCGGTGTCGTGAAACGTGGCTTTATTAACTTTTTTTTTGTATCGCTGGATGCGCTGAGATTAGTCGGGAATGGTCGCAGGCAAGCACACAGTTTCCGTGCTGTTCCTCACTTTTCGAGTATCCTTTCTACTTCATCTCGATCTCGCAGCATCGACATTAAATGGAGCACTGCCGAATGCAGCAGGTGTTCGCAGTTCGCCGACCAGCGAGCACGTTTGCTGCTTCGCCGCCGCCGAGGTGCTTAGTTCTTTTATTTTATTTATTTATACATATTGTCAATCCACTGCGGATTTTAACAAGGGCATTCAATACAGACCACATCAGGGTGACAAACACTACAGGGTTAAGCACGTCAGATGTAGAATGCGTACTCTTCAAAAGGAGCTTAAAGGTGAACCAATGGAAATACAGCGTCACACTTCATTACAAAGTTATGCACAGAAGACCACCGGCGCCTGGCAAACATGATCACACTAATACGCTAAGCATGGTCGACATAGCATCACAAGAAACAGTGACATGACTGAAAAATGCAGCAATAAACATGAAGTTGCTTAGTTAGATTGGCATTTGAAATATGTGATAAAGACAGGAGGTGATTTTCAACTAGTTTTGCAAAACTATCGAGTGATGTACTACTAGTGATGTAATGACCAAGGTTATTTCACTCTCTTACTGCAACAGTGAAAAAGGAATATTTCAGGCACCAAGTGCGGAATGAGTATTCTTTTAGTGTTTCGGTATGTTTATGTCTAGTCAGTCTCGCCTGTGAGGTCATGATGTACTTAGTTTTATCAAGATTAAGTTTGTTATGCAGCAATTGGTAAAGAAGCTTTCGAGCAAGTATGGCTCTATTTCCAGAGAGAGAATGCCGGCGTCGTTTAGTAGAGCCGGTGAGTCATTATACTTGTACCTATTGAACATAAACCTGACCGCCTTTCTTTGGATGGATTCTAATTTACTTATGAGACATTTCGTGTGGGGAAACCGAGCGACAGTCTCATATTTTAGAACAGATCGAAGAAAAGCGTTATATGGAAGTTGTTTTGTTGTGCTTGACGGAGGCGTTTTCTGAGGAACAGGAGTCGTTTTAATGCGGTTGATGTAACATAGTTGACATGTGACTCTCATCTGAGATCATGTGATTTTATTACACCGAGGTATTTGTAATTGTTAACTCGCGTCAGGGGGTTATTACTGACAACATAGCAAAATAAAGACATTTTTTTTTTCGGTATTGTGAGAAGAGCAGACTTACTAATATTAAGGCTCATTTTCCAGTCAGCGCACCACTTGGATACGGCTTCTGTAGTGCGGCTTAGGGCAATATGGTCATCCGGAGTACTAATTTCCTGCTAAATTATACAATCATCTGCAAAATGATTAATATTGACATTGACATAAGAAGGTAGATCATTAATAAAAATTAAAAATAAAACCGGAGCCAGGACGTTGCCCTGAGCCACTCTTGATGTTACTCGTTCTATTGTAGAGTGCTGATTGTTAATCTCAACATATTGGGACCAATCTGACAAATGGTCTTTAATCCAGTTAACGAGGCCCAAGTGTGCATTCTAATTTATTAATAAGTTTTTTATGCGAAACGCGGTCAAATGCCTTTGAGCAGTAAGAAAAAGCATCTATTTGGTTCTGACGGTCGATACTTAATGATAGGTCACGAATTAGTTCCAAGACGCGAGTAACAGTTGAAAGACCTCTCCGAAATCCATGCTGGAATGGAGTCAGAATGTGTTCTTGTTCAAGAAATGTGTTTATATGCTTGGTCATGATGGGTTGGAGAAGTTTACACATTGTGCAAGGTATGGAGATGGGTGTGAAGTTAGAGGGTTCACTCCTGCTTCCGGACGCAATTCTTGCGGGCGCAATTCAGCCCAATAAAGAGTTGATTACTGTGCTTTTGCGCCTGCTTTCTCTTCCTACGGCCGTGTAACTACCACGTGGCAATATATTTTGTCGTCTGGTATACTCAGATCCCAATAAAAGTGATTCGTTAGTTTCTCTGTTTAGATCCCAGTGATTGTTGTTTTACAGGGATGTGCGTAATTTTGGTCCGTGTGCCACATTTTACGGAAATAGCAGTGTCAAAACGTCAGGAAATAATCTGAAGCATTGTGGAATCATTTTCCGTTCCGAAGGTGCACACTACGCTTGTAACTGCGAAAACAAAGTAGATTATTACTCGTGACAAAGTTGTTTTGTACCAAAACGCTAGATATTGTGCTGCCAAGGTCATTGTTTCGCAAAATTACACTGCGTAGGTTATGTGGCATAAACGCCTTCTAATTTGCATCAATAAAGAAGATTAGTTCATTAGAAACAAACCAATAACTGTTAGATGCAGTACAATTTCTGAAAGAGGTATAAATTCCTCATTCGTAAATAACTGCGTACAAAACGCCTTAAAGGGTTAATCGACTCGCTGCATAATGGGTAAAATGAAAGCGACTGGAAGTTATCTCGATATTCGTACAGGAAGTGTGTATGTATACATTGGCAGAGAGATGGCGGTGGTTCGATTACTCAGGCCGCTAGGACGACATTAATGAAAACAGGAGAATGGGGAAAGGCGTTCCATATGCTTGAATTCTTTCTCCAGTTTTCGTTCAAGTCTTGTCTGTTTTGTGTTGACATGTTTTGTCTTTGCTCTTAGGTGCGAAGAGTTGTCGAAAAAAGTTCTATCGGGCCGCCTCCCTATGATTTTGGCGATAATGATAGTAGACGTACAGTGACATTGGTGGTCGCGACGTCTTTAGGTATTTCTCGCTGTCCGAGAATGCAGAAAACCAAATGGGTTGACACCGCGTGATGTGGTATGTCTCTTCTGATATATCTCTGTCTAACTTGCATATTTAACGGCTTTGGCTTCGCGCGTGCGCACTTCATGATCCTGGAGCCTTATTCTCAGTAATTCGTCATTTTGTTCAAATTGTAACGTAAACTTGACGTGTGCAGCAGGGCTGTGCCAGGCTACATAAGGACACAATTAGGTTACGCATTCTGATAAAAAAAATGATAAAAAAGATCCGTCGTCGGCTACTATATATGGGTGCCAAGAATGAAAAGCGACGATGCTCGAAAACCGACGATGCTGGAACTGAGCAGCTGTGGTGCATTCCGCGATGCGCAGACGCCTCCAACTGCATTGACACCAAGCGAACTTTGTTGTCGTGTTGAATTCTCAGTAAATGATGACATACAGGTGTTCAGACATTCGGCAGCACCTACGGACGAAGGGGACGAGTGAGTTTCCAAAACAATAGCAGCTTTACAGCTAAAGAGTAAGAACGGCACCGGGATATTCGAATGTCTTGGCGGAGAATGGGAACCGAAAATGGCATCATCATCATCAGCCTGACTATATCCACTGCAGGTCGAAGGTCTCTCCCATATTTATCCAAATATCCCAGTCCTGTTGAACATTACCTTAGTCTCCTGAATATTGATTTTCAGGCCCACCTTTCTGCTTTTCTATCTATAGTTCAACAGTCATTCTTTGCAATTCGTCCCCTGAGTTACATAGAAAGGCACTGTCATCGGCTAATCGCAGATTACTGAGGTATTCTTCATCTACCCTTATCCCTAAATGCTCCCATTCCAAGTCTCTGAATACTTCCTCTAAGCAAGCTGTGAATAGTACTGGGGAGATTGTGTCTCCTTGCCTAACACCTTTATTTATGGGAATTTTGTTACTTTCTTTATGCAGAACTATGGTTGCTGTGCAGCCAATATATATATATCTTCCAGCACTTTCACGTACGGCTCATCTACCCCCTGATTTCGCAACGCCTGCATCACCGCCGAAGTTTCAACTGAGTCAAATGCTTTTTCGTAATCAATGAATGCTATGTATAAAGGCTGGTTATATTCCTAGCATTCTTCTATCACCTGGTTGGTGGCATGGATATGATCGATAATATGTTACCTTTTCCGAAAACCTGCTGGCATTGCTCCTCATTAGCGCCGATGACATCTCACAATCACCTATCAGAGACACCTGAATGCAGGCGCTAAACACAAATCTCTTATTGTCAAAACGATAAAATCCAAACCTTATAAAGACAGATTATTTTCTTGCGGTATTAAAAAAAGAGCTAGCACCGCAAAAAGTAATTTAACATTATGAGATTAGAGTGTATCCTCAGAACGGGCTTCGGAGTGTTTGTTTTTGTTTTGTGAAAAATAAGCAAAAGTTGAGCCTGGATGCATACTCAGGACGACATTTACATGAAAAACATAATTTACGGAAGCAAACATGTGCCATGTGCATGGCAAATACTATACTTTTCTCAAATAAAGGCTAGTTTGAGAATGGAAAGAAAATAGCGGTAGAATGATAGTGGATGGCTATGCGAAACTGCAGTGAGACAGTTGCTGAGGCAAGACACTTCGCGTTATTTGCATATCGCAAATTGTTTTGCTAACGTACTGCTGCTTATCAACTAACACAATAAAACGTTTCTTGAGAAGAGTGTGTCTTGAACCCAAGCATCTCAAATGGTCGTGCACATATTGTTTTCAGATACAAATAAGTGGCACCAATAATGAGCTAAAGAGATCAAAAACGGCTAAGCCTACGGGAACTACAAAGTAATAGAAGTTATTCCGTTTAGTTCCACTATTTAAAGGCTTGGAGGAAATTTGCAAAGGGAAAGGGGGAAATAAATAAAGTCGGAAGCAGGTCTTCGAATTTAATGCAGTCAGACTGCAGCGATGGTGGCAGGAACATGATGGGAAAAGCAAAAAGCAAATAAAAGGATATAATAAGAAATAAAAAAAGAGCAAGAGATTCAAGGCTGATGTACTCCACAGAAAAATGTTTAGGAGGTAGAAATGAGGATAGCAATAGTAACCCGATAAAGGTGCTACTGCGTATGAAGTCTT
Source organism: Amblyomma maculatum (assembly GCF_055883805.1). Classification (NCBI taxonomy): domain Eukaryota; kingdom Metazoa; phylum Arthropoda; class Arachnida; order Ixodida; family Ixodidae; genus Amblyomma; species Amblyomma maculatum. The sequence goes on along the minus strand of NC_139344.1, from coordinate 456,117,414 downwards.
GGCATGCAGACAACTCTTGTGCCACGCTCTCAATATCACGCAATTTACGATCACTTTGTAGGGAGCGAATATTGAGGGATTAGCACTTAAACAAATGACAGCCAAACCTTCACAGCGATCACGCCGTGAAACACCGCTCATCATACAACGGCCAGAACACATAAAGTTCGACTTTTAAGGCTGTCCTTGGTAATTCCTCGCTGCCTCTTGGCTAGAAGTTCCTTGCACAGTCACCACACCATACCACTACTCAGGTTGTCGCACGCATTAACTGTACAGAGAGAGAATCCGAAAGCATCGCGGTTCCCTCAGAAAAGCCCCGTCTCGCGAAGCTCCGCCACTTGAGCTCGTCAAGGTGGAGATAGCGGACCGCCATTGCTGCGCTTTGCAACACCAGTGATGGTCTTTCTATAAGAGGGAAGCATTTGCGGCCAGAGGACAGCTAGTGCCCTTGTATGGCTGTAAATTTGAGTCATTACTAATCCTCTGAATGGTTACGCAGCTGAAAAGTACCCTTTTGTCGTCGTTTCAGTCCCTTGTGCATTTACAAGATGTCTCAGCTTGCTTCACCATCCAGAATAAGTGTCTGCCGAGCTGCGGTGAGCTAATTAGAGCCGCCTTTACTCCATGTCAAGACCGCCATGTTCACATTCTTTGTGAGTACCCCGTATACAAGGAGGAAAGGCAGTGTCTATGCCGTGCGCTGGACTATCTAGATGGACGCCCATTGACTGAAATTAATATTTTAGGTTCCTGGCCACGGCGATCGTCTGCGGTGAAGGCCTCCCAGGCACTACTCCGCTTTATGAAAAGCACAGACCTAATCGAAAGACTATGAGTTTGTTTTTAGGTTAAGGGATATGTCTGTGACGGAATGTGATGTGGCATGTCTGTGATGTGACTGTACTAACTTCACCCATCCCTCTCTCACAACTTTTATATCCACTCATCCCTTTCCCCCAGTGCAGGGTAGCAAACCGGTTTCTTTTACGGGTTAACCTCCATGCCTTTCCTCCTCCTCCTTCACATGCAAGCGATTGAGCGAGCCCGGCGGCGAGCGACAGTGACAAAGCGAAAACTTTTTAACGTATTCGAACTGCGTCACTCTGGCCACTCAATCCGCCGCGGCAGAAATCGTTACCGTTTTCGCTTGCATGCAAAACAGGCTTTACGCTTTCGCGTCAGTGGAGTTCGAAACGCACATTGTTTACGTCGTGAAACGTCATTTTGACGTCACCGGGTGACGTTTACGTATGGAATATTTCCAACTACACAACTTTAGGCCAATCAGCCAATGCGATTTCAGGAAGCGCTCATTAACAGTAAACAGGTCATTTCACTTCATTTGTAATCAAGCACAATTGCTTTCCTCTCTATATGTTTCTTAGTCCCTCCATAAAATAACCATGTTTACCACCCAGGCAACGTGAACAGCTCTGCTAAAAAATTCGTTTTCGAGGTCACGTCATTTTTATGTCACCGTAAAAGCTCTTTCGACACCTCACAATATCACGCCACAAATGGGAAACACGTGACTATTCTGAGAACCAATCAGAAAAACAATATTGCGCTTAACGGTAGCCATGCGTGCCTTGATGGATGCCTGCCGAGAATAGGGCCCATCGCCTCGTTGTCCCATCTTATCGGCATATCGAGCTCGCCCGTCAGGATCCTTTGATAGCTGGAACGCTTTTTATCTTCTTCCTGTGACCTGACCCTCTCGACGACGACCTCGTTGGCGAAGTCTTTTATCTGCGTACCGTTCGTGGGCCACCAATTTCATCTGAGAAGCGAACGACTCAGTGAAGGCACACGAGTTCCACGCGCTATGCGCCACGAACCACAAGGCACCTAAGACGACGCCATAACAGCGCATGGCTAATAGCTGGGCCTGCAAAAAAAAAAAAAAAAAAAAAAAAAGGTCTATTTGCGAACACAATCGAAAGGTTTCCAAAAATAGTGGCGACACTGACAGTGATGGCATATACTCTGACGAAGAAGCCCATCTCTACGATAGTTTACATGTATCATGGATAGCTTGGATAAGAATAGGCGGTGACACGCATTTTTTTTTTTTTTTTTTGAAGACTCAATGCTCAGCTCTGGGCTCACTCAGTGCGAAGTTTTGCTACATGAGCAATTCGTCGCTGTTAGCCGAAAGGCTACACACACCACTTTCCCATGGCGCGCCAACGAATGGTACATGCACCGCACATATCGCCCTAATCCACAATGTTTGTTGTGGTGGCACTTAGTAGCTCTCGCGGCATCTATTTTTAAGCGCGCCCAGTGTGGAATCGGAGCTGGCGCGTGCCAGTTGGAAGGCCCAGGATCATTACTCTACTCCTTTGTGTCTCGACTCGTGGGGAGGAAAGAGTCTGCATTCATCGCCTAGCGCGCAGTGGGGCAAGACTGTTGTGTCTGCGTTAGGGCGCCAGACAGCCCTTTACAGCCGATGTGCGCTGTCCTGTCTGTCCCGAAGGCGATACTTTGTGTTGTATATGCTCCAGTGCGCGCGCAAAAGACTGCCTCTCATTTCTTGTATATGTGAACTCAACAGCATGCCGTTCGATTGGATTTTTTGAGGGAAAGAGGCGGTTTTGAGACTGGTTAGTTTTGAGGGTTTGACGCATGGTTAGTTCTCTACTCTCTTCTTCTGTGTTGTTGCACTTTCCCCTCTAAAAAGGGACCCAACTCAACTGTGGTCGAGTACATGTAAGCATAGATTCAGTGCTCTTTGCCTGTGACGGGCGACTGAGCCCACATTCTTTAACGGAAAACGTACTGTTGTTCCCTTTTGTACAGCGCAGTGAGCTTCGTTACCCGTCAAAAGATCTCATTGGCACTGAAGAGCACATGGTAGTGCCTTTCTTCATTGTGGATGAAGCTGCCGCACCCTCAAATGACGGGCTTGTATATCAGACTACGTTGAGCTTTCATCAGTATTTGAAAGGCGCTACAAGCCAGCGTTTTTGAGGCAAGCACTCAGTGCAACGGTAAATGTACAGCCCTTATCAAAAGTTTACAGCCCAGGAGGTTTGCTTTTAAGCCGTATAATACGACTTCTGTAATAATCGTGGAAGTTCTAGCCAATGGCGAAAGTAGGACGAAAAATCTTGCCTTCAGCAAGTATGGAAACCTGGGAATGCATTACGAGCCACATAGTATATCGCTCAGAAGTAGGCTCCCTGGTCTGTAAACTATACACCATTATGTCATGGCGCTTAATGGGTTGATTGATTTTAAGCGAAAGCTCTAATGCTCGAGGGGAGGGGGTGCGACATCAAATTTCTCTGGGCGTTGCTCAAACGACCTTGAGGTGCCATGTACGGTCATTGTGAGACTTCGCTGTTTCTGTCTAGCCACGCTATGTCTGTTATGGTATGACAGCAGCAGTCACGTGACCACTGACCACTGGTCACTCTGACCTCTACCTTTGATTTTTTGACCATGACGTCATTGGCGGCTCCACATGTTACGTCACTGCCTCGCGGCGCGTTTGCACCCACACATCTGGTGTATAACCGCGGATGAGAATAGTGTTGGTGCGTTGCCTCGGCCTCTCTCTAGTAAAGAGACACGAACACGTCATTCTGCACCTGCATCCAGTTGATTTAGACCGTCGAGAAGCTCCATTGACCAGGCAAGAAGAACACAATCTGGCTAAATTTAGAGCTTTCGCTAGGTTCAAGCCACGATCAAACCTCCACTTTTTTTAACGCAATAGCGTTAAAGGCCCCGCTCACCGACAATCTGGCGTTGGTGTTTTGAGGGAAATATCACGAACATGGCGCTGGCAGGCGGTAGCTTGCAACCGACTTGGCCGAGCACTGACTAGCCGTAGGGTCGCCTGAAATTACGTTTCGCAGGAGCTTCCACCTAGGGCCTGTATCCTTTCATATGGGAGAGTGATACAATCATGAGCGTGCCAGGGCTGTTGCATTCACGTCACTTCCATACGCTCTAATTTGACATACGTGTAAAAAAGTTATAAGTGCAACTTCCACTTATATGAGTGGAAGTTCTGCTTATAAATGGAACTTTTTTAACGCGTATGTGGAACGAGATTAAGAGTATACGGCGTGGTTAGAGCGGGGCTTTATAGTGTCGGATGGTAGCGTATACGCTATAGCGTCATACTCTTACAGGCGGAGCTTAGGTGTGAAACATAATTTCTTTTTGTATTTCGAAAACCTTGCCCCAGCGCCCATTTTTTTTTTTTTTTTGTCGGTCGTGCATTTGAGAAGGCGCTGCACCAAACACGCAATTTGTTCATTCACCCTCGCAATTACACATACCACTGCTACCAGCTCCGAGTGCAGTGCCACCAGTATCGGCACATTCTACCAGAACGGTGTTAGTGGTGTATGCCTCAAGCTATGCATCTCAAAGCTAGGCATGATTTTACTTCTAATTCCTGCTAAACTGATTAGACACTGGAAGCCAATTATAACCTATTCTTTGGTAAATGTGTTGGGCAGAGTAACCGGCTATAGTTGTTTGACATTCAAGGCAAGCACTATTTCTCGAGTGCTGGGATGCATCG